>NC_059111.1:84484317-84797651 GCF_020740685.1 Jaculus jaculus | reverse complement strand
CACAGAGAGAATGCTGAACAGTGATGACAGTCGACTTTATGCATGGCTATTAACTCTAATCAATTTAAATTGAATCTAAAAGCTAGTGGAGTCAGTCAGCTTTCTAACTCCCTTTATATGTCATTATCCCTCCTTCTAAGTAATTTTCAGGCACTCATTTGAGTGATTATGCACAATAATAGAGTTATGAAGAAGGAGCTTGAATTCTTGAAATATCTACTTCCAAAGGTACATAGTAGAGGATTCATTAGGTGGACATGGTCTGAAGAAAAAGAAAATGATTCCCTATAAATCACCTCACCAAATAGTTCAACTACTGTCAGAAGTTCTTGAAGGAATCATGAAAGTCACTGATGGAATTGCAGGTCTTAAAGAAATACCTATTACTGGGGGAGTTTTGGCCAAGATGGCAACCGCCTAACTGTGCCACACATTCCTGGGAAAGAAAGGCAAGACATTAAGGGTTAACTGGGTCTTTTAAGGGTTTATTGTGTCTTTTAGGTGAGAGTAATCTCCAATAGATTGCCAGTGGGAGGGCACAGAGGGGAAAAAAAAGAGAATTGCTGATTCCCTTGCCTGTGGGCAGGTAGCCCACCCCTCCCCCCAAACAGCCACTTCCATGGTCCCAGCTTCAGGAAACTCCCACACTTAGTGTAGGAAAAGGTCCTAGGCGAACATACTTCCACTTGCCTCACTGCACAGGGGCAATTGCCCTGCTAGCCCTGCCCACAAGTGACCTAGGCCAGTCTATGCCTACTGGCCCATTGGAGCTCAGGCTCCCTTGATCAATTTAAATGGCACCTGCCACTGCTCCAATCTAGCTTCTGGAAGTTTAGTCTGCTCCGCCCACTTTTCCACTTACTGTTCTGGCCACTGCACATACATGCCCACGAGCCCAGGCCAATTTCCAACTAACATGTGAGCTCAGACTATGTCTGTCACATACACTAGCTCCAGTGCCATCCCCTCCTTGTCTCCCACAACAGCCCACCGCCATTGTCCTGTTGTGGGGGAGTGCAGACTGCTTCTGGGTCCCAGTGTTCCGCCACACCAGAGTTTGTGCAGCTTCAGTGCTTGGTAGCTCTGTGTCCCTCCTAGCGCAAGCACAGGCAGCATAGGCACATTACCCCTTGAGAGCTCAGGCAACTTTGGCGCTCCAGCCACGCAGAAACTCAGGCAGTTTTGGCAAGTGAGAGCCAAAGCCCAGGCTGCTTGGCAACAGCCTCAGGCTGCTTCAGATTCCCATTGTGCTTGAGCCCTGGCTGGTCCACCCAAGTACATGTCCATACACTGCAATGTGCAGACAACAGCACAAAAGAAATAACATGATAAATCAAATGCAAGAAAATCCAGTTAGATCACCCAGTCCTACATGAACATCTCTAATCAAAACATAGAAGAGTCATTAGGATCAGAACACCAAAAGGAAGCTATGAGGAATGCAACCCTGACCAAGCTACTGGTAGAACTTTCAGAAAAGCAGCAAAGGACCAATAATCATGTGGATGATGTCACCATTAGACTAGACATAATAGATAAGAAAATGGAAGGAGTTCAAAGACAGCTAAGAGATAAGAGAGAGAGTGATAAAAAAAAAGAGGAACTCAAAAATCAGCTGCAGATACTAAATGAAGACATAAAGAAATGCAAGGAGGAATTCCAAGAAGCATCAAGAAAATCAGAAAATGATATGAAAAGGGAACTTGACAGAGGGACAGAAATCATACATAAAAGTAGTAGAAAATGCAAACCTAATTGAACAAGTCCAAAACTCTCTAGAAGCTCCTAAGAATACAGTCAGCCATGTGCAGGATAGAAACTCTAATCTGGAAGACAAGATGGAAGAAACAGTTCAAGAGTTCAAATTTTTCAGTAAGTTCAAAAGTTCCTGTGAACAGAACATGAGGGAATTGTGGGATACACTTAAACATCCAAATATTAGGATCATTGAAATACCAGAAGGAGAAGAAATTCAGACCAAAGGCATGGATAACTTATTTAACAAAATAATTGAAGAAAACTTCCCCAGTCTCTTAAAAGAAAGGCCAATCAAGATACAAGAAGCCAACAGAACTCCAAACAAACTGGACTAAAGGAGAAACTTTCCAAGACATATTGTCATTAAGACTCTAAACATTGACACCAAAGAAAAAATCTTAAAAGCAGCTAGGGAAAAACAGCACACCACATTTAAAGGTAATCCCATCATAATTCCTCCAGACTTCTCAATGGAAACCCTGAAAGCTAGAAGGGCCTAGAATGAAACACTCCAAAGTCAAAGAACCTATGGCTTCCAACCCAAACTACTCTACCCAGCAAAAGTATCCCTTATAATAGATGGTGAAAGAAAAACTTTCAATGACAAAACTCAGCTTTACAATTACATGAACACAAAACCAAACCTACAGAGAGTATTTCAGGAAATTCTCCACAGAGAAGAAACAAATAATCAACTTCAAATGCCTATAAGAACCAGATCACAATAACCAAAATCAGAGTAGTCACAAAAAATTTCAATGTCCATGAAACTACCAAACCAAACATACCACCACAATATAGCAAGGATCAAATTAAATCTCACAGTCATTACCCTAAATATCAATGGCTTTAATTCACCCATCAAGAGACACAAGCTAACAGGATGGATCAAAAAATACGACCCCTCAATCTGTTGTCTTCAATAAACCCACCTCACCACTAAAGACAGACACCTCCTCAAGGTTAAAGGGTGGAAAACAATATTAAGAGCAAACAGGAATAAGAAACAAGCAGGTGTAGGTATATTAACATCAGATAAAATAGACTTCAAACCAACAATAAAAAAAAAGACAAAGAAGGCTACTTCCTACTTTTCAAGGGAATGATCCATCAAGAGGATGGTACAATCATAAATCTGTATGCACCAAACACAGGGGCACCACAGTTAATAAACCAAAACCTACTTGACAATAAAACAGAAATAAGCACCAACACCATCATAGTTGGGGACTTCAATACACCATTATCAGTAATACAACAGAAACTCAACAGAGAAGTAAGAGACCTCAACAAAACCATAGATCACTTAGACCTAACGGACATCTACAGGACTTCCCATCACAAATCCACAAACCACACATTCTTCTCAACAGCCCATGGAACATTCTCTAAAATAGACCATATACTGGGTCACAAAGACTGCCTCCACATATTTAGGAAGACTGACATAATTCTTCGCATAATATCAAATCACAATGCTATATTGCTAGAAAGCAACACCAAAAGACCCACCAAGAATCACAATGGCACATGGAAACTGAACAGCACACTTTTAAATAATAAATGGATAGTGGATGAAATAAAAAATGAAATTGCAAAATTTCTAGAATTGAATGATGACGAGAACACAACATACCAAACTTATAGGACACAATGCAGGCAGTCCTCAGGGGAAAATTCATAGCACTCAATGCCTTCATAAAAAAGACAGAGAGATCCCAAATCAATAACCTAACCATCCACCTAAAAGCACTGGAAAAACAAGAAAAATCCAACCCAAAGAGCTACAGAAGAAAAGAAATAATTAAAATCAGAGAAGAAATTAATGAATTGGAAACTAAGAAAACAAGACAATTGAGAAAACAAAGAGCTGATTCTTTGAAAAAATAAACAATATTGACACACCCCTAACCAATTTGATCAAGCAAAAAAAAAAAAAAGAGAGATGTTTCAAATTAACAAAATTCAAAATGAAAAAGGAGAGATCACAACAGACATAAGTGAAATTGGGAGAATCATCATTATTTAAAAACCTCTACTCCACAAAACTGGATAATGTGGAGGAGATGGATAAATTCCTAGGTGCATACCATCTATCAAAGCTAAACTCAGAGCAAATTAATCTCCTAAATGAACATATCACACTCATTGGATTGAAAAAGTAATAAAAAACCTCCCCAAAAGAAGAGTCCAGGACCAGATGGCTTTTCAGCTGAATTCTATCAAACCTTCATGGAATAACTCAAACCAATCTTCCTCAAACTGTGCCATACAATTGGAGAACAGGAAAAGCTACCCAACTCCTTTATGAAGCTAGCATCACCCTAATTCCAAAATCAGGCAGAGATGCCACAACAAAAGAAAACTACCAGCCTATTTCCCTGATGAACTTCGATGCAAAGATCCTTAACAAAATCCTCACAAACCGAATCCAACAACACATCAAAAGCATTATCCACCTTGACAAAGTGGGATTCATCCCAGGAATACAGAGGTGGTTCAACACACAGATATCTGTCAATGCAATATACCACATAAAAAAAGGTTAAACATAAAAACCACATATTCATTTCACTAGATGCAGAAAAGGCCTTTGACAAGATACAACATCATTTCATGATCAAAACATTGGAGAGAATTGGCATGGTTGGTTCATATCTTAACATAATAAAGGCAATATACAAAGCTCAGAAGGCCCAAATAATACTTAATGGAGAGAGACTGGAGGATTTCCCATTAAGATCAGGAACAAGACAGGGTTGTCCACTCTCACCTCTGCTCTTTAATATAGTACTGAAAGTCCTAGCTCAAGCAATTAGACAGGAAAAGGACATAAAAGGGATACAATTTGGAGAGGAAGAAGTTTAGTTAGCTCTATCCACTGATGACATGATTGTATATGTAAGAGGCCTGAGAGACTCCATCCCAAAACTCCTGAAGGTGATTAATTCCTATAGCAAAGTAGCAGGATACAAAATCAATTCACAAAAATAAGTAGCCTTTCCATATGCAAATGACAAAGATACAGAGAAAGAAATAAGCGACATTGACCATTTTCAATAGCAACAAAAAAATAAAATAACTTGGAGTAACGTTAACCAAGGAAGTGAAAGATCTATACAATGAAAACATAAAAACACTCAAAAAAGAAATTGAGGAGGACTTGAGAAAATGTACAGACCTCCCATGTTCCTGGATAGGCAAAATTAACATTGTGAAGATGATAATCCTACCAAAGGCAATATATAGATTTAATGCAATTCCAATTAAAATCTCAACATTGTTCTTCACAGAGGTAGAAAAGATGATCTCAAATTTCATATAAAAAGGCAGAAAGCCTCGGATAGCCAAGCATAACCTCAGCAAAAGAAATACCTCTAGAGGCATCACCATACCTGATCTAAAGCTATATTACAAAGCCATAGTAATAAAAATAGCATGGAACTGGCATAAAAACAGGAGTATAGACCAAGGGAATAAAACTAAGGACCCTGACTTTGGGTCAAGCAACTACAGCTACTTGATATTTGACAAAGGCCCTAACAATATAGGCTGGAAAAAAGACAGCATCTTCAACAAATGGTGCTAGACAAACTGCATAACCATATGCAGGAAACTGAAACTTGATCTACACTTTTTGCCATGCACAACACTCAAGTCCAAATGGATCAAAGACCTCAATATAAGACCAAAAACTCAACTACTACTAGAAGAAAATATAGGAAGTACTTTCCATGATATAGGAATGGAAAGAGACTTCCTGAACATAACCCCATAACTTAAACAGTCACTCAAGCAATGGGATCACATGAAGCTGAAGAGTTTCTTTATAGACAAGCATACAATAAGCAAAGCCAATAGATTACCCACAGAATGGGAAAAAAAATATTTGCTGGTTATACAACTGACATTTTATGTGTCAACCGCATAAGGTGTCATCAGCACCTAACCTTTGGTGGGTCATCAAGTACTCTGACAGAAATCTTTCTTTCTTTTAGGAAACCTTGTAGGTCTCTCTTATCAAAAGCTCATTGTGGATGATAGCCACATGCTGGTACTGGAACACATAAAATGTAATCTCTAGAATCTATAAAGAACTCAAAACTCTAAACAGTAAAAAAGTCAAACACCCCACTCACAAAATGGGGCACAGAGCTCAACAGACATTTCATAGAGGAAGAAATGCAAATGGAAACCACACTCTTAAAAAAATGTTCATCATTCCTAATCATCAGGGAAATACAACTTAAAACAACAATGAGATTCTACTTTACCCCAGTAAAGATAGCAAACATCAAAAAAAATCAAATGAAAATAAATGCTGGTGAGGATTTGGAGAAGTGGAAAAACTCATCCACTTGGTGGGAATGTAAGATGGTACAACCACTTTGGAAAGCAATCTGGAGACTCCTGAAAAAGCTGACTATAGAGATACCAACAGACCCAGTTATTCCCTTACTGGGCATCTACCCTGAAATCTTCAATCCACAAGCTCAAGAAATTTGCTCAGCTAAGTTTGTAGAGGTTCAATTCATAATAGCTAAGAGCTGGAATCAACCCAGATGTCCATCACTAGAAGAATGGATAACTAAGATGTGGTATATCTACACATTGGAATTCTATACAGGAGTAAGAAAAAAAGACACAATGAAATTTGAGGAAAAATAGTTGAACCTGGAACAGATCATTCCCAGTGAACTTAACCAATCACAGAAAAAAAAAAAAAAACACCACATAGTCTTACTCATCTACAGCACCTAACCTGAATCTATCCAAGATGGTTTACATACCCAGCAAGCTTCTCATAGACTACACAATAGGATGGGTGGAGAGGGAGGGAAGAGGAAGGGAGGGGTAGGAAACACAAAGCTAGACCAAATCAGCAATGGTACCATAAAATTCTACTTTCTAAAAGGCAGACCAAATGGCTGAACCTTCACCAGGCCCTTAGATGGAATACCTGACCCATAAGACACTGGAGAGGGTATGATGAATATTGACCTTAATTTTCTACAGCTTTTCTCTCTCCCACTCTCTCTTTCTTCTCTCTATCTCTTTTATATTAGTTATCTTTTTCTTCCTTTTCATAGTGGGCACTGACCTGTAACTCCCAGTACCAGCATGTGGCTATCATTCACAATGAGCTTTTGATCAGAGAGACATACAAGGTTTCCTAAAAGAAAGACAGCTTTCTGTCAGAGTACTTGATGATCCACCAAAGGTTAGTGTTAAGACCCTACTGCTGAAAAGGTGCCAATGACACCTTATGCAGTTGACCCATAAAATGGAATTGGCATGGCTGGAAGCTGGAAGAGAGTCAGTCCCCAGACAATCAGCGTATCTAGTGTGAGAAGGTGCTATATGGGCACCTGGAGGAAAATGACCAGTATCTGTCCAAGCAACTCATGGTCTCACCTACTTAGCAGCAAATAACCTGTTGTGAAGCTCACACAAGTCCAATAATAGCACACAGCCATGGTGGGAAACCAACTGCTCTTGATTCGTCTAACTGATCTCCCAAGTGGTACGGGATCCATAGCTGGAGCTGGAAAACAAGTCAGAACCATATCCAAACATAATCCAGCTCTCCACTATCAAGCAAACACCAATCGTGGGCTACAAGAGGGCTTACACCTTAAATTCTCTGTAAAAAAATAAGGGTTACCTCATTTGTCTGGTGCTAGCTCCATCTCTGTTGGTGAATATGCTTCTCTTTTTCAGATAGATGTAGATCCTAAGGAGAGAGATACCCCATCATACCTCAAAAGGGCCCCAGATGAAACTAAGAACAATTGGTAAAACAAGCAAGGGTGCTGTTTCCTTGGTGAACCAGGTACCAGCACAAGGATGAAGGAGATCAACACAGAGAAAAATCAATTCCTACCAAATCAGAGATCCAGAGACCCAGAGGCCCCCAACACCTCATCATTGAAGTAGACTAAAAGTGAACCCAACATAGCTCAGGGAAATTTTGCGAAAGAGAAGGTGGAAAGAATGTCAGAGCCACATGTTGGATCATGATATGCAGACATTTATCCTACCCATAACTGTGGGCTAACTCCAGAATGCATGACCCATATACTTCAACAAGGAGGGGCAAAAGGGAGGGGGTAGGTAATGGATGAGTCTAATAATGGTACCAAATTGACTGTATTCGCTGAGTAAAAATCTAATTAGTAAAAAAAAAAAAAATGTAAGATTGAAAGAAAAAGAAAGAAAGAAATACCTATTACTTGCCAAGCCCAGAATATCTATATATCTGGAGGTACAACCGTCCTCCTCATAGGAGTAAGCATACTACATCATTGTGCTTCAGATTTCTTGTAAATTAAGTCTTCAATTACTTTATTCCTTAAAATAACCTCAGACATACCAGATCACAGTCCTTAGGTTAGTGTCATTATAGTGTTAAACATTGCCATCTTTTTATTTTTGGTTTTTCAGTTTTTTTGAGGTAGGGTCTCACTCTAGCCCAGGCTGACCTGGAATTCACTATGGGGTCTCAGGGTGGTCTCAAACTCACAGTGATCCTCCTACCTCTGCCTCCTGAGTGCTGGGATTAAAGGAGTGTGGCACCATACCCAGCTTACTTTGCCTTCTTTTGATGTGTCTTTGCCACCATGCCACCAACCAGCACAGTGTATTAACAAACTTCCTCAGACAGTAGACAGGATTTCATCTTTCTAAAGTAGGAAGCTGAAAGTTGAATGCATTGAGACTTGAAAGATTCCTGTGACTTTAAAACTAAGCTATTTTTCTTTGGAATACTTATGTAAATTCTTTAATGATACCCAAAATAACTGGAACCTATATGTCAATCAGGAACATTGCTAGAATGCTACCTATGATTAGCTCAAGGGATAAAACATTAAACTGAGGATCATCTTCATTTTTAGCCTTTAGTAAGATTTAGAGGCTCAGAAACCCCCAATACATTCAAATAATGATTTGTATTCCTTGATTAAAGGTAAAAGGCACTTTATTCACATTCAAATACAGTACTTTAAAATATAAAGATGAATAGTACCTTCAGGTAGGAGGAATGAAAAATAATATGAAATTTCCTGAAGCCCTGGATTGGTATTCCACAAAGAGAGAATGGTGGGGAAAACAAGGCTAGAGAGACTTGAACAGATCCTACATATCATCCAAGGTAAGCCCTGTTGAATGAAGTCCCATGGTTCTTTAGAAATAAATGCCTAGCAGACATCCAAAATAGTCCTATCACAAAGAATGCTATATTCCATAAAGATTTCCATTATAGCAAACTTCAAATGCATTAGTTTAGCCCTTTTTACTCCCATGATCTTCCAGGCTGCATATCTATACCAAGCTTAGCACTTCAGAGATCTTCCATTATGTCTTGCATATCTCAATGATATTGCTTCCAGTGAAAACAAGCAATAAAGCATTACCCTCCTCTGAAGATGGTAGCACATTTAGAAAACTGCATCTCTTCATTGTCATAGTTATTAATCTTGAAGAGTATTGGGGCAAAGCAACAGTAATGTATTCACAAAAATCCATAGACACACCATTGTTGATCATCATTGTTAAAATGGTAATGGACACATGGATTAGTGTTTCAGAAGAGTCTTGCCAGTTCAAACTCTTTCCAAGTGAGCTCTGATGAAGGAAACCAATTTCTCTGTGGGGTTCAAAAGTAATGTCTTGTCTGTTTCTCTCAGAATATATAGAACAACAGTTTAATTGGAGTGTATAATAATAAAAAATAAAAGGCTAGGAGGGAAATGATGTGGTAATAAAAGATTAAGAGAAAGTCATTGTAAAGGATGTAAAAGAAACTATTAGCAGAAGTGGATTTCGGGTGAGAGGAAATTGTGAATGCATGGGTAGATGAAGGAACATAATTTTCTTTTGTTTTATTTTTACTCTAAGGCCTTCTATCCTAACAGTTTTAAACTGTATGAGTCACTTGCATAATGAAATCAATGCCTCTAAAATGTCGCAAGGAATATCTTTGGACATAAAAAAAAAAGGAGTAGTGTTTTACAGAATTCATTTTGGTTATCAACAGCAACTAAAGAATATTCTTCTGATATTTTTCTTTAAAAAAATAAGGCAGGGCTGGAGAAGGACTCAGTGGTTAAGTCACTTTCCTGTGACCCAAGTTCAGTTCCACAGTACTCACATAAATCCAGATGTACATGGGAGTGCATACATCTGGAATTCATTTGCAGTGGCTGGAGGTCCTGGCATGCCCACTTTCTCTCTCTCTCTCTTATTTCTCTATCTGCCTCTTTCATAAATAAATTACAAATAAAGTATATACTTTTCAAATAAAATTTTCATTCCATGAGTGACAGTAAAGAAGTAGAGAAGGCACTATCTTTGGGTTGACACCTTTCAATTTTCTATAGGGTAATTCCACCTAAAATATACTCCACATGAAAGATGGGTCCTCAGTGGCAAGGAGCTGCTTTGCCATAGATGGAGATACCTCCCTCTAGAATTTTTTTTCTGGGGGGGGGGGTTCAGAGGTAGGGTCTCACTGTAGCTCACTCTAGCTCAGGCTAACCTGGAATTCACTATGTAGTTGCAGGGTGGCCTCGAACTCAGGGCAATCATCCTACCTCTGCCTCCAGTGCTGGGATTAAAGGCACGCGCCACCCCACCCAGCTCTTTCTCTAGAATTTCTATGTCAGCAGTATTTCTTTGTTTACACCACTTGATTAGGAGATTCTATCTATAGTTATCAGCCAGAGGAACACTAAGCACAATTAAAGTGTGTGGGACAGGTGGGTGGTGTTTGGAAACTCTCACTACCATTCAAGAATGAAGAAAAGCTCCCTGACAATGACACAGAACTGAATACTTAAGATGTGGTGGCAGCTCACAGCAGACACGGTGCAGGGTGGGTGTGCCCTGAATAGGGAAAACATTATTTCACGTTCTGAACATGAAAGACTAAATGGTCATATATAATGACTGATTGGCATAAGATCTTTGTCCTTGAAAACTTGAAACAAATATATTTTCATCTAAATCAGCATCACTTAAAGTAGGGAGAAATTGAGCAAATATCACTTACTAAATGAAAGTCTAATTAATAAAATAAAATAACAGTGAAAGTATGACTGTCAATTTATTCCCCATCCTATGTATACACTACCGTGATATAGCTGAGAATTAGGTCGACATGCAAGCAAACACATCACTAGCACATATATTCTGAATTCAGACACTTTCACAAAATAATCTTCTCCTGACTGTTCAGTGTAGGCCAGGTACAACTCTAAGCTCTTCAGATGCATTAATTCATCCTTTTAACAGCCGTATCAGAGTTCTACTATTATTTCTCTATTCTTTACAGATGAGAACACAGAGATGGAAATTTTACTTTATTTTTCTTTGCTAGAAATGGGGACTCACTATGTTGCCAGGGTTAGTCTCAAACTCCTGAGCTCAGGCAAACTTCCTGCCTCAGCTTTCCCAGGGGTAGGGTCACAGGCATGTACCACTATACACCATTCACAGAGACTTACCTCATGACTTTATCATTTTAGGAAAGACATTTTTTCTAGCATGATCTGAGCTTCAGCTTATTATTATTATTATTATTATTGCCTCATCCAATAAGAAATTACAAAGCAAAGCAAAGTTTAAGTTTAGAATAGAAATGGCTGCTTCATAAACAGGTTTTATAAAGCGTATAAAACGTAAAAGGCTACTGGGCATGGTGGCATATACTTGTAAACCCAGCACTTAGGAGGGAGAGGCAGGAAGATTAGGCATTCAAGTCATCCTTAGCTGCATAGCAACTTCAAGGCTAGCCTGGACTACAAGGCCATCTCCCAACTCCTACCTCTCCCCACAGAAAACATTCAGAAAGCCTCCAAATTTAACCCAATGAAAATATGAGGGACCCAAAGTACTCATAATCAAGTCTATGGAAAATATTTTTGAAAATTCTATAAGGAGAGCTTCTAACAAGAAGGTTGTGTATAACTAAGTACATAGAAAATTGATGATTTCTGGGAAACCCCCAGAAGTAAAAGTGTCACTATTTGGGGCTAAATATGACTAATGTTCTTGGAGGTTTAAAACCTCTTATTCTCCAAATTTCTACTGCTCACATGCCCCATTTTTATTATTGTTGCTGAAAGTCTTTTTATATATTCTGGTATTGTTGGGCTAATATAATACCTTATAGACTTTTTTCCCAAGGTAGAGTTTCACTGTAGCCCAGACTGGCATGGAATTCACACTGTAGTCTCAGACAGACCTCCAACTCACAGAAATCCTCCTTCCTCTGCCTCCCAGGTGCTGGGATTAACGGTGTGTACCACCATGCCCGGCCCTTTACAGACATTTTATTTTATTTTTTTATTCATTTATGAAAGAGAGAGAGAGAGAGAAAGAGAATGGTCACAGCAGGGCCTCTAGCCACCACAAATAAACTCCAGACACGTGTCACTTTGTGCGTCTGGTTTTATGAGGGTTTTAGGGTCAAATCTGGGTTCTTTTGCTTTGCCAGCAAATGCCTTAACCACTAAGCAATCTCTTCAGTCTCTGAGAGACTTTTCATACATTTTAAGGGGAGGAGTAGGTCATGATTAGATTAGATGTAAGAAAATGGGAAAATAAGTAATTGTAATAAGTATTTCTACTTTACTGTTCACCTGTCTTTCAAACTGATAAATAACTCTATTCTATAACTTTCTAGGTTCCACATAAGTGACTAGAATATAAAGATCCTCAAAGGTGGAAAATGGTTTCTGCTTAGGAACCAACTCAAACAACATTTAGTGAAATGCTTATTTACTAAATATTTAGACTTTTATTTGGCCTAGTAGACTTAGTCAGGCCATCCTTTTATCTCTGGGTTGATTTCTGACTTATTTCTACTAAGTTGTAACAAAGAAATTACTATCTACCAGCAACATCTTTTCCACCAACTGCTATCCTAAGACAGGCCTTCTAATGATGGAATAACAGTGTTCCTATGTACTCCTGTGTTACAAGGAAGGTAACATTTGGTGATCTCTATAAGAATTCTGGCATGAACTGAACCAAAACATTGTTGGTTGGATGCTTTCAGCCTGATATCCTCAAGCGTCTTCCACAGGAAAGCAGGGGGCTAAGCGGGGGGTGAGCAGCCCCTCCTGAAAAGGACAATGTGCATTTGCGGTTGTAGCTTCCAAAATTTATTGAAATGATGAGTCACACCAGTAAGTGGAATTGTACTGTTGTGGATATTTGACTGACCTACAGCACTCGCCTGTGGTTGGTTTTAACTTTACTCTGTATCTTCTTCAATTTCCATTTCAAAGAGACTCCTTTCTTGACAGTCCACAGATGAAGCATCTCTCTGCTGATTAGCGCTGCATTCAGGCTTCTGCTGTGTGTCGATGGACATCAGCACAAGTTCTCATTAATTACACAGAAACCAGAACAAGTGGCCTGCTGAAAGTCACATTAGACCAAATTTTCTGATTTTAACAGTATCTAGACAATGAAAGAACTTTCCTCTCTCTATACCATGCTTTAAAAAGCAGTAGAACACTTCAAGGCCAAGAAAAAAATAATAATGAAGGGTCTTCAAAGGGGCAGTGGAGAGTGTATTCATCCAATTATCTGTCTCATTATGAAAGACTTCCCATTTTGATTACTTTGTATTAGCTTTTAGTGAGCTGAGTTGAAAAGCAGTTTCACCTTGCCCTGAGAACTGGAATCCCCAGTTGTAAAAGAAAAAGAAAGAAAGAAAGAAAGAAAGAGAGAGAGAGAGAGAGAGGGAGGGAGGGAGGGAGGGAGGGAGGGAGGGAGGGAGGGAGGGAGGGAGGGAGGGAGGGAGGGAGGAAGGGAGGGAGGAAGGGAGGAAGGAAGAAAGAAAGAGAGAAAGGAAGGTGTACAAGCCTTCATTATTTAAGCCATATCTTCAGTTTCAGACCTGACCAACAGTGTGAAAAGCAGGGAAACACAAAAGAGCCTATTCTTTGTACCCAAGGGAGACCAGGAAATGATGCATTCCCCTCTGGACAGAGCTAGTTGGTTCCAAACCCAGTTTCCAGACCACAGAGCTTTGGAGAGGTAGGTTGGAGCTGGCTTTGTTAATCAAATGATCGGCTTACCTCCAAAGCTCCAACCAGCTGGCCTTGTTCTTTCTACTCTGTTCTGGGTCAGTTTTGGAGCAAAAGGATGTTTGTTGTTTCAGAAGCTATGAGGGAAACTTGGAAACCAAGTACATGCTTTTGCATATCAATGTCCGTAGCACTCAACCAGCCTCCGCAGATGATTCAAGGTGATAAATGTCCTAAATAACTGAGTATGTTTGTCCCTTTCTATGACACTTGGATTTTAAAACAGCAGACAATTCTGAAGAAAAAAAAGAGAAAATTAAAATTATGAATCATTAAAAACAGGAAAACAAACAAGTCTCTTTTGTTCTCTGTTTTGAAAATGAAGGCAGCAGAAGACAGAAAATAGGGTTGTGTTGGTTGGGGAAGGGAGTAAAGCCAGCGAGGCCAACAATCCAGAGAATTATGCTATACCTAGATGAAAGAAATAAATACTAAACTATTCAGTGAAAAGAGTAGAACATACCCACATTATTTTTTCTTACCTTTCTCATGGATGTTAGAATGTCTATTGACATGTTAGAGTTTCTGTGTGTAGGACAAGAGCTATTATAAGTGGGGAGATATGTCTCTTTCTACATTCCTTCTTATCCCAATTGCAGCAACACTATTTTGTATCTTGTACTTTGAAGGAGAATTCTCGTAGAGACAGGAAGTAATCAAGGTTTATTTTAATAGGGGAGAAATCAAAAGGAGAGAGTAAGAGCACCCAGACTGGAGAGCAGACTAAGAGTAGCAGTAATGGCAAAAATCACCTCTAATATCTGCACTTATAATTTTGATCTACCATTTCTTCTCCTTTTGTCAACCCTTGGACAACGGTCCTGTTCCTTGAATATAGACTTTCTTAGAAGCTGTCCTTACACACAATTCCATCATTACAATCAGATCCATTGTGTGCAGGGATGTACAGAGGTATAGTTAACCATAAAGTTACAAAGTTCACGAGAAGAGAGGTCCAAGGTGCTTTGCAAGTAGGTGCTTGACGAGGAGAGGCTTCATGGGAAACCATTTTTGACTGCTTATTCTAAGATCCTTTTCTCAAATTTTAGACCTGAGCTCAGAAACATTCATCATTTAGAACATGCTTAGTGAAAAATATAACATTAACTGGCATTTCAGCCGTTTAGAAATTAATGGCCGTTTCAATGCTAGATTTATGCATTTTTTTCTGAGTGAAAAAGCTTGAAATAATTTCTTTTCCTTTGTGTTTTCAAAGATTCATTCAAGTTTAATGGAAATTTGGACTAAAATAATTTGCTTGCCTAAAACAAGACCCAAGAAATTACTTATCTCCCATCCTTGGGCTGGAACATCTGAAGCGTGAAGATGCTTTTGTGCTGTGTTACACAGTGTTGTAGACAGAAAACTTTCACTTTCTCACCTCAAATTTCTTAATGCAGACAATTATAATTTAGTTGACAACTAACTTATACTGTACTTAGAGATTATAAACATTTGTAATTTATGCATGGCATAAAAAATACAATCCCTTTTTCTCTTTTCCTGAATGTCTTAAAAGTGTGATTTTCTACACAATTTCCAGCTCTGCTTCATATTCTAGAACAGACTTTATCTTTTCAGTTATTGTCTTACACATATGTTTTTTCTTTTTTGAATTTTATTTATTTATTTGCAAGGAGAGGTAGAGAAAGAGAGAGAAGAGAGAGACATACAGAGAAAGAATGGGAATACCATTCACTGCAAAAGAACTCCAGATGCATGTGTCCTTTGTGCATCTAGCTTATATGGGTCCTGGGGAATTGAACTTGCATCCTTTGGCTTCACAAGCAAATGTCTTAACTGTTAAGCCATTTCTCCAGCCCCCATATATGTTCTTTCTAGGGCACCATCTTAACCAATGAATAGTAGAATGAAAAAAGGTTCTAGCTTAAAGGGACATTAGAGAGAATTTCATTAAGTTTCATATTTTTCCAGACATGATCAAAAAGTATAATTCTCATATCATATGCTAGAATTTAGTTGAAAGAATTACACTTCAATTAATTAATTGATTGGTCCCCAGAATTCAATACCATAGAATTAGTCATTTTCTGAGGAGTCATGTTGCCTTTTGTTTATTTTTATTTTTCTGCATTGCAATTTGCACATCATGGATTAGGTCATTGATTTGATCTTTCTTTGTTCACCCATATTCTTTAAGCAGAAGGATTACAATGTTTGATGGGGACTAGGTTGCAGTAGTGCTCAGATATTTCTCCCCCATCAACTGAAGGTATAACTCAGAAGCTAAATTCTCATCCCACTTGAGAAGAGAAGAATAACTGCAGAGGTAACCACAAAAAATGGATACACCCTCTATGAAAACCCAGTCATACACAATCAGAAACAGTCAATGAGAATATTGCAGATGGGATAAACGGACAGAGTTAGTAACTGCTACTGTGTGTGCTATGATATTTAGAACTATGGGTTGGAATGGAAAGGAAATAAGCATAGAAAGAATATCAATTATTATTGGAGTAAAGTGAAAAGTAGAAAAGTTCAAATGAAATTGAGGAGAGGAGCAATTTAAGAGGAAGGAAGATGATAGAGAGCAGTGACAGTGAATATAGTTTGTCAACCTGAGGGGATTTATATCCACCAGGAAACAAATCTCGGAACATGTGTGTGAGGGACTTTGTAGATCATTTCATGGGCTGGAGTCCAAAATTGAGTATAAAGCAAAAGACTTTCATTCATTATTCACTGCTCTCTGCTTCCTGGCCACAGACACAGACAATCAGCTTCTCTGAAGCATTTGCCACCATAGTTGCCTCACCATGATATAAGCCAAAATAAACTTTCTTTAGCCTTAAGATATTTTTTTCAAAGCAATAAGAAACATATAATTAATACAGCATCCCCAGGAATGAAAAGAGAAATAAGTTAAAAAAAAAATCAAAAAGCCATCCCAGAACTTTGGAAAGCTGAGGCAGGGATACCCCCAACTCTAAGTCAATGTGTGCTCCTTGGGAAAGCCCATCATAACAATGGAAAGGGGCAGGAGAACAGGGCAGCAAAGAGATGGTCCACTAAATTGAAATTAGAGATGCAGAGTCCACATGCACTTCCTCAAGTGTTCATGGGTGTCAGACTCTGTGCACTCCCTCATGTGAGTACAATGCTAAGTAGACAGTATTGAAGTATATAAATTATATTGATAAAAATACTGGGTTTCATGTGCTATTTCCATACATGCATGCATTGAATGCTGATTGTATTCATCTTGTAAAGGTCTATAATCACTGGGAGAGCTTACACTGAGAATGTCAATGAAGCAGTACCTTTATCAAAATCAAGCACCCACGGAAACTTTTCCCCAGGGTCCGCCTAGAAGTTGCACAGAAGCCAATGCAACTGTGGTCCAAGGTTCAAGACTCTGTCACTAGCATGGAGAAGAACTTGGGAGCAATGTCCTTGTGATCCTACATTTTTAGGCATAAAAGATTCAGGGCTGAAGAGTGTGGAGTCTTTGTACCATAGTTCCAGAAAGCTTCTGAGGATGGATAATGTGGGGCAGGGTGGAATCCCTACAGGGAAGCCCTGAGAGCTACTTGCCTAAAGCTGTGACACTGAAGCCTAAGTTGCAATAGAGACCCAAGAATGTTGGAGATGCCAGAACTGTGGGTGGTCTACTAATAAGAGCTGCATGTGGGCTGAAGAGATGGCTTAGTGGTTAAGGCACATGCCTGTGAAGCCTAAGGATCCAGGTTCAATTCTCCAGGTCCCATGTAAGCCAGAGGCATATGGTGGTGCCTGCATCTAGATGCTCTGGTGTGCCCATTCTCTCCCTCTCTCCCTCTTTCTGTCTCCAATAAATAAATTTTAAAAGGGGGGGGCCTGCATGCATAGAGTGGAGCCAGGTAAGAGAAGGAATGTGGCAGAGGTGGGGCTACCCAAGTCTTTTGGAGCCTAGATGATTCCATCATGATTCCCATATGCTGGACATGGAGCTATAGGCCATGGTGTTTTCCTGGCTGAGTATCAGTCTTTCTTCAGCTGAATCTCTCCTTGTTATGCCCCCGTTCCTCCTGTTTAGAATGGGAGTATTTACTCAGTGAAGGAATATGACTTGTTTATTAATTTTATAGGAGCTCTGAGTTAGGAGCTTTGAGTCTCAGAAGAGTGTGGACTTTTAAATGGTGTTGAGATGACTAATGACTATGGGATTTTTGAAGCTGGATTGAGAACATTTTGCAGTCTGGGCTCTATGAGATTTTATAGCTATAGATAGAAAGAAAAAAGAGAGAGAAAGAGAGCAGGGAGAAAAGAAAGAAAGTGAGAGACAGGAAAGAAAGAGTAAAAAAAGTAAGAAAAGAATAAAGAACAGGATTTGCAACTCCCAATTATAATCAAAGCCATTCAGAACCACATTATAGCAAATAAACTAAGAAGTTCCCAGATAAGTGCACACTCTCTCCAAGTATTGTCCAACATGAAAATAAAGGTTTTGCCAGGCATGATTGCTCACACCTTTAATCTCAGCACTCAGGAGGCACCGATAGGAGGATTGCCATGAGTTTAAGGCCACCCTAGGATTACATAGTGAATTTCAGGTCAGCTTGAACTACAGCAAAACCCTACCACAGAAAACCAAAAAAAAAAAAAAAAAAAAAAAAAAGGAAATGGGGTTGTTGTTCATTTGTTTAAGAGGATTTTCAAAGTTGTTTTCTCAGCAAATGTGCCCACTTTTGGTTTTATAAATACTTTGCTGTGACCAAGTAATTGCATGAATTTGACATTTTGACATGTAGTGTTAAAATTAACATTAGCCATTTGTCTATAGTTGAAAATAATTCCTGTCAGTCCAATTGGCCTGCTTTAACTGCGATGTTTTTTCTGAATTGGAACAATTTGAACAACTATATTCAATTGAAAATAGCCTTTGAAGCACTCAAAATAGAGGCATTCAAAGTGGCATTTAAATGTTTGATAACACATGTATTTCCTGTCCAAAAGAAAGATTATATTTTTAAGACATTTAGTCATAGCTGCATACTTCATTGGTTTTATCTAAACACCTTTAAAAGACAAAAGGTTTGTTTTACAAAGTTTATCAGTTTACTTTCTAAACATGTGTATTCTTTATTCTCAACTTGTCAACCTAATTCACCAAAAGTGTGTCTCAAAAATTCACCTTTGGGCCAAGTATGGTGGCGCATGCCTTTATCCCAGCACTCAGGACACAGAGGTAGGAGGATCACCACGAGTTCGAGGCCACCCTGAGGCTACATAGTGAATTCCAAGTCAGCCTTAGCTAGATTGAGAACCTACCCTGAAAACCAAAAAAAAAAAAAAAAAAAAAAAAAAGGTTCACCTTTGGGCTGGAGACATGTCTTAATAGTTATGATGCTTGCCTATGAAGCCTAAGGACCCAGATTCAATTGCACAGAACCCATGTAAGCCAGATGCACATAGTGGTGCATGCATATGGAGTTAATTTGCATTGCCTGGAGGCCCTGGTGTGCACATTCTCTCTATATATATCTCTTTTTTTCTCTCTCTCCCGCCTCTCTTTCTCTCAAATAAATAAATAAATAATTTTAAAAATAAAAAGAATTTAAGTTCACCTTTCTCCAGATCAATGCTTAAAGCAGTGTTCTATCTTCCACACTGTATATAATTAATAGTATTCTAAAACTGAGCTCAAATTTTAGCACAATTTAATACATGTTTCAAAAGAATAGCTATTAACTTCACTGTGTCATAATATACATTATAATGGACATTTTATTAGTCTTATCTTCTAACTGATTTGTGGGGTGCTGGGGAATCAAACTGAAGGCCTTGTGCATAAATTACCACTGAACTACATTTCTGGGTCTTCTGAATCAAGTTGAATATATATATATATATATATATATATATATATAATTTATTTATTTACAAAATTATATATATATAATTTATTTATTTACAAAATTATATATAGAATTTATTTATTTACAAAATTATATATATATAATTTATTTATATACAAAATTTATTTATTTACAAAAGATTATAGAGCTGACCACATAGCTCAGTGGTAGAGTATTGGTCTGACATGTTTGATGCCCGGGGTTCAATCCACAGCACCACAAACATAAAAATAAGAAAAAAGTTTTTTAAAAATCCTATTATAGGGCTGGAGACATGGCTTAGCAGTTAAACAATTGCCTGTGAAGCCTAAGGACCCCGGTTCAAGGCTCGGTTCCCCAGGTCCCATGTTAGCCAGATGCACAAGGGGGCACACGCGTCTGGAGTTCGTTTGCAGAGGCTGGAAGCCCTGGTGCGCCCATTCTCTCTCTCACCCTCTATCTGTCTTTCTCCTTGTGTCTGTCGCTCTCAAATAAATTTTAAAAAAATTAAAAAAAAAATCCTATTATAGGAACTCCAATCAAGATGGCATCCGCCTAACCGCACCTCACCTTGCGCAAAGGGAAGGCAAGACCTTTAGAGTTAATTGGAGTTTTTAGGGGTTTGCAGATTCTAGTAGACCTCCAGTGGGAGGGTGCAGAGGAGAAAAGTAGGGAACCCACTGATTCCCACACTCTCAGGTAGTCTGCCAGGCCCTCAATCCTCTCCAGCAGCTATCCTACCCGCAGTCCCGGCCAAATGTTCCTCCTGCACTCACCACAGGCTAAGTGGACCCAGGCCAGCAGGCTACTGTTCTCCCCTCCCTAGACTTTACTGCTACCAGGGAGCCCATGCATGAATGCCATCTCCCTCCTTACCTCCCCCGACCCCTGTGAACAGACCCAGGCCATCAGGCTAGTGCCCCCCCCCTCCTAGGCTGTCCCACCACTGCAGAGTTCCACACATGACCACTACCCCACCCACTGCCACTCTCCCAACCTCCATGCATGGACCCAGGCCATCAGGATAGAATTCCCCCATCTCTAGGTATTCCTGCAACAGTGAACCTCCACACACAAATGCCGTCCAACTCACTGTCACCCTCCTACCTCCATGGTGCAAACACAGGCCAGCAGGCTAGTGTTCCCTCTTCCCATCACTCTAGGCTGTCCCGCAACCTAGGACTCCACTAGTGACTGCCTTCCCACCCTCTGCCCCACCCTACACAGACCAGGTCCCACTTCACTTCCTGCTGGCTACTCAGACCCAGGCCAGCAGGCTATCCTTCATCCCTCCCTTCCTTTCCCACCACCCCACCAGGACCAATTCTCTCTCCTCTGTGAGTCACCTGACCCATACAAGTACCATATTCCTGCCATGTCATAGGACCAAGAAGGCCCATCCACCCCCTGCTACATGACCCCAATAGACCTGCTGTCCAATCACCTCACCCCTTAGCATCACAGAACAATCACACATTTCAATCACCCCCACAACCCAGTTGCAACACCAGTCACATCCCTCCCTACCCCCTGTCCCCTCAGGCCACCTGAACACAGAATCATGTACCCTGAACCACCTAACAGCAAGCCAGTGCATTAAGTCCTTGAGCCCTCACCTGAGCCTCACAAGCTCCTTCCATTTGAACAGGCAAGCCCTAATGCCATCAGAAGCCTAATCGAAGCAAATATAAATGGAATAACCACTGAAGATACTTCAAGGGTAAACCACACCTTCCTCCTAAAATAAATAAGATTCCTACACTGTGAGGGGCAATACATACATACATAACATACATACATAAATACATACATACATACATAAATAACATGAAAAATCAAGTGCAAGTAGATCCAACAAGATTGTTCAGTCCCACAATTAGAGTCTCTAATCAAAACATAGAAGAGACCATAGCATCAGAACCCCAAAATGAAGATAAAAGCTGTGCAGCCCTGGCAGAGCAAATAGCAGAACTTACAGAAAATTAAGAAAGGGCCAATAATTGTATAAATACTGTCCTCACTAGATTAGACCTAATAGAAAAGAACCAGGAAGGGTTCTAAAGACAGTTAAATGATCTGAAAGAAAGTGAAAATTAAAAAAGAGGACCTCAACAACCAGCTGGGTAAGCACAATGAAGACATAAATAAATGCAAGGACGAATTCTAAGAAGCATTAAGAAAAGCAGAAAATCATGTGAAAAGGGAACTCAACGAAGGGATGGAAACTATACTTTGAAAAAGCAGCAGAAAATACAAACCAAATTGAACAAGCCCAAAACTCTATAAAAGCTCCCAAGAATAGAGTCAGCCATGTGAACAATAAAAACTCAGAACTGTAAGACAAAATAGAAGAAATAGTTCATGAGCCCCAACGTTTCAATACGTTCAAAAATTTTTGTGAACAGAACATGAGGGAGCTGTGAGATACCCTTAAACATCCCAACATTCAGATCATGGGAATACCAGAAGGGGAAGAAATTCAGACCAAAGGCATGGAGAACTTATTCAACAAAACTATTGAAGAAAACTTTCCCACCCTCTTAAAAGAAAGTCCCATCAAGTTACAAGAAGCTAACAGAACTCCAAGCAGACTGGACCAAAGGAGAAATTCTCTAAGGCATATTATCATTAAGACTCTAAATATCAATAACAAAGAGAAAGTCCTAAAAGCATCTAGGGAAAAACAACATATTATATTTAAAGGTAACCCCATCAGAATTACTTCAGACTTCTCAGTGGAAACCCTGAAAGCCAGAAGGGCCTGGAATGGAATACTACAAAGTCTAAGAACTTAATGGCTTACAACCTAATCTACTCTACCCAGCAAAAGTGTCCCTCATAATAGATGGTGAAGGAAAAACTTTCCACAATAAAGGTCAGATTTATAATTATATGAACACAAAGCCAACCCTACAGAGATTACTTCAGGGAATTGTTCACATAGGAGAGTCAAGAATCCAACCTCAAGTGCCTATAAGAAACAGATCAAAATAACCAAACTCAGAGAAGGCTCAAAAACTACAAGGTCCAAGAAAACACCAAACCACATAAACCACCACATTATGGCAGGGATTAAATCAAACCTCACAGTTATTACTCTAAACATTAATGGCCTAAATTCACCCATCAAGAGACATTAGCTAACACAGTGAATCAGAAAATTAGACCCCTCAACCTGCTGTCTTCAAGAAACTGATCCCACCACTGAAGACAGACACTTCCTCAGGGTGAAAAGACAGAAAATGGCATTCAAAGCAAACAGAAACATGAAACAAGCAGGTTTAGCTATACTAATATCTGATAAAATAGACTTAAAACCAAAAGTAACCAAAAATCACAAAGGAGGCCACTTCTTACTTATCAAAGGAATGACTGAACAATCATCAATCTTTATGCACCAAACACAGGTGCACCACAATGCATAAAGCAAAACCTACTTGACAACAAAACAGAAATAACCACCAACACCATTATAGTTGGGGTTTTCAATACTCCACTCTCAGCAATAGATAGACCATCCAAACAGAAAATTAACAGGGAAGTAATAGAGCTCAACAACACCATAGATCAATTAGACCTAAATGGACACCTACAAAACATTCTACCCAAAATCCACAGATCACACTTCTTCTCAACAGCCCATGAAACCTTCTTTACAATAGATTATATACTGATACATAAAGTCTGCCTCCATATACTTAGGGACATCAATATAATTTCCTGCATGATATCAGATCACAATGCTGTATTGCTAGAAATTAACAACAAAACATGCACCAGGAGTCCCATCAGCTCCTGGAAACTGAACACCACACTTTTGAACAATAGATGGGTACAGGACAAATTAAAAAATGAAATTATAAAATTTCTAGAAATGAAAGACATGAAGAACACATCATACCAAAACTTATGGGACACAAGGAAGGTGGTCATCAGGAGAAAATTCATAGCACTAAATGCCTTCATAACAAAGACAGAGAAATCCTAAATCAATAACCTAACCGTCCACCTAAAGGTAGTGGAAAAACAAGAAAAAAGAATCTCACCAAAAAAAGCTCCAGATGGAAAGAAATAATTAAGAATAATTAAGAAATAAATAAGATCAGAGCAGAAATTAATGAATTGGAAACTAAGGGGAAAAAAGGAAATTGATGAAACAAAGAGCTGGTTCTTTGAAAAACTAGACAAGCTTGATAAACCACTGGCCAATTTGGTCAACTGGGAAAAAAAAAGGTACTTCAAATTAACAAAATCAGAAATGAAAAAGGTAAGATCACAACACACATAAGTGAAATTGGGATAATCATCAGGATTTATTTCAAAAATCTCTAATCCACAAAACCTAACAATATGGAGGAAATGGATAAATTCCTGAACACATATCACCTACAAAACCTAAACTCAGACCAGTTTAATCTCCTAAACAAACTGATCACACCCATTGAGATTGAAAAGGTAATCTAATACCTTCCCAAAAAGAAGAATCTAGGACCAGATGGCTTCTCAGCTGAATTCTATCAAACCTTCATACAAGAACTGAAACCAATTTTTCTCAACTGTGCCACACAAAGAACAGAGAAAGCTCCCCAACTCCTTCTATGAAGATACTATGACCCTAATACAAAAACCAGGCAGAGATGCCATATGAAAAGAAACTTTAGGCTTACTTCCCTGATAAACTTAGACACAAAGATCATGAACAAAATCCTCACAAACAAGAATTCAGCATCACATCATAAGTAATATCCACCTTGATCAAGTAGGCTTCATCCCAGGAATGCAGCAGTGGTTCAACATAGGGAAATCTGTCAATATAATACACCAAATAAATAAGCTTAAGCACAAAAAACACATGATAATTTTTGATAGATGCAAAAAGGCCTTTGGCAAATACATCACTTCATGATCAAAACAATGAAGAGAATTGACATGGATGGTTTATATCTCAACATAATAAAGGCTATATATAAAGCACATAAGGCCCAAATAATACTTAATGGGGAAAGACTGAAGAAATTCCCATTAAGATCAGGAACAAGACAGGGGTGTTCACTCTCACCTCTGCTCTTCAATATAGTACTGGAAGTCATAGCTCAAGCTATAAGACAGGAAAAAGAAATAAAAGGGTTACAAACTGGAAAAGAAGAAGTTAAGTTAGCCCTATTCACAGATGATACAACTCTATACAGAAGGACCCAAAAACTTCCATCTCAAAACTCTTAAAGGTGATTAACTCCATGTGCAAAGTAACAGGATACAAAATCAGTACACAAAAATTAATAGCCTTTCTACATGCAAAAGACAAAGATACATAGAAAGAAATAAGCAATTTCCCATTTTCAATAGCAACAACAACAACAACAAAAAGCCTTGGAATGACATTTACCAAGGATGTGAAAGACCTATACAATGAAAACATAAAAACACTCCAGAAAGAATTTCAGGAGGACTTGAGAAAATGGAAAGACCTCCCATGCTCCTAGATAAGCCGAAGTAACATTGGAAAATGACAGGCTTACCAAAGGCAATATACATATTTAATGCAATACCAATAAAAATCTCAACATTGTTCTTCACAGAGATAGAAAAAATGATCACAATTCATATGGAATGGAAGAATGCCACAGATATCCAAGCATGTCCTCAGCAAAAGAAATGCATATGGAAACATCACCATACCTGATCTAAAGCTATATTACAAAGCCATAGTAATCAAAACAACATGGTACTGGCATACAAACAGGATTATAGACCAATGGAACAGAATCAAGGACCTTGACTTTGGGTCAAGTAACTACAGCTACTTGATATTTGACAAAGGCCCTAACAATGGAGACTGGAAAAAAAAGACAGCATCTTCAACAGATGGTGCTGGACAAACTGGATAACCATATTCAGGAAAATGAAACTCGATCCACACATCTCACCATGCACAAAAATCAAACCCAAATTGATCAAAGAGCTCAATATAAGACCAGAAACTCAGCTACTACTGGAGGAAAATTAGGAGGAAATTAAGGAATGGAAAAGGCTTCTGGAACAGTTGCTTAGGAACTTAAACAATATTATTTGACTCAACCATTGGGATCTCATGAAGCTGAAAAGTTTCTTCACAGACAAACATACAATATGCAGAGCCCATAGATAACCTAAATAATGGGAGGGAAATTTTTGCTGGTTATACAACTATTTTCTAGAATCTACAAAGAAATCAAAAACCCACACAATAAAAAGTCAAACAACCCACTCAAAAAATGGTGCAGTGAAATGAAAACAGAGTTCTCAGAAGAAGAAATACAAATGGCAAATACACATTTAAGAAAATGTTCGGGCTGGAGAGATGGCTTGGCGGTTAAGTGCTTGCTTATGAAGCCTAAGGACCCCGGTTCGAGGCTCGGTTCCCCAGGTCCCACGTTAGCCAGATGCACAAGGGGGCGCACGCGTCTGGAGTTCGTTTGCAGAGGCTGGAAGCCCTGGCGCGCCCATTCTCTCTCTCTCCCTCTGTCTTTCTCTCTGTGTCTGTCACTCTCAAATAAACAAATAAATAATTAAAAAAAAATGTTCATCATCCCTAATCATCAGTGAAATGCAAATTAAAACAACTATGAGATTCCACCTTTACCCCAGTAAGGATAGCAAACATTGAAAAATCAAATGAAAACAAATTCTGTCAAGGATGTGGAGAATTAGAAACCCTCATTCACTGTTAGTGAATGTAAGATGGTACAACCACTATGGAAAGCAATATGGAGAGTCCTCAAAACATTGACTATAGAGTTACCAATAAATCCAATTATTCTCTTACTGGACATTTTCCCTAAAAGCTCATTCCAAAGAGATTTATTCTATCATGTTTCTAGCTGCTCAATTTATAATAACTAAGAACTAGAAACAACCCAGATGCCCATCATTAAAAGAATGGATAACCAAGATGTGATATATCTACATGATGGAATGCTACCCAGCAGTAAGGAAAAATGTCACAAGGTAATTTGAAGAAAAATGGCCAAATTTGGAACAGATCATTCTCAGTGAACTCACCCAATCACAGAATGGTAATCATCACATGGTCTCACTTATATGTGATTCCTAAACTGAATCACCCAGAGATGCTGACATACCTAATAAGCATCCTGAGGACCAGACAATAGGGGGGAATGGTGGAGTGGGAGGGGAGGGAAGGGTAAAGGTGGTGTTGGAGACACAAAACTGGAATCAAATGGAAATGTACCATAAAATCCTATATACTGAAAGACAGACTAAAGGGTTGAACTTTCATCAGATCCTTAAAGGGAACACCTGAATCACAGGGCCCTGGAGAGGATATGATGAAAAATAACCTTCATTTTCTCCTGTTTCTCTCTCTGTCTCCCTTTGTCTCTCATCATTGAAGTAGACCTAAAATGAACCCAGCATGGCTCAGGGAAATTCATGGAAGAGGGGATGAAAAAACTATTGGAGCCACATGTTGGTACATTATGCACAGAGACATTTCCCCTAACTGATGGCTACCCACAGAATGCACGACCCAAATTCCCCAATGTGGAGGGTCCCTTTGGCTGGGGGAGGACAGTGAGGAGCCTAATAAGAGTAGCAACATCGCTGTATGCACACTAATAAAAATAATACTATTATAATGTTTTAATTACAAATACCCTTCACCCAATTTCCAGTGTTAGCATCATACATATGCAAACTAATACTATCAATATTGGAAAAGTAAAATTAATACAATACTATTTGCTGGAGTTTGGATGTTACATGTCCTCCAGCCACCATTACGGGGCAAGCTTGATCCCAGTGATGTCACTATTGTGAAGTAGTGGAACCTGTATGAAGTGAGGTCTATTGGGAGGTCTTTATGTGACTAGAAGTATAGCCTGAAAGGGACAGTGTGACATCAGACACTTCCTCTTCCTTTCTCTGGCTTCCTGGTCATGAGGTGAGCAGTTTTACTGCCCTGCTGTGGTGCATCACTATGGGCCCAAAGCAGCAGGATGAACCAGCTAGTTGTGGACTGAAGCCTCCAAAACCAGGAGCAAAGCAGATCTCCTTTCACGTTAGATGATGGTTTCCGGTATTTTGTTACAATAAAAGAAAGCTAACTAACACTTTTTTTTTTTTACATTTTCCTTGTCTGGAGGTCATCTGAGCTTCCCATGTTTCTAGTGAAAAACAGATTACATTTCAGAAGTATGCTGTTGTTGTTTTTGCTTAGCAGGAATAGCTAGACTCCTTGTATTTTCTTTGGCTTTTGTAACCCTGAAGCTTTTAAATAATACTGATCTTTTATTTTTAAAAAATATCTTCAATTTGGTTTTATCTGATGTACTGTCATGACTCAGCTCAGATTTTTCACAGGTATATTCCAGAAGTGGCTAGTCTTCAATGCGTCATGTAATGGGAACAGGATATTAAATTGCCCCATTGCTGATGGAGCTAACTTTGATTAATTGGTTAACTTGGTGTCTTATCAGATTTTTCACTGTGAATTTCTTTTGTTTTGTATTTGCTTTCTAATAGAAAAGTCTATTATGGGGTGCTAATTTCGCACTACAATAATATCCCATTCAAACACCTTTGCTCACTAATTTTAGCATCCATCTGTGATTTTCCCTTGGATCAGTTATTCTTACAGTGCTGCCTACTAATGGTGACTTTCTATTTCCATCATTAACTTTGGCTTACATATTTATATGAATATAAATCTTATTTTTCAGATTATAGTCTACTAGAATAATTTTTTATAATTATTATAGTTCAACATGTCCCAGACTCAGCTCTCTGATTTTTTTTGAGCATGCCTTTTTTTGTTCTTTTGGGTTTTTTGTTTGTTTGTTTTGGTTTTGGTTTTTTGAGGCAGGGTCTCACTTTAGCCCAGGCTGACCTAGAATTCACTATGAAGTCTCAAAGTGGCCTTGAACTCACAGCAATCCTCCTACCTCTGCCTCCCAAGTGCTGAGATTAAAGGCATATGCCACCACACCCAGCTAAGTCCTTCTATACTTTGAGCGATAAAGAGAAAATTAATATTAATTAAGCCAGATATGAGGCTACTGTCTACAAAAAAACAGGTTTCAATGGTTAGAACTTATTCACAGTCTAAAAGGAACTTGGATTCATGGAGGAGTCCGAAAGGAAAGGCTCACTGTGCTTAAACAATTTTGTAGACAATGTGACCTATATCTCAATTACACATTCATGCTGGGATTTTGATATTTACAGATATAAGGTCAGCCATAGCTCAGATATGTTTCATAGTATGTATGTGTTGGAATGTTAATTACCAATGCAACAGTGGGGCTAGGTCTATTAGCAGGTGATTAGGTTATTATAATTTTCAAGTGTATGCGTTGTCAACTGATTGGATGAATGTTACCACTGCAAGAATGTGCTTCCTGTTGTGAAGATGGAGATTATGATAAAAGAGTTTAGCTCTGTTTTCATACTCTGTCTCATATAGCCTCACTTGCCAATTCTGCCATCTTATGAGTCAGCACATGAAGAAAGCCCATTCCAGAATTCACCCCAATGCCACGGACTTCACAGCATCTACAACCTCAGCAAAATAAACTCACTGTTTATATTTGGCACAGTGGGAGGTATCTTGTTGTACAACAGCAACAAATCCACTAGCAAACAAATGAGCTTTCCTGATAGACAACCTTAGATCTGTGTTATTACAGACTTCTGCTAGAGAAATAGGGTTGATCCTTGGAGATTATACTGAAGGGTCTACCTGGATTCCTCTACACTTTTTTAATTTTGATGATATTTGGTTTTGTTTTATATCTTCTTTCTGTAATAATTTAAAACTTATAACTCTTTGCTATCCTCCTGAATCTTAGAATGATCTTGAGGCTCTCTGACATAATGCCTTACATCCTAGTCCATTGTTTTCCTAAACAGCCCTTTATTTTTTAAAAAAATAGTATTTAAAAATAGTAGTTAAATAATTGGACTCACTAGTACTAGAGTATCATTATATACAGCCTTGTATTTTACTGGTAACTAATTATAGCCTAAAGTAAAAATATTCATTCTATCTTAACTTTAGAATGCTCCAGAGAAGCCGGGCATGGTGGCGCATGCCTTTAATCCCAGAACTCGGGAGGCAGGGGTAGGAGGATCGCTGTGAGTTCGAGGCCACCCTGAGACTACATAGTGAATTCCAGGTCAGCCTGAGCCAGAGTGAGACCCTGCCTCGAAAAACCAAAAAAAAAATAGAATTCTCCAGAGAGATGGAGTAGATAGATGACAGATAGTGAGACAGATGAATAATGCTAAGCTAAATTGGTCTGAGGATACCTGCATACCTTGTATCCCTACATAGTAAACTAACAACTTAATGTTATGTGCAGACACATTGAAAGATGAATTTAGAATACTATTGGGTAAACTATAGCTAGATGCCAGTGCCTGTCACCACTGCTGATCTTCAGTCAAACACAGGCTGGCGGACAATAAGATAATATCCAAAGAAGGCAAATGCTGTGTGGTACCCAAACTGTCTCTTATCTCACTTCCATTTTCTAAATGTAAATGCCACAAGTTCATGTTGTGAGGCAGAGCTCTGAGCCAGTTCTGGATCTGACAGTGGCTAGATATGTGAGTTGTTCATTACTCAGATAAATTCTGTTAAGTTCATCAGGTTTCTTTTTTTTTTCTTCTTTTTAAAACTCAGACTAGAAATGTTCTTTTCCATTCTTTTACACTTAAGAGTACCTTGGAAATCATTCCACATCACTCTGTGAAGGACTTCCTAGTGGCTTCCTCACATTGAATGACTCTCCTCTTGAATAATTGTAAACAATGCCTCCCTTAATAATTTGTGTCTATGCATTTTATTAATGCTGAAAATACATACCAGAGTGAATTCCTAAAAGTAGAGCTCCTCAATCAAAGAGTTAACCATGCAGGCAGCTATAGTGACCATTTTATTAACCAAATCCCCATCCTGGTATTTGCATTCCCAGTAACAGTGTAAGAGCACTGTTGCCCCAGCCTTGCCAAATGAATATGAAATCTTAACTTGATATAATGTGAATTTGTACTTGTCAAATTGTAAAGTTAAACACTTTTATGTATAAATTCCATTTTCCTATTTTTCTGTGAGTTTGTTCATGTAAATTTCTAAAATTTTTATATAGCTTACATGATCATTTTTAGACATACCTTATCTGTTATTTACAATGTAAGTGTGTTTTCCTCAGTATCATCAAATGTTTTATTTATTTATTCATTATTTATTTAAGAGAGAGGAAGAGGCAGAGAGAAAATGGGCACCTCTAGTCATTTTAAACAAACTCCAGAGGCATGCACCACCTTGTACATCTGGTTTACCTGGGTACTGGGGAATCAAACCTGGGTCCCTAGGCTTCACAGGTAAGTGCCCTAACTCTTAAGCTATCTCTATAGCCCACAACACAAATGTCTTTATAATTCAATACTATTATTTGCATACAAAACTATAACTTTTTTAGTATTGTGCATATATATATGTATGTATGTATGTATGTATGTATGTATGTATGTATGAATTTATTTACTGCCTATTGAATTTGAATATGATTTCTCTATACCTCATAAAGAGAGGCTTTCATTATTATTCTTCCATTACTTATACCACTTTAATAATATTTTTATCCCTAAAACTTTGATCCATCTAGAGTTTATTCTCTTAAAGATGTCATGTTTTTTGTTTGTTTGTTGTTTTTGTTTGTGGTTTGTGGGAGTTTTTTGTTTGTTTGTTTTTTTGAGGTAGGGTCTCATTCTAGCTCCGGCTGACCTGGAATTCACTGTGGAGTCTCAGGGTGGCCTCAAACTCATGGTGATCCTCCTACCTCTGCCTCCCAAGTGTTGGGATTAAAAGCATGCGCCACCACGCCTGACTAAAGATGTCATGTTTTAATGCTTCTTTTAAAAAAATATTTTATTAACTTATTTATTTATTTATTTGAGAGGGGGAGAGAGAGAGAGAATGAGCCTGCCAGGGCCTCCTAGCTATAGCAAACGAACTCCAGACTCATGCGCCACTTTCTGCATCTGGCTTTACATGGATACTGGGGAATTGAACCTGGGTCCTTTGGCTTTGTTGGCAAATGCCTTAACTGCTAAGCCATGTCTCTATCCCCAAAGATGTCATTTTTATCTTATCTATATGTGCTCTGTTTTTGGACCTTCTTACTTTATCTTCTCCTCTTATCTGTTGCTCTATCCATGTGCCAGGACCATGCACACTTAAATACAAAGGATGTGTGGTATGTTTAGCTAATCTTCCTTTGTAGTCTGACTTTTTCAGTTTTCCTTGCTTTTCTTGAATTTTTTATATGAAATTTATAATATTTTTTCTAACTATGTTAAAAATGTTTTCTGGTACTTTTAATGAGCTATATAAAAATTAAAGATCAACATAAAGCCAACTACCTAATGAAGTTGAATCATCCTATCTGAAAACAATGTCTGTTCATGCCTATGAAAACACTTATGCATACATTCACTTAACTAAAGATACTGGATAAACTCATATATATGTTCAATTCAGATATCTTTCAGCTATATCCTTAGAACTCAGGCCTATTGGAAATCCATTCATGGTTTCAAGATGAATTAAGCCCTTAAATTATATGTGAAACCCTAAATGTTTCTAAATATGTATAAATTAAATTGAATTTTATTTTATCTTATTTCAGTGAGAGATCATTATATTTCCTCTTTATTCTCACCCAGATCCAAACTTTCTAGTGTGGAAGATGCTCCAGAAATGGCCATCCTATATGTACAAAGAAAACACAATCATGAAGCAGGAGAAAAGAATCACTCTCTACCCAGAACAGAGCCAAGTAGCATGACAGAGAGTATTACAAAAATGATCCTGTTGCTCAAAAGATTTTAGATATAAATTTCAGATACAAAATTTCAGAAATAAAGCAGAGAACCACAAAAGTCACCTGCAGTCTAATTCAACGAAATCAGTAGGGAGGAGATTGACACAAGACAGACCATTCCATCTGCATAGTTTTGTGACCTAAATGTAGCTTTTTCCATCTGGAGGTGAAAGAAGCTTCCAGATACGGTGACCTAAGTTACAAAACATGATTATGTTGATTCTTACTTGCAACAGTTCCCATATTTAGGATTTGCGATTCCCAGGAGTCACAATGGAATCAAAGCATAGCTGGTGAAGAAAACTCTCTTTTCTCCTCTTCCCTCTCCCTTTCTTGCTATGTCCTCTGCTATCTTCTTTGGCTTTCTAATTGGTCCTTTCACACATTTCTTTATCTCTCCAGCCTTTCAGTGATACTAAGTGCATTGGTTAGTCTCATTACATCTTTTAGCTTTAGTAGACTTTTAAATTATCTACTTCAGTAATTTCTAATACTACTGTGTCACCGACTTGCCAAGAACACCGTTTTACAGGTACTGATCCCTTGGTCCCATGTTCAGAGAATCTGACAAGTTGTTCTGACTGGGGTCTTCACAACTATGCCTTAAAATGATCCCTATTGGACCGTAGATGCAGCCAGAGTGGGTAACAGTGACTCAGAGAACCTATCCTTCAGAACTAGTTCAGGGCCAGACTTGTCGAGGTTGCTTAGCTCCAGCATGTCATTGTAAAGAAAAGTGTTCGAACCCAGAACACCACACCTCTTGGACGCGAAGCACCAACCCTATACTAGATAATCATCTTTAAAATATAGTTTTGCCTCTTTAATCTTGTAGATAATCTGTATCATATATTCAGTTAACTCTCCCCAAATATATGTTTTGATTGTGCTTTATAGCATGCCTCCTACTTGTTAATAACAAGTTTATTAAATTCTAATTCAAGGGACATTTTCACTATTAATAGTTTGGAAGTAATATGCTTCTGCTCACTCCATATCACATAATCCCCTACCATCATAATTACATCATAAATTTGTTCCTTCTAAAAACTTCACTCCCATAACCTTCCTTCATTTAAACAATAGGAACACAAAATAATTGGTAAAGTCTTAATAATTCAAAAGGTTGTCTGAAAAAATTCAAAACATGAAAATAATATTTTACTTTAAAATTATCTGTATAAGAAAATATTTGTGTGAAATGTTCCTCAATAGTATTAACTAACAGCAAAAGTAAACTGTGAGCGCCATCTCCTGGAGAGAGCTGGACAACTTGCATAGGCTTTACCCACTGGCCCTGGGAGTGTTTATCTTTTATCTTTTACTTTATTTATTACTACGTTTATTCATAATGTCCCTATGATAGTGTTTAAAAGGCTTTTAAAGTATACATTAGAAATTACTGATTTAAAAGCATGAGAATCAAAAAAAAATTGTGGAAGCAAGTGTGGAACCAAGAGGGTACATGAAATAATGATAACCATGTTTCACACAGAGCAGCAAAGAAGGATCTGTAAGTTTCGTGAAGGGTTTAGAAAGGGTCAAATGATGGTTTGTTTATTATATTTGAGTTGCTTTCAAAAAAGACATCTGTGCTGGTTATGAAGTATGTGGCTGGATATGAAAAACTATTGCTCATGGAGAAGATCTCTAACAGGCATCAATGTGGTTATTAGTATGTGGTCACAGAAAAGGAGTGAAGGGCATGAAAAGACAGGAGGATCCCACACAGAACCCTGACGTGTGTTTGGGTTGAGGGGATGGTTAATGTCTTGGTTCATTTGTGTATCTATGACACAATACCTTGAGAAGGGGTATTTATAAATAACAAAAATTATTTCTCACAATTTTAGAAGCTGGAAGTCCAAATCAAGGTGACATTAGGTTTGGGTCTAGGAAAGGCCCAGTGTCTGCATTCAAGATGGCACTGGCAGGGAGAAATGGGTCTTCACTTGGTAGATGGCACAAAAGGTAAAGGGTGCAAACAAGTTCCCTCCAGCCTTTTTATAAGACACTAGCTAGTTACTTGCCAAAAGGCTCCACCTTTAGTACCGCCACAGTTGGGATTAAGTTTTAATGCATGAATCTTGGGACATTCAGTAAAAGGCAGGCAGTGTAATGAGCATGACCTTTAAAGACATATCACCTACTTTAGTCCCAGCAATTCTCTCTGGCACAGCTAACATTACTTTAAAACTTGGTTTACATATATGTAACTGAATTCATTATGTTAAATGCCCCTCAGAAGTTTTGTTTGCTTTGTCTTTAGATCTCTAATCAACAGTTCCAAAACCCATTGGAACCAACTTATCCAGACAGGTAAAATTTCACTATGTGCTCTGGGAGAATTCTACTTATAAGTGGTTCACAATCACTGGTGCGAAGGGGAAGCGCTGAAGCAGCCACGATGGTGTCAACGATTTCATGGACTTGCTGAGTAGAGAGCATTGCAGCTGTGGAAAGATGAGATGTTGCAGGTCAAGAAGAACTCAAATTACCTTGCATTATCTCAAGTCCTTTAAAATGAAGCTATTTACTTTAAATCTTTGCATCTAACCTAACATCCTCATGGCTGTTAGATAAACCCCTAGGAATGTATTGTTAAGCTTTACTGCCTTTACTACCCCCCCCCAAAGCAAAGAATGCTAAACCATAATATTTGTTCTTTGTCTATACAAGTTTATATAGCCTTTTGCACAGTGAAACACACCACTTAGTGTAATATGAACTCATGTTCCTAAGCCATGGTCACTCACATTTGATTCGAAAACAAAGGGTATTCTTAATTTTTGAAAGCCATTGTTAATCTATCTCCACTTCTGTCATGATTTCTGTTCCTGGGAACAGACTAATGGCCCCTGCCCTCCTTCACTTGGCTTCCAGGCTGGCTGGGGAAAGGAGCAGAAGTCTTGCATGCCAGCTTCCCCCACACCGCCCAACAGCCCTCTTTGGTTACCTTTCAGCTGTAAGACAATTTCTGATCTTGAGACTATGCAGAGAATTTACATAATTTTCTAGCTATGCTTTGTTTTCCTAGAATTATTTAGAATAATTAAAGTATTTAAAAAATACTTTTGTAGTCGTAAATATTCTTCATCGCCCCCCCCTGCCCCTGCAAAAAAAAAAAAAAAAAAAATCCCATTTCCGTATTTTCCTTTCCACTGTGAGCTAGTAGAACTTTTTCTTTGAGACTGCCACATTACCTCATTGAATTTCAGGTCACTTGCAATTTCTTTTTCTTAATTCTTCAGAGAATAAAGGACTGAACTCCAAAGAACTCTGACCTACTCTCTCTCACTCACACTCCTTTGGCAGCATTCAATTACTATCAAAATCTTCAAATACATTTACATTCAAGACAATGGCCAGAGGAAGTATATTTAATGGGGTCTGGCTTTTGGCTAACTTTCCAACACCCTCTTTATGAGAAATACCTTTTCAGTTTCTCCCTCAATAATATGTGAAATTTATAACCACATTGAGATTATGAGCTATAAATTGCCTTTAATCTATTGGACTCTTATGTGCCTGTGAATATGTTTTTCAAGGTAAAATTATTAGTAAGAAGAATAAAACATGTATCATGCATAGGAAAATAACTGTGCTTCAGCTGAGTACATGACTTCAATCTGTATTCTTTTTCTCCTTCAACTTCAGGGCAGTAATAATTACAAAGAAAAAGTTGCAACATGATAGTACTTCAATTTACACCCATTTACAGATACCGTTTTGTTGGAAAATTTATTTCATATGAAATATAACTGGTTATCCTCTTGTCCCCTCACCCCAGCTCCCATTACCCTGAGAGCCCTCCTCAGTGATACGATGACACTTGTTATGAGGCATAAAGACCTCAGTCAGTCCCTGTGGTAGGTTGGGGGGTGTCTCAGGGTAATCCTACCCACTCTGAGGCTCTTTGCAATGTTTCTGCCCTCTTCTTCCACAATGTTCCCTCAGCCATGGCAGCTCTATTGGAATATATGGTAGAGGTTACAAGCATCGTGGTGAATAATTGGCTATCTTCTTGTCTTATCAGTAAATCTTGACTCTCCTCCATTTTCTCTGCCAACTGTCCACGATCAAGGTACCAGTGCTCCCCTGTACTACATACACCAATGAATATTTTTATCTATTAGAAAACATGTTATTTCTCCCCATCCATGCAAACGCAATGCCAGTTTCTGGTGCTTCTTTAAGTGAGGACACTATCAGACACTCTTCGAACATTTTCCATATGATCACTTCATGAAGACTTCTACAGCTACTTCATATCTCTTTTGAGTCAATTTCTTATTTCAGTGATGCTTTTTACCAGGAAGAGTATGTGTGCTGCGAATTTAAGGGTAATTTGTAATGTGGAATCCTACCATATGAATAGCCTGACAATTGTACATGAATTTTATAATGAGTAATATCTATTTAAAGAACCAAACAAAAATAAAAAGAAATGAAATAAATAAAATTAACAGATTATTTTGAAGCCAGTCATAGTGGCACACACCTTTAATCCTAGCACTCAGGAGGCAGAGGTAGGAGGATTGCCATGAGTTCAAAGCCATCTTGAGACTACAGAGTGAATTCCAGATCAGCCTGGCTTACATCAAGACCCTACCTCAAAAACCAAATAGATGATTATGAAATTCTTTGGTATAATATTTTGCTACTGTTTATTTTTCTACTGACATTTTTGGTAAAAACAAGCATTGCAAATTTTAAGCATAAAATGATGAAAAGGCAGTTGCTAACAGTCCCACTGCTGACCCTGCCTGTTTTTCTGAGTTCTAACCCAAAAAGTGTAACTTTTCCCTTGTTTTCTTTTCTTTTTCTCATTTTAACACTGGCTGAAGTCTTACACATGCTTGCCCTAACTCTCTGGGACTTTTCACCACTTTTTGTGTTTTTGTTTTTGTTTGTTTGTTTTTTTAAAGAATTTCCTTTGCCTTAAAACTATAATGGAAAGAACAAGTTTAAAAGATTTTCTTTAAAACAAGATATTGAGGGCTGGAGAAATGACTTAGAAGTTAAGGCTCTTGCCTGTATACCTTACAGTCCTGGTTTGATTCCCCAATACCCATGTGAGCCAGATGCAAAGTGGGGCATGTATCTAGAGTTCATTTGCAGTATCTGGAGGCCCTGGCATCTCTCTCTCTCTCTCCCTGTCTCTCTCTTTCTCTCCTTTCCTCCCTCATTCTCTTCTTGCAAATAAACAATTTTTTAAATAAACATTGAAGTCATATAAAATTCATAATTTGTTATTAGTATTATGGTTGCAAGTCTTCTAATTATTGAACATGTCAGTTTTCACATTGTGTAGTATGATTTAAAAATAATTATAGGGGGGCTGGGGAGATTGCTTAGTGGTTAAGGTGCTTGCCTGCAAGGCCAAAGGACCTTGGTTCGACTCCATAGGACCCACGTAAGCCAGATGCACAACATGTTGCATGCATCTGGAGTTTGTTTGTAGTGGCTGGAAGCCCTGGTGTGCCCATTCTCTCTCTCTTTGCTCTCTTTCTTTCATTTTGCCTCTTTCCATCTCTCAAATAAATAAATAAAAGTAAAATATTTTTAAAAACTAAAATAATTATAAATCCTGCTGATATGGGTGCACTGGTGTGTGCAGGTAACCTCAGCTGCTTGGGATGCTTAGTTAGGAGGATTGCTTGAGGCCCACGATATTGAGACGAGCCTGAAAATCATAGAAAACCACCCTCTGAAAAAATAACATAAATTACGTTAAACACCTTCAGATTCTTTCTCATAAATGAAGACAGAGATTTAAATAAAGTGGACATAAAAATACTAGTTTACTTTGAAAAAAATTCTGAAATTAAAAATAAATTTGAGCTAGAGAGATGGTTTAGTGGTTAAGCCATTTGTCTGCAAAGCCTAAAGACACAGGTTCAATTTTCTAGGCCCTACGTAAGCCAGATGCACAAGGTGGTGCATGCATCTGGAGTTTGTTTGCAGTGAGTGGCTAGAGGTCCTGGCGTACCCAATCTCTTTCTCTCTCCCTCTCTCTCATAAATAAATAAAAATGTAAAAAGAAAAATAAATTTGATCAATTGTCAGAAATTAGCAGTAGGTATTTCCTATCTAGAGATTTCAGAAATGTTCTCATTACACAGAAACCTTGTTCAAGGTTTCGTTCCTGGTAGAAGCATAGACTGTTATCAGTATAAGAGGTCCGATTCTATTATGTCACAACAGAATAAATTAAGGCCTTTCCCAAGCAGCAGTTCATCCAAAGCCTCACTGATTAATGCAGAGCCTAAATCAAGCCATCATCCTGTCTCTGCTAGATTTCCTTCACACCTTGCCAAGGCACTGTCACCTGCCAATTTCTAGTTGCCCAAGCACCTCTGGTGAGGCGCCAGACCCTTCACCTCACTATGACTGACAATCCACCACAGTGGCTTAGTACATGGTGTACTGTGACCCACATTTAGTCATTTGTCTTCTCCCCCAGGTTTCCACTACCCAACCCTTACCCACTTTAACTCTGCCTCCTCCTTCCCACGGAGGCACCCCAGTCCTTTTCCTCCTCCTCCACTAGCCCAAACCTATTACTCCTATCTGCTAGTCAGACCTGAACACATTTTCCTAGGTGTATGTTTGCTTATTTAATGGCCATCCAAGAGTAACCCTGCTGGTTATTGAACATAGCAGGCAACTCATAGGAAAGAAAATTTGAAATAAACGGACAAATTGACAGAACTGTTTTCTTTGTTCTTTTATTTTGAATGTGCCTGAATTAATTTCCATGTTTATAATGTGAATGTTTATAATTAGATTCTTCTTACTTACTTTACTAAATAGGTAAATATTTTAAAGTGGCCTTAATTTTTTAATGTTTTATTTATTTATTTTCAAGCAGAAAGAGTGAGTGAGAGAGAATGGGCATGCCAGGGCCTCCAGCCACTGCAAATGAGCTCCAGATGCATGGCACCTTGTGCATCTGGCTTGCATTGCTCCTGGGGAATCGAACTGAGGTCGTTTAACTTTGCAGGCAAACACTTTAACCACTAAGTCATCTCTCCAGCCCAAAAATGGCCTTAATTTTAATCAATCTATTATTATCAAGAAAGTTAATAATAGCTTTTCAATCTTCAGTACTGAAGTTGGATAAAAAGGTATATCTTAAAACAGGCACCACTAGAGATATAAATTACTTATTGATGACTTAAAATCAAATAAGAATTTCAGAATAAGGAATTTCAAACCAGATATATTCAGGCAAATGACACTGGGTTACATGCATTTGACGTATGAGAGTGTTGAGTCAAATCTTCCCAAATTATACAGCAGCAAGATCTGCCTTAGATGTTCCATCTGAAAACATGAGGGAAGACAAACTGGGCTCTCACTAGAGACTTGTAAAGCTCTACGCATATAGTCCATCACAGGCTTTATCTCTAACACATCACGAAACTATCAAACATGACATACTGGTTCCTTTATCTTGCTCATCTCCCAGTAATGTGTTAGTGAACCTAAGTTAGGATAAAATCTATCTTTAAAAAAAAAATGTTAGTAAAACAAAATCATCCGATAATGGAGAAACAAAATGACAGAATGTAAACAACCATTTTAGAGTTTTCTTTGGTCCATGTACAAAATACTATCGTCCCAACCAGGCAACCATATGTCTATAATGTGAGAGAAGCTTCTCTGGGCACAAATCTAGATCTCCAACCTACCTCTGTCATCTGAAAGGGTTACATAATATACCTTGTCAGCTGAGCCATAAAATAACAGCTTATTCCAAGACACATGCACAGTTTTACAATGTCGGCATGCAAAACAGTTACCTGCTTTAACCTTCTGCTGCCCTACCGACTCATTCAAGGGAATGTCAAGGAAGAGTACTAAAGGTGGCTCAGCCGCAGGTACTAAGAGGAAGAAAAGAAGAACAGGAGATGGGGGAGGCGGAAGAGGGATCCGTGTGTGCTCAGTGCCCGCCGTGTGCCATGCTGGTGCTGCCAACCTGCCTCTCTCCACTCCGCTCTTCATTGTATTTCCTTCTTTTTTTAGGTTGGGTGTCGCTTTAGCTCAGGCTGATCTGGAATTCACTACGTAGTCTCAGCGTGGCTGCATACTCACAGCAATTCTCCTACCTCTGCCTTCTGAGTGCTGGGATTAAAGGTGTGCTCTGCCATGCCAGGCTTTGCTTCCAATTTTGGAAGGGAAAACAATGAAAGCTTAGGAAATTTAAGCAAATTAATCACATTTCTCCGCCTAGTTAGAAGGCCCTCAAACATTTCATGGATACTGTCACCTGGTTCCTCAAATAAATACACTTGAAAACAAACAGAAAACTAGCAAATAGCTACAAGACATTTAACACATGATATAAATTGAATATTCAATTAAACCACGGGAACATTTCAGGTAATATTAGCCAGTGTCGGTAAACTCTAGTAAGAGACTGCACCAGAGTGATGGAGACAGACACTCAAAATGAACCAAAGAAGAAACCCAGAAGCGGCTGAGAGCTCAACACTAAAGTATACTTAAAACACACTCACCAAGGCTGAGGGAATTTTGCAGAAGAGACGACAGAAAAATTTAAGAGCCATGGACTGGGAGGGAATATCTAGAGGCATTACCTCCTCCACAATCAATGGCTGCTGCTCTCACAATGCATAACCTATTACCCACAACCGCATGGTGAACACCAACGATCCCACAGAGGAGGGCCGGCGGTGGAATGGGGCAGGGAGGAGGGAAATGATGGTACCAACACATGACCATACAAAGTTTCTACTTAATTAAAGGGGGGGAAAGGTGCTTCATGGAAAAGAGGCTTAACGTTTTCCAAAGGTTTCTCAATGTGTTAAATCATAAGGTGCTTTATATCTGAACACTGACCTAATTCCTGTGTCTGAGAAACACCAGATGTGCATGAAATTTAAAAGTACTTGAGTACAGAAAGGGTTCCAGACCAGCCAGATCAAAGGTTAAAGACAGTAGCTTTCTTCTTGGAGGAAGGAAGCAGAGAAGACAGTCTTCCTCTTCTAGGAGAAATCACTCTCGTGGGCTGAAACATCACAGCTGCCACAGGAGAAGTTGTGTACTTCTTTGTGGAAATAATGAAAATCCACTCTTGGAGATCTCGGGGTTTATCCCCATAGCCCAAGTGTGGTTATGAATACTAAGCGAAGGATATTACCCTGCCAGCTCTTTTGTTTTTAGTGTCTACTCTCCACAGTTAAAGTGTAAAAAATAAATGAAATTTTAAAATTATTGCCATAGTCAGCTCCATACTGCTGGGATGAACCTCCAAACAAGACACAGTTAATAAGAGGAATGGAATTTATTTCAGGCTTACTGTTGCAGTCCGGTTCGCATTGCTGGTAGAAATCACCCAACAAGAGTAGCTTCTGGGAAAAAGAGATTTATTTTGGCTTACAGGCTCAAGGGGAAGCTTCACGATGGCAGGGGAAAACGATGGCATGAGCAGAGGGTGGACATCACCCGCTGCCCAACATAAGATGGACCACAGCAACAGGAGGGTGTGCCAAACACTGGCAAGGGGAAACTGGCTATAAAGCCCATAAGCCCGCCACCAACAATACACTCCCTCCAGGAGGCATTAATTCCCAAATATCCATCAGCTGGGAACCTAGCATTCAGAACACCTAAGTTTATGGGGGACACCTGAATCAAACCACCACATTCAGCCCCTGGCCCCCATAAACTGATATCCATACATGATGTAAAATATCATGCATTCGGTCTGACTTTAAAAGTCCCCATAGGGCTGGAGAGATGGCTTAGCGGTTAAGCGCTTGCCTGTGAAGCCTAAGGACCCCGGTTCGAGGCTCAGTTCCCCAGGTCCCACGTTAGCCAGATGCACAAGGGGGCGCACACGTCTGGAGTTCGCTTGCAGAGGCTGGAAGCCCTGGCGCGCCCATTCTCTCTCTCTCTCCCTCTATCTGTCCTTCTCTCCGTGTCTGTCACTCTCAAATAAATAAATAAATAATTAAAAAAAAAAGTCCCCATAGTTTTTAATCAATCTCAATGATGTTCATACATCCCCATAGTTCAAGATCTTTTAACTGAGCTATAATACCAAAATATAACCTAAAAAAAACCATAATGGCACAGGATAAATATTCACACTGCAAAAGATGGCATTGGGCATAGCAAAGAAACATTCAACCAATACAAGATTTAAAATAAACAGGGCAAACATCAAACTCTGTAGCTTCAAGTCCAACAACTCTAGCCAGTGACAAATCTTCAAGTCCAATAATTCTAACCAGCAACAAGTCTCTGGCATTCCAATTCCGCCCCTCCAGCTAGGCTACTCACAGTCCTGGAAAACTTCATGTGGCCAGCAGCTCCTCGGCAGCCATCTCATGGTCCCGGCATCTCCACTGGGTCTCCACTGCAAGCCACGGTTCATCCTCATGGCCCCATGGGGTCTCTATGCCAGCAACCAGCAAACCCGCTTCACACTGCCCATGGCCATGTCCAAAACACAAGACTGTGTTGCAAACTCAATGACCCTCTTTCCAGCATTTCTTATACTCCACGATACCAGGTAGGGTGCCAATTTGTTAATCCAGGGGGAAATAAAGCAGACTTTGAAGAACAGGACATTCCTTGAGCACTCAGTCCCCTTCAAAAGAGTCTACATTCTTCTTGTTGCCCCAGCACAGGTCAGCTAGCCCAGTCTCAAAGGTTGTAATCTCTCAGTTGCAGCTGAATGGGCAACAGTTCACCCAAAGATTTTTCTTTCTGTGCCATCTCCCACTGCTCACACCAGTTCATTTCTACGCAAAGCAACCCTGCACAACTTCTCAGGACATGGGCACAAGAGCAAGCTTCTCACACAAACTGCTAGCCCAGTCCAGGCAAAGCTTTTTCTCACCCTCATAAGCCAAACCTCACAGTCCATAGCTCTTACTGCATTCAGGTCTTTCACCTCTGACCAGAATAGTCCATGAAGCTATACTTACAGCACTGCAAGGCATCTCTTAGACCAAGGTTTCAATTCCTTCCACATTCCTCTTGAAAACCAGCTACAAAAGGCTGAAGCCACACAGTCAGGTGTCTAGCAGCAATCCTACTCCTCGGTACCACTTTGCTGTTGCAGTCCGGTTCGCATTGCTGGTAGAAATCACCCAACCAACAGCAGCTTGTGGGAAAAAGAGATTTATTTTGGCTTACAGGCTTGAGGGGAAGCTCCATGATGGCAGGGGAAAACGATGGCATGAGCAGAGGGTGGACATCACCCCCTGGCCAACATAAGGTGGACCACAGCAACAGGAGGGTGTGCCCAAACACTGGCATGGGGAAATTGGCTATAAAGTCCATAAGTCCACCCCCAACAATACACTCCCTCCAGGAGGCATTAATTCCCAAATATCCATCAGCTGGGGAGCTAGCATTCACAACACCTAAGTTTATGGGGGACACCTGAATCAAACCACCACAGGGTGCATGCTTCCAGAGTTTGTTTGCAGTGTCTGGAGTACCTGGTGTGCCCATTCTCTCTCCCTCTCTCTCTCTCTCTCATAAATAAATAAAATATTTTTAAAGTTCATAAATGAGGTTCAATATGCATGCAAAAAATGGCATTTTAAGTCTCTTAACAAAAGTTTTTCACTTTAAACATCATGAATTTTCAGCCACTTATCCTAGTAAAGAAATGGTCATATGAACAGTATAGAGTCTTTTGCTAAAATTACATTTTTTTTCCCATTGATTCTAGAAACACTGACAAGATTGACTAAATAAGAATGTCTTGACTAAGTGATCTCCAGTTTTCTTATCTGTCATTTGAAAAAGCCAGAACAAATGATGTACATCTTTTTCTCTGTAATCACCTTTACCCCTAGCTTAAAGAAACTTCTATATTTGAGGCTGCAAGTAGTACCAATATGTAATAACAAATAAATATTTGGAAGACACTTTGACATATTTTCCAATTTGTATAACCACAGTATTGGGTTTGGTCTTAGAGCCACAAATATTTGGCCAGATATACAGTACCAGACATAATTTCCCTTCTGTAGAGCAGATCACAAATCCAATCAGAGAGTATTGTTTACTCCCATAACTATCCTGCCACTATTGCGCCAGTGCACACATTTTGCCTTATATGCCAGCCTTGAAACACACAATTTATAGCTGTGTATGACTGTTACTGCAATCACTCCCACCCACTTGCATAGCACCTCCAGACACAAAGAATGCCAGCTATTAGGGAGTAAGCTTTCACCTCAATTCTACCTTGGTAGTTTTCAAAGAGAGAAAAGTAGAAACTATTAAAATCACAAGGTCCTTTAGTGGAAACAAGTAGAAAGGTTTCAAAGCACAGGTGCAAAAATTCTCCTAAAAGACAAAATAATGACAACAATTTCAGGAAAATGATTAAGACCTCTGAGAAGGAAGGTGAAAGAAAAAGAAAAGTTTAAATAGTGTCTTCATGGAAACTCAGCACAACTTCATAGAACTTCAAAATTACAATACCCTTTTATAGAAAGATTGATTGTCCAAGCATTTCAGGATAAGTCAGGATCTGAAGCCAGTCTGTGACATATAGTAATGAACACGGAGTTCAGTGCACTCAAAACATGTTTAAATCCAAATTTTATGCCAGATGCTTCCTTTAAGCTTCCTATTTCTCCAGTTATAATCTCATAAATTACAAAGCTAGAAATAGATTCTGAAATATAATTAACCCTTCTTTCTCCTAGATTAAAATCATTTCCTGTATTAGATAGCCTTTGGTCACTGGGACCAAGGTACTTGGCATAGGTAACATAAGGGAACAAGGGTTTAATTTGGATCATGATTTCAGAGGGTTCAGTACATAGATGCTTGCCCCCTGCATTTGGGCAGAGTATCACATTGGCAGGAGACTGTGTCAGATGACAGCTCTTCAAATCCAGGCATAGCAGAAGCAGAGAAAGGGGAAATATTTGTACTTCATGGCACTTTTCTTTTATTCTGTCCTGGACTCCAACCCATGGGATGATACCATCCACATTCAGGATCAGTTATCACCCTCAGGTCATCATTTAGGAATTCCTCAACTTCTCAACTTCTAGATGATTATAAATCTAGCCAAGTTAACTGTAAAGATTAATCATCATGCTTCACTTAGATTTTATTTTAAAGAAACCATAGAGGCCTGGAATAGTGGCACATACCTGTAATCCCAGCACTTGGAAGGTGGAAGCAGGAGGACCAAGAGTTCAAGGTCACCCACTACATGAGGCCTGCCCTCATTCCGCTCTCCAAAAAGAAACCTTAGCCACTGCAACTAAGTAAAAGCCTGATTGAGAGGAAAAGAAGGTTAGAAGGAAGGGAAGGGAAGGGGGGGGGGAATACATCTTGCCTGAAGCAAAGTGGAAGAAGAAGGACAGAGGATAGTCCCCAACGATGTCCTGTGGCCTCCCCTATATGAGTACACATGTGCACACACACCCACACCCACATGTGTACTAACACAGATGAACACATATATGCACACATATGCATAACACAATCATATACAAGTAAATAAATAAATAAATAAAACCTTTGAGTTAGATCACATTTTCCATAATATGGTATGAAACAAGAAAATCAAGGAAATATTTCTCTTGGAGTAATTTTTTTTTGTTTGTTTGTTTTTGTTTTTGTTTTTCGAGATAAGGTTTCACTCTAGCCAAGGCTGACCTGGAATTCACTATGGAGTCTCAGGGTGGCCTCAAACTCACAGTGATCCTCCAACCTCTGCCTCCCAAGTGCTGGGATTAAAGGCATGCACCACCACACCTGGCTTCTCTTGGAGTAATTTTTTTTTTTTTTAGCAAGCAACTGAATTTTTTAATGAAGAAATTTCAGAAGTACTTTAATGACATGAAAATTCTCATGTAAATATGACAATGATACAACCACTTTAAGGATACAAAACTGGGAAAGAAGTCTATTTTCTACTAACAGGACAGAATATGACTGCTTACAGCCATAGTTTTTATTTCTTTATTTCTTTTTTTTTTTATAGAGAGAGAAGGGAGACAGAGAGAATGGGTGCACCAGAGCCTCTTGCCATTGCAAACTCCAGATGTATGCTCCACTTTGTGCATCTGGCTTTATATGGGTACTGGGGAATTGAACCTGGGTCCTTAGGCTTTGCAAGCAAGTTCCTTAACCACTTAGCTATCTGTGCAGCCCTAGAGCCACAGCTTTAAAGGAACATGCATACAGAAATGGAGCCATGGCACCATGGTTAGGCCTTTATTCCTAACTTCAAAACTGCTTCCAGCCCAATCTGATCAGGATAATGGGCCCCTGAGCTCCAGCTTCCATGTCTTCACTTAGTCTTAGAATCAATGAAGCAGCAGTGGGCATGCCATATTTAGTCCATATGATCCTGCTTATGGAAAGAGTGTCATATTTCATTTTCAGAATGCTTTAAATGCCAAACCAAGCCTTTCTTTACAAAAGTAGAAGACATTCCTCATTCAAATCTGATTCATAGTTTTATAAAACATGTAGCTTATCTTTTGTACTGCATCATCTACAACAACATATATATATATATTACCCAAGGTAGGGTTTCACTCTAGCCCAGGCTGACCTGGAATTCATTATGTAATCTCATGGTGGCCTCGGACTCACAGCAATCCTCCTACTTCTGCCTCCCAAGTGCTGGGATTAATGATGTGCATCACCGCGCCCAGCACACAATCATATTCTTAATTGATAGAGATGCATTCAACCATAGAAACTTAAGAGAATAGTTCTTTATTCTCAAGTTGTAAACCAAAATTTTGAAAGCTACATCCTTGATATAATGAACTGTTGGCCAAAGCAGAATAGAACAAAATTAACCTTTATGAAACTAGTCTATATTTCCCATAAATCCACAAAATATTCTAAATGTATTTCTTTCTACTGTAATAAAGATAATCCTAAATTTAAACGCTTTTGCAGGGCTGGGGATATAGTTCAGTGGTAGAACACCAACTTAATAAACACAAAGTTCTAGGTTTGATCCCTGAATTTGGGGTGAGGGGAGGGCTGAAGACATTCATCATAGGAAAAAATAAAATGAACTTTCTTCCAAAGTGTCCAGTCATAGAGTGAACCCTAATTTCCCTAAGGATCTAAAACTGACCTAAAGAGGACCAAAGTGCATAACAAGTTTTAATTAAAAATGAAACTTCACATGCTCATGGAGCAATCAATGTAAAACCTTGTTTATGTTAAATAATTAGTAAACATCCCTTTAAATCAGAATTACAGTATCACTATAGTATGTGAAGTTATTACCATGCCCTCATATATTAAAAAGTACACAAAGTAAATAGCCTAAAGATCAGAAACTGCATTTTCTCTTATCTGGTATTACCTAAAACTTCAGAGCTATGAAGCCTTTCCAATGCTTCAAATGAACAATCAAAATAGTCCTATTATGGCAGAGGCAAAAGTATAGTTGCAAGCTCCTGACCAGCCTGATCTAGAGTTCCAGGCTAACCTGGGCTGCACAGTGAGACCCTGTCATGCTTCAAAAAAAGTTTCTCCTCTCAAATACAGAGGACTACATGGAATATATGGTAACTGGTATTTTATCCAACTTCCTGAGGTCACAGAGAGGCAAACAGTAGACAACATGATCTCATGATGTCATCATCGATGGTCCTTCTTCACCAGTGGCATCTTGAGAAATATGAAGGTCATCAAGCATCTCGGCCAGACTAACTCGAGGTGCTCCTTCATCATCTGTGTCACTTTCCTCAGGGATGGCAGAATCTCGGTAAATGTTAACATTTTTTCTAATTGCCTCATCTTCTTCAAGATCTTCAAGGAAATCTTGATATTGCCTTTCATCATCTGTATCCATGTTTCCTCTATCTCTTGCAAGCTCCTTCAGTTTCCAGTTTCTGGGGCGTTGGCGTTTAGTGCGGTCATAACTCTTCTTGATTAATACCACACCTGGAACTCTCTCTGGGCTCATTTTGTTGACATGCTCATCATTTAAGTTACAGTCGGCCAAATCAAGCCCCAGTACCAGGTATCCAGGATTTAGAAGATGTCCCAAGTGAGTGCGACAAAAATACTGTTTATCTGTATCCATTTCAGATGTTTTCTGTACCCAGACTTCCCCAAGGCTATGCTTTTTTGATATCATCCAAGCACCTGAACTGCGCTTTAGATCTCGGACTATGCTGCAGCCCATCACAATAAACTTCTAGCTGTTTGGGGTGGCATAAACTATTGAAAGGATGACTCCAGAGAGTGCTCCCATCAACATCTGCAACTTGTAGGGAGTTAGGATCTATGAGATGGATGGCACTAGCTACTCGAATGCAAACACATATCTGGCTCATATTCCCAAGGCTTCGTGCCGGTTTTGGAGACAGGCAGACAACATTATCCTTGCATATTGGAAAAAATTTCCACAGAAAAAGTGCTCTTATAATTGTATGTGTTACTATCGATATCTTTTTTTAATAGTTTTTTGTTCATTATTTATTTATTTATTTGAGAGTGACAGGCACAGGGAGAAAGACAGATAGAGGGAGAGAGAGAGGATGGGCGCCAGGGCTTCCAGCCACTGCAAACGAACTCCAGACGCGTGCGCCCCCTTGTGCATCTGGCTAACGTGGGACCTGGGGAACCGAGCCTCGAACCGGGGTCCTTAGGCTTCACAGGCAAGAGCCTAACCGCTAAGCCATCTCTCCAGCTCACTATGGATATCTTGAGAGATCAGTCTTTGTGATGCTTTGTATCTGCAGGGAACTGAAGAAAGTGTACCATCTTCTGAGCATGTTGTTTTGAGGAATAATAGAATAATAGAAATCCAAACCATCATGAATCTCTTTGATACGAAGTGTATTCTGATGCATTCCATATTTCAGATTCAAGTGCTCCAGATAATAGAATGATTTTTTGGGCAAAGTCTTCTGCCTGACTTGAATCACAGCTTTCCAGAAGTCTTTAACTTCTACCCTATGGCAATCGCCACACATTTGGGACTGAACAACAAAATCCACCACAGACACTTGCTGAAGGATAGCTCCATTCATCACCTCTTCCTGAATAGTCAATTTAACTTTAAGTCTCTTGGAATAGGGCTCAGTCCAAATAAAGCCTGCATCTACAAGCCGAACCTTACTGAGATGTGCTTTGATTTTTTTTTTTTTTTTCAAACACAAAGCAAGAAGTTCCCTGGATTCTAAAGCACACTTGTACCCATGTTCCTGGTGGCTGAAAATACCTTTGGTATTGTTTGCAGAAGGAAATCGAGACCTGTTTCGGGACACCTTGACTGATGTCTACTTTACTTGGCAAACGGGCCACACAAATGTTGGCAGGATTTGGACACCACACTCACTGCACAAAACGTGTCCAGGGCTGCGGATTGTGGCTTCCGTCCTGTACCCCATCGTTCTCGGCACCGAGACAGGGAGCAGGCGAGGAGGAAGTCGCCTTTCGGTCTCTCCCGTAGAGTCTTCCTTCTGGGAAAAAGAGCGGCCAACTCCACTAGGAAACGCTGGAAGTAACTTCGCGCAGCCCGCGCGCCCGCACCGGGTCGGCGGGTCCACGCGGGGCGCACGCGGCCGCCCTCGGCTCCGGAGCTCGCTCGCGCTTCGCCTGGGTTTGCGGAAACCTCGCAACGACACCCACCGGCCCCCCGCAGGCGCCAGCGCCGCCGCCACCATCCGGCTAAGACCCTCTCCTGGAGCAATTTTTTTTTTAAGTTGCTTTCTTTTTAAATTAGATTAGTATCCATTCGAAGTTCTGTTTGCATTTGATATTTAATTTTCTCATGGAGGGCTAGTTGAATGCCATTAGTGTGTCCTTTTGATCCTTACTGTAGTTAATATGTCATGCTGATTGTGTTTTCTTTTATTAAAATGACAGAGCTGAACTCATAAGGTTAAAGGCCAAAAATATTAGCACTGAACATCAAAGTGATTTTTGTGTGTGCGCTTGTTCCATTCCCACACAGTCCACACAAAACCAACCTAATCTCCAGGGAAATGGAAACTCATAAATTTAGCAAGACCAGCAATTACATTCAAAAGTAGGGGTTTTTAAACCGAGCGTGGTGGCGCACGCCTTTAATCCCAGCACTCAGGAGGCAGAGTTAGGAGGATCGCCATGAGTTCCAGGCCACCCTGAGTTTACTACATACAGAATTCCAGATTAGACTGAACTAGAGTGAAACCCTACCTCAAAAAAACAAAACAAAAAAAAAAAATATATGGATTTTTAAGAAGGCTTGGGTATGTAGAAAAATTAGAATTTGACAAGTTGGATTTTATATGATTATTTATGAATTATTAAATCATATTTAATTTTTTCATGTACATAAGAAATGGTTTGTATGTTGAAGATGTGCTAAGTAAAATACTTGAGAGGAAAAAAATCAGATTTGGATTCAAAACTACTGAAGCTCAAAACAAAAATGAAATACTGTTAAAAAGAGACAATTGTTGTCTCATGGAAATAACCCCACCAAAATATCAATCAGATAAGAAAGGAAAGCAGGTCACAGGAGCAGGCCTACCCTGGTATCTGTGATGCAGAGCATAAGTACAATAGAAATAAGCATAGTATATGACTCAATAGACAAAATATATCAGGATTCTAGTGAAAGTATTTTCTGTTCTCCTATTTGATAAGCTTGATCTTGATAACAATTTTAAAATATAAACCCATGGTTGATTACAAGTGAAAGTTTAAAAAAAATAATATGTAAGTGAAAGTACTTTTTACCAAACAAGCTTAAGTATTCTGCTGATAAATGATTACAATTTGGTTGATTAATAAAATAAAGGTATATATAGGTATAAATGATATATGTATCCCCCCTACATTTTTATGGGGTCATGTTTCAGATTGTTTATTTAATTTGTGTTTTGTTAACAATAATATTAAGTTAGAAAAATGCTCAAGTCATAATTCTTAAATAATAACTATACATATTTCAATGTTTGGGGAACTTTGTTCTTATGAAGTAGTGGCAACAAGAAGGAAGAGTAACTCAGAAGTAAAGAGGAAATTTAAGACCATTTGTTACAGTCAGGTTTGCATTGCTGTCAGAAATCACCCAACTAAGAGCAGCTTGTGGGGAACAAAGGGGTTATTTTGGCTTACAGACTTAAGGGGAAGCTGCATGATGGCAGAGGGAAATGATGGCCTGAGCAGAGGGTGGACATTCACTTCCTGGATATCAGGTGGGCAACAGAAACAGGAGTGTGTGCCAAGTGCTCACAGGGGAAACTGGCCATAACACCCATAAGCCCACCCCCAACAATACACTGCATCCAGGAGGCATTAATTCCTAAGTCTCCCTCAACTGGGAACTGAGCATTCAGAACACCTAACTTTATGGGGAAACCTGAATCAAACCAACACAACCATAATTTAAAATTTAATGGAATTTTTTATTAAAATTCTCATTCCATTATCCCATATCATTCCATGTACTACAAAATATTATTCTGTAATATTTATGTGTCTATTTCAAATCTCTTAATAACATGAATTTTTCAGTCATATAAGGACTGGAAAGATGACTCAATGGCCAAAGGCAATACTTGTAAATCCTGACTGCCTGGGTTTGATTCTCTAGTAGCCAGGTGATGTGAGATGCACAGAGTGCTGCATGCATCTGGACTTTGTAGTAGTAGAAGGGCGTAACCTGTCCATATGTTTTCTTTCTATCTATGCTACACACACACACACACACACACACACACACACACACAGCCACTGCAAATGAACTCCAGATGTGTGTGCCCCTTTGTGCATACACACGTGTGTGTGTGTGTGTGTGTATAATTCACTTTCATGCATGACAATTTAAATTTATGCAAATTTATAATTAATATGAATTGCTTGATGCTAAAAACTAGCCCTTTCTCTTCATACACAATTCACACATAGAATACTAACTTGCAAATACCTGCAGAATCTCACATAGAAGCAGTGACCACAGTCAAGAAATGAACATCCTACACTTTGGGTGTTTTTTTGTTTGTTTGTTTGTTTTTTGTTTTGTTTTGCTGTTGTTGCTGGTTTTTGAGGTAGGGTCTCACTCTAGCTCAGGCTGACCTGGAATTCACTGTGTACTCTCAGAGTGGCCTTGAACTCATGGAAATCCTCCTATATCTGCCTCCCAAGTGTTGGGATTAAAGACTTGCACCACCACACCCAGCTAAAAATAAATTCTATTTTATTTATTTAAGAGAGTGAGAGAAAGAGGCACAGAGAATGAGGGGACCAGGGCCTCCAGCCACTGCAAATGAGCTCCATACACATACACCACCTCATGCAGTATGTGGGTCCTGGGGAATTGAACCCAGGTCATGAGGCACTGCAGGCAAGCACCTTCACCAGTAAGCCATCTCTCCAGCACCATCCTACACTTTTTAATGTGCAACAATCCACCTTTTGATCTGAGAGAAACTTTGGTTATGAAGTTTACACAAGAGCATCTAACTTTTCCCAACTGGTCCTATAACATGAAGCAATACTCATATCAGATATCAAAGAAGTACAGCTTTAATCAGGCTTAACTGCCTGGACTTAGGCTGGGAGATGTGTAGAAGCAGTCTTCTTAGACAAAATTATTTTAGTCACAAGAAAGGGTGTTCAGTTTTGAGTCTTGCTGTCCAGTGTATGTTTGTTAATACTTGCTGTTGCAGTCAGGTTCACATTGCTGGGAGAAATCACCCAACCAAGAGCAGCTTTTGTGGGGGAAAGGGTTTATTTTGGCTTACAGACTTGAGGGGAAGCTCCATGATGGCAGGGGGCTTGAGCAGAGGGTGATTATCACCCCTTGGCCAATAGCAGGAACAGGAGAGTGTGAGCAACTTCGGCAAGGAGAAACTGGCTGTAATACCCATAAGCACACCCCCACAATTCATTGCCTCTGGGAGGCAGTAATTCCCAAATCTCTACCAGCTGGCAACCTAGCACTCAAAACACCTAAGTTTATGGGGGACACCTGAATCAAACCACCACACTTGCTTCTAATGATTAGAGGTGTCTTTTGTTTAATTGGTATTTGTGAGTGAGTTTAGGATATGTGGAGCCTATGCACTTTTAATGGACCCAGAACAACCCTTGCCTGACCTTCATGTGATTACTCACAAAAGGAGTAGAAACTCTGGAAGAACACTACTCTATTTCCCAGAGATTGATAAGGGTTTGAATTTTGCACCTCTACATATACACTATTTTGTTCTCTTTTTTTTCTAGTTTATTTTTATTTATTTATTTGAGAGTGATAGAAAAAGGCAGTGAGAGAGAGAGAATGGGCATGCCAGGGCTTCCAGCCACTGCAAATGAACTCCAGATGTGTGTGCCCCTTTGTGCATCTGGCTAACGTGGGTCCTGGGGAATCGGACCTTGAACCAGGGTCCTTAGGCTTCACAGGCAAGCGCTTAACTGCTAAGCCATATCTCCAGCCCTATTTTGTTCTTTTTATAAATTAGCTTTCTCTGTTTTCTATAGTTTATACACTACTCTTTAGACTCTAGCTAATTTGTTGCCTTGGCATGCAATGGCTCTGAGACTACTAAATCTTTCCTTTTAAGCTCTCCTTATTATTTTAATAAGGGACACTTGATCTCCTATGGTCTTACCCCAAATGAAATATTCACTTCATGGTTCAGCTGAGTTAAAAAAAAAAAAAAAAGCATGAGCTCAACTTGACACATTAGTACTTTTTAATTGGCAATTAAAACTGTTAGTATCTAGTATTAATACTATTCAAAAGCTAAATATTTTATTTTTATAGTTCATTTGAAATCAATATTTTTTTTTAATTTTTTTATTTATTTATTTGAGAGCGACAGACACAGAGAAAGACAGATAAAGGGAGAGAGAGAGAATGGGCGCGCCAGGGCTTCCAGCCTCTGCAAACGAACTCCAGACGCATGCGCCCCCTTGTGCATCTGGCTAACGTGGGACCTGGGGAACCGAGCCTCGAACCGGGGTCTTTAGGCTTCACAGGCAAGCGCTTAACCGCTAAGCCATCTCTCCAGCCCGAAATCAATATTTTAATGTAGAGAAAATGACAGGCACATAAACTCTTAAAATGAACTTAAATACTATACTACATGTGAAGGCAGTGGTTTGGCTATTCTGATTTTCATATTTCCAGTGGAGTGTATTCAATAAATGAAGCAGTGAATAGATGTTGAATTCTTCTACATTCTGTTTGATATGGCAGACTGCGTGACATACTTGAGTAGCTGTTCACACTGATTAGCTGTGTCTCTAGGTGAGTCACACACTCTCCTTTTTTTCCCCTGAAAGGTCAAGGTCTTACTCCTCCCTTCAAATTCATCATGTCTATCTTAATACCATTCTTCACAATAATTATTGCCTCGGGGTAGAATCCATTTATTCTTAAATTCCTGCTCTATGGTCAGCCGTGACCTTCCCTGATTCTCTTTCTGATATCTTTGAGGCTTTATTAGGTATTTACTCTCTTATTTTTTTTTTTTTTTTAGTTATTAGCTTTACAATGACCAAGGAAAACTATGATTACCTTGTTTTTCTATCTACCTAGTCTTTTCCACTATAATAAAAGTTCTAGATTTCAGTACCCAGCTATTACCTCAATATTCATATATTACTTTGAACATAATAACTCAGAATTATTTTGTTCAATTTGAGCTGATTGTGAAACAAGCAGACTGAACAAGCATTTGAGTATTAATCTTTATATTAAAATGAAGAAATTAGTATATAGCTGAATGAAAGAGTGTGATAAGTACCATACTGGCATCATATGTAGCCAAGAGCTAAGGGAAAAGGGCAAAGCTCTGCAGGAATCAGGAGGATGTGTTGGTAGAAGGAACATGCTTCACAAAGGAAGAGACACATGAACTCCATGTTAAATGATAATGTCTATGCTCTTCAATCCAGGGAGGAAGGAGTAAAGGAAGCCCAGGCCAAATTCTATAACAGTCACTTAAGTTGGGGTTTCGACTTCCAGATAAGATGATGGAATAGTAGCCATGCCAAAGCTATAGCCAAGACCTTACCTGGAAAAGACAAAAAAAAAAAAAATACAGACCAATCTCCCTCATGAACATAGATGCAAAAATTCTCAACAAAATATTGGCAAAGAGAATTCAAGAATATATCAGAAGGATCATTCATTCCGACCAAGTAGGCTTTATCCCAGAGATGCAGGGGTGGTTCTATATATGCAAATTGATAAATGTAATATATTATATATGCAAATGAACTGAAGGACAAAAATCATATGATCATGTCAATAGATGCAGAAAAAGCATTTGACAAAATCCAGCATCCTTTCATGATGAAAGTCCTACAGGGCTGGAGAGACTGCTTAGTGGTTAAGGCACTTGCCCATACAGCCTAAGGACCGTGTTCAACTCTTCAGATCCTACGAAGCCAGATACACAAAGGTGAGACAGGCACAAGATCACACATGCCTACTAGGTGGTTAAAGCAATTGGAGTTCAATTGCAGTGGCTGAGACCCTGGCATGTCACTTTTCTGTCATCTATCTATATATCTATAGCTACATATATATATATATGTCCTTCATAAACTGGGAATAGAAGAACATACCTCAACATAATAAAGGCTATTTATGACAAACCTACAGCTAGCATAATACTAAATAGGGGAAAACTTGAAATTTCCACTCGAATCAGGAACAAGGCAAGGGTGTCTACTGTCCCAACTTTTATTTAATATACTACTAGAAGTCTTGGCTATAGCAATAAGGCAAGAGACACATATAATAGAGATATAAATTGGAAAGAAAGATATCAAATTATCATTATTTGCAGATGATATGTTTCTTTACATAAAGGACCCTAAAGACTCTACCAGCAAGCTGTTAGAGCTAAAAAACACTTTTAGCAATGTAGCAGGATACAAAATTAACACACAAAAATTAGTGGTCTTCCTACATACTAATAAAAATCATGCTGAGAATGAAATCAGGGAATCACTCCCATTCACAAATGCCTCAAATAAATAGATAAATAAAGTATCTTGGAATAAACCTAATCCAAGAAGTGAAGGTTCTCTGCAATAAAAACTTTAAAACACTCAAGGCAAAAATTGCAGAAGATACTAGGAAATGGAAAGACATCCCATGTTCATGGATTGGAAAGATCAATATTGTAAAAATGTCAATCTTACCAAAAGCAATCTACACATTTAATGCAATCCCCATTAAAATTCCAGTGGTATTCGTCACAGAAATAGAGAAAAATCCTAAAATTCATTTGGAAGCACAAAAATCTCAAATATTCAAAATAATTTTGAGTAGCAAAAATAAGGTTGGTAGTACTACCATACCTGATTTTAAAATATATTACATAGCCACAGTAACAAAACAGCATGGTACTGACAAAAAACAGATACGTAGATCAATGTATGTGAATAGAGGACCCAGATGTAAGTCCAGGCAGTTATAGTCACCTGATCATGGACAAAAATGCAAAAAATACTCATTGGTGAAAAGACAGCCTCTTCAATAAATGTTGCTCAGAAAACTGGATATCTCTAAGTAGAAGGAAGAAAATAGACTCTTATCTCTCTCCATGCACAATAATTAAGTCCAAATGGATAAAATACTTTAATATGAGACCAGAAACTCTGAAATTGCTAGAGGAAAAAGTATGGGAAACCCTTCAACATATTTGCATAGGCAATGACTTTCTGAATATAACCCTGGTGGCTTAAGAAATAAAAACAGGCCAGGCAGTGGTGGTGCATGCCTTTAATCCCAACACTCAGGAGGCAGAAGTCGGAGGATCACCATGAGTTTGAGGCCACCCTGAGACTACATAGTGAATTCCAGGTCAGTGAAACCCTACCACGAAAACCAAAAAAAAAAAAAGAAAGAAAGAAAGAAAGGGAAGAAAAAAAAAAAAAACACTACTAATCAACCACTGGGACCTCATGAAATTACAAAGCTTTTGTACAGCACAGGACACTGTGAATAGAGCAAATAAACAACCTACTGAATGGGAGAAAATCATTGCCAGCTATACATTTGACAGAGGATTCATACCCAGGATATACAAAGCATTCAACAAAACTAAATAATAAGAAATAAGCAACCCAATTAAAAATGGGAGTTGGAACTAAATAGAGAATTCTCAGAAGAGGAAATAAAAATGGCCTATAAACTCTAAAATATTGACCTACTTCCTTAGCCATCAGGGAAATGCAACTTAAAACTACTTTGAGATTCCATCTCAATCCTGTCATAATGGCTATTATCAAGAAAACAAATGACAATAAATGCTGGAGAAAATGAAGCAAATGAAGACCCCCCCCTACACTGTTGGTGGGAATGTAATCTGATACAGCCATTGTGGAAATCAGTGTGGAGGTTCCTGAGACAGCGCAAAATAGATTTACCATATGATCCATCTATACCATTCTGAGGTATATATCCTAAGGACTCATTGCATTACCTTAGAGATCCTTGCACATCCATGTTTATTGCTGCTCTATTCACAGTAAATAAGAAATGGCACCAACCTAGATTTCCATCAACTGATGAGTAGATAATGAAGATGTGGTACATTTATGGTAAAGAAAAATGAAATATGGAATTTACAGGGAAATGGATGGACCTCTGGAGGGTTATACTTAGTGAGGAAACTCATGCCCCAAAAGCCAAGCACACATGTTCTCTCTCATATATGGATCCTAGCTACAAATGTTTGGACTTGAATGTGAGTTGGAATAAAACTTGGTAGCAAACATCAGTAAGCAAGAAAAGGGTTATATGGGAAGAAGGAGAGGGGAGGACTTAAGGGGATGGTTTTATATATATATATATACATACATACACATACATACATACACATACATACATACATACATATATAACCATATATATATGATATATTATATATTTTCCTGGGGATCAAAAAAGGTCTAAGTGAGGTCAAGAGAAGGAATTGAGTAAAGGAAGAGTGGGGAGAGTTAATTAAGATCTAAGTGGATATGTATAAATCATATGGAAACACACTGTTTTGGACAATGGTACATCCAGAAGCCACCGATTGTTACGAGACTCCCAGACCAACAAGTCACTGAAATGTATCCCACTCCTGGCACTGAGATTTTTCTATAATAATGTCCGGTTTTGAGTATCAGAATGTCCACCCCCATAGGATACTTTTTCCCAAACTTTTTTAAGTTATACATTACTTTAATTGGCTAATAAGTAATTACTTTTCCATATGCCTTATTCATAATGTCTTTAGCTTTAACTAACTTTCCTCTCCCTTATTCGTTTAAAGAATAAAGTACTGCTTTGTACATAATTTACTTTGTTTTCTGTAGGGCAGCAATTATTGATAATAATAACCTTCTTTTCACTTGCTTTCTTTTCATTAACATTTCTTGAATACAGGAGAGAAGAATACAGTACATTGGAAATTTCATGTATCTTCTCTTACACTGCTGCAACTCTAATTATTATTATTGGCAACTTCTATAATTATAGACAATAATTATGACAATATGCACAATAATCCCCCCCACACTTTCCCCTTCACAGCTCCACTCTCTATCATATCCCCTTTCCTTCTCAATTAGTCTCTCGCTTATTTTGATGTCATCATATAAGAGGTGATAACAACTTAGTGATTCATTTATAACTTGGGTTAAGAAAGAATGGTTGTCAACTAGAACGCACTTGATGTAAAGTACAGAATCCTAAGATCAGTAGCCCCAGGCTGGAGTTATTTCAGTATTCCCCTATGTTTTCCATGACTGCAAAGACAAGTAAGTATCAGGAAAACTCAATTTCAATAATATACCGGTGAGTAGGAGTTAGGGCAGATGGGAGAGTAATAATGCCTTTAGTCAGTACTTCCCCCACATGCAGCTGTTCTCCATATCATTGTCAACGATGGCCTGTAGGAATGGACTTGATATTGAAATAGTGCCTCAGGAAGACTGCAACACTAAACAACATGAAGTATCCCATCAAATAAGCAGCAGCTGAAACCAGTCCTGTGAGACAAGGCCAAGTAAAGCAGTCAGCATGCATTTTCCCACATGCTCAGCAAACTCAAGCTCAGGAGATGAAATCCAGAAGCCTGCTCCAAGAGTAAGTTATAGAAAGACAAGAAGTTTAGACATATGTATGGTGTAATGTGCAGAATTTCATCTTGTCTTTGACATAATGCATATTTTTAAATACTTTTTTTTGCTTAAGTTGATCACTTCCAGTGAATTAAAAAAAAAATGAAGTCTATCCCTTTAAATCCAACTTAATTTTTGTTGTTTTATGTGTGTGCTTACATGTGTTTGTATGTGTGTATGCATGCATGCGTGTATGAAGGCATATTCACACATATGGAGGCACAAGTGTATGTGGGCATAAATGGATATGTGTGTGCATACAATGTGTGTGCATGCATAGAGGCCAGAAGTCCACCTCAGGTATTATTCCTCTCAGGTGCCTTCCACCTTTCTTCAGGCAAAGTATCTGTGGCAGTTCTAAGATTCAGCAATGACCAAGACCATGGAGACCACTCCGAGGCAAAGATGGAAGCTTTTATTAGGGAAAAACACGAGCTGCCAGGATGGACTCTCAAGAGCACAGCAGTCAAATTTTGAGTACAGATAGTGGGCTATATAGAATTCTTCAGTTGGGGGAAGGTGAGGAAAAGAAAAGAACTCCTTTTTTTCTTTACATTTCAAATAGCTAGGGTGTGAGACCAGAACAGTGACCTGGTGTCCTGAGAAATAAGGGGGCAGGAAACCTACACCTGGGGCATTGTTAGGCAAGGAATGGATAATGGCTGGTTGGTTTCTTGAGGAATGTGGATGGCCCACTTCCTTATGTCTCTGATGCCTTCCTGATGTGACTCCATTTTGTCCTGACTAAATATTCCAGCCTTTTGTTAATGATAAGAGATGAAGGTTAATTTTTCATGCTGACTGTAAGGGCAATGAGTTCTTATGGGAGAGGCTGGATAATGCAGTCTATGGGTCTCTCTTCTGGGCAGGTAATGAGGAGGTAGCTTCCTGGTGGCTAGAGGTGGCAGAGTGGTGAGATCAATATCACCAGTGTGGCATGTTGTTATGACTTGGTCCTGAGTGAAGCAGAGACTTCTCACATACCATCCCTGTATTGAGCTGGCTTCAGGGCAGTTGCTGGCAGACACCTGTTATACAGAAGGTGAGGGAGATGGGCTCTGTGCCCCCTGGGAGAAGACAGAAGGGAAAATAAAATAGCTACTCTTGTCAAAACATCAGGTATAAAGGGAGGATGAGCATTCAGAGGTGAAAGGTAGAGAGTTGGGAGCAAAAAGAGGCAGAGGGGCACTTTGGGATCATGGGAAGAGTAGAAACACAAAAGAGTTTAAGTTTGAGAGTGTCCATTGGGGTGACAGTGTACTTATCCCTGGGTGCAAAAGGGTAAGGGCTAAGGAAGAAGGGGGCCTGATTCTGGCTAAGGCAAGTGGGAGAAACTAGGGTCAGGGTAGGTGAAGTTAATCAAGGACAGGCAGAGTGAAAAGGCATGAATTAATGTTATAGTCTAGTATGGTAAGTCAGCATCAGACAGGGGAACCTATTAGTCTGACGTATTATTTATCCTGTAGTTATATTTTTCTCATTAGATGATTAAGACCATGTAGGCTACCAGAATTAACCATATATTTTGGAGGTCAACTCCATAGGAGAAACTTTCAGGGGCATGTGAGGAGTTCTATGACACAACATTATCATCTGCTAGGAAGAGCCAAGGCCATGCTAACCAAGTGGCCCTCCATCTTTTGGGAAGCCTAGAGAACTGATTTTCCTTCAACATGACTCTCCTGTTGCAGATATAATGACTTGGAATTCATTTCTGGGTCTCCACATCATCTCTGATCAAGAAGACAGGTAACTTACCAGAGGCTAGAAGTTCAAATACTTTTTATGACCTTTTGACCTGGGAACAGGAACCAAAATATTGATTATCCTTTTAACTCCAATGTTTCCAATTGATTTTGGCTTCTACATAGGGTTATTAATCACTCAAAGAGACTGTACATATTTGGTTAACAAAATAGATTAGTTAAAAAGGGTGCAGAACATATCTGGTTAGCAAAGCAGATCTGGTTAGAAAATAACACAATAGTTTTAAATTATTCTGATTAATATTTAAATTTAGTTGTCAGGGGACAGTGTAAGGTATACCTGGGACATAGAAAGCATACATATTCTAACTTTTAAGTATCTGTCAGTATAAGTATAAGTATAGGAAGAACATTTTAGTAACCCTGAAAACAATATTTTATTAGTTATTTTATCAATAACTTACTGATTTAATCTAGAAATTGTATGCCAGGAAAAAGACAAGACAATGTAAAAACTTAGCATCTGTGTTTGAAAACAAATTTGGCTAGTTTGTATATATATCAATGTAAGTATCAATTACCCCTCAAACTGGAAGTATAGTGGCAATTTGAGATTATGTTTTTAGGGCAGGAAACACATTTTAAGTATAAATATCTCTATAAGCAATGAACATAAGATAACAGAAATAAGACGATTAACTAAGTGAAGCCTTGACTGAGACTGATTATACATAGATCAAGAATAAAATGACATATATAAATCTATTTTCTTGAATAGTGGTACATCCAGAAGCCATGGATTGTTACTAGAAAATTTTCAGTGCCAGGGATGGGATACCTTCCAGTGAGTTGTTGACCAGAGAGGTCCCTGTTGCCTCCAAAACATTATAGGCTATAAGCTAGTGCCAAGGCCTTTGGTTTTCAATGAGAAAGAAATGGTAAGACCCTATTGCTGAAGACTTCATATGCCCAAGCAGCAGAGTCACTGAGAAATCAAGCTAGTGCTGAGAAGAAAACCTTCTCCCTGTAGCCTAGCCAACTGAAAGCTGGAAATAGTTGCACTGTTTGCAGCTTTACGGGAGACAGAAGTCATCAGCAGTGAAAAAAGTGGGCACTGGAAACCTAAAGTTTGGCCAGAAAGGCCAAATAACTGAACGAGTGCAAAAGTGACATATCTGCTCTAGGGAAAACTAACAGCTCTCTAATTGTACTGAAGGCCCATTCTATGGGAGGGAATACATGCCTGGTACTAAAAACATAATCAAAAGCCTATGACAGGGGAGGTCAAGAGCCTTAGGGGTATAAAGCCTGCTCTTGTCTGGATAAATACATATATTACTCTCACAAAATTACCCCAAAAGCACTACACTTAATGTTCATACTCATATATCAATGCTACTCTCACTTTTGGTTAGAGAAGCTTCTCTTTTCAGATGGTAATGAACACTGGGATAACACAAGAGACAACACAGTGCTGAGAAGAGGGGACAGAGGCGTGTCCACCACTGAAGCATCTCACACCCTCCAAGGCTCAGGGTCCATGGTGGAAGAGGTGGCAGAAAAAATGTAAAAGCCAAAGGAAGGGCACCACTCCTTACATACAACTGTCCAGACAGAATTTGGCTCAATATCTAAGAACTTGTAGTGCCTAGCAATACCTACCCAAGACCCTCATAATAGGAGAAAAAGATGATGACATCAAATTAAAAGAGAGACTAATGGAGAGAGGGAGGGGATGTGACAGAGAGCAGAGTTATGAAGAGGAAGGTGGGGGAGGGGAGGGGGGGAATACCGTGCATTGTTGTCTGTAGTATAGAGGTTGTCAATAGAAAACATATTTTTTTAAAAAGGAATAAAATAAAACTTGGTCATTGTTGAGTTAAGCAAGCCTGATTTTAACATGCATTAGAGACAATATGATGGACTCAATATCTTAAATAAGTACCTTTTACCACTGAACAATTTTAAGGCTTAACTAAAGAAATATTTATTACTGTTATATGATGCTTAGACAAGCTATATTAACATTGTTTGTATATCGTGGATTTTTCTAAGCCATGAGGATCTTTTTTAGTTTTTCTAAGAATACAAATCACAATAAGTCACTTTTAGTAAGACTTAGATTATAACCCCAGTGATAATCATCTAGCAAAATCAGCATGAACAAATAAAGAACCATTTGAAAATTATAGTTTTAGCCAGGCATGGTGATGCATGCTTATTGATAGCTAAACACCATGGACCAGACCTTGTATAAACCAAATTACAATATTCTGATAGCTGGAAAAGTCTGATATTAACAAGAAGTAGAGTTTACATATTTAAGGCACATGAGGCTACAGAGAGTGAACTATGAGCAAAAGATCTGTTGACAGAATTTAAAATAAACAAGAAATCTATATTACTTAGTACCATTTTTGGATTAAATATGAAGATATACTTATGGAGTCAGCAGTTAATGAGCTCAGTGATGTTCAGTCAGTAACTGTTGAGGATGTGAATTTTAGAGCAAATGCTTTATGACGGTTGCTTAGAGAACTTAGAAGCATTTTCTAAAAATTTCCAATTCAGGGCTTTGTTCCAAAAGGTTTAAGTTACTGGCAAGTTATTGCTGTAATTTTATGCTAAATGTGAAAGCTCTCCTCTTCAGCCTTTTGGCATATCTACAAAATACAATTAGACCATGAGTAAATGGTGCTGTTTTCTAAATCTGGGAAGGCTTCCTGCCCTGTATGCATCAATGAGACCCTATATTAAAATATCACATTAAACACTGATGGTAATACCATATTTTTTTCTGGCTCCATAGTGAAGAATTAAAAAAAAAAAAAAGTTACACTGTAACAGCTTGAAAGTCTCGGTTTCCCACTCAATGAGAATTAAATTTAGAAATTACCAACAAAACCTAATTTTCCTTACAGATTCAAAGATAAAAGTTGATTCCTTCTAAAGATCTTCTGATGGCTTGTGTTTTTCAATAGTATTTGAGTAAATCTAATTTTTAGATAACTATAATAAACATCTTCAGCAATCATTTCCAGCTTTTCTGATGTAAATCTATGTGAGAATCAGAAGTACATATTGCTTGTTTAGGCTAAAGAATGTTCCTGAATGTTTCCCCTATTTCCTGTACAAAAATACAATAACATTACAATTATTTTTAAATGCTTCTTTTTATAGAATATATATTTTTTTCCTTCAGGCAGATAAAATAAAAATTTTCCAATAAGAAAATACTGAAAAACAAAAATATTTATACCTGATGTGTGAGGTTGTGTGAACTCATACTGCTGTTACAAAGTACAATGAAATACAAAGACCAAAACCTCAGCAAAATCCGAGGCAAACCAAAGTGCTATGAAATTGAAATAAATGCCTTTTTATAATTTCATGAACCTAAAAAAATACAATAACAGTATCTGGTAAATACCTAGATGTTCATTTGGAGCTGCCACGCTAGTGGCCTCCTGACTAGTAACCTCCATTTGATGGTGTCCCGTCCCTTTCTCCTGTTTTGGCCCCTCTTCCTAGTCCCCAGTCAGGGATGGTCTTTCTCTCAGGGTACTCTAGTCCTTCCTTTGTTTTGTTGTTTCATTCCTTTTGTCCTCCCCCTCTCCATGTGAAAAGGTTGACAGGCTCAGATCAGTGTAGGTCTTGGGGGGGGGGGGGCGGTACTGGCAGCCACTGTCTATCTAGTTCATATCAGGGTGACAGTCCCCCCAGAGTCCTCTGTCCCATCCTGTGGCTCTTATAGTCTTTCCATCACCTCACTTGCAATATTCTTTGAACCTTGGAAGGCATGAGAGATATCTCATTTAGTGTCGAGCTTGACAGCCTCTCATTTCTACCTTTGGTGAGGTTTTAGTCTTCTCATTCTGGTGTCATCTCTATAGAGAAGCTTTTCTGATTAACGGTGAGAGCAGCATTCATATTAATTCTGCCACTTCTTCTGCATCATTCCCTGAGTGCGGGTGGGTGTGACAGAGATGACTCATCCAGTGCTTAGCACTATGTTCTTTCTTATGACAACATATCCAAATTTGTGTACATAATGTTGAAAATTTATTTATTTTCATGTGTGTGTGTACATTTGTGTGCATTACAAGAGCAAGCAAGTATGCACAGTTTATTTGTGTAGCTTGGGTATTGAACCTGGACTGGCAAGCATTGAAATGAGTGCCTTTAACTACTGAGAAATCTTCCCAGCCCCCCAAATCCTTTTCGAAAAAATAAATGTACTTATTTATTTAAGAGAGAGAGAATGAATGGGTATACCAGGGCCTCTTACAGATACCAAAGAAATCCAAAAACTCACACACCATTTTGTGCATCTGGCTTTACATGAGTATTTGGAAATCACGCAGCAACCTGAAGACTTTGCAAGCAGGCGCCTTTAACTACTGAGGCATCTCCTCAGCCATAAAATTATTTTTTTCCCTTTGTTAGTTATGTACATATTCAGTGCATAAACAGCCGTGTTGGTACCATCATTAGCCTCCTCCCTTTCCTCACCCTTCTGAAGGGACCCTCCTAGTTGGGGATTGTGGGTCATGCATTGTGGGGGTAGCCATCAGTTATGGGGAGGAGGCAATGTCTATGTGAATAATGTCCCAATATGTGACTCTCCCTGAGTCATGTTGGGTTTGTTTTAGGTCTATTTCCATGATGAGGTCTTGGGAACCCCTGTGTCTCTGAATATCTGGTTTTGTAGGAGTTGAATGTTCTCTGTGTCTATCTCCTTTACCCTAGTGTTGATAACAGGTTCACCAAGAAAGCAGCACTCTTGCTCATTTCCCCAATTTCTCTATGGTTTCTGCTGGGGCCCTGGTGAGGTATGATGGGCTGATTCTCTCCTCAGATTCTGTATCCACCTTAAAAAGAGAAGCAGATTCTCCAACAGAGAGTGAAGTCAGCCCTGGATAAATGGGATAACCATTATTATATTAGAGAGAATTTAATAGCTATAGGCCCTCTTCTAGCCCAAGTTTGGTGGGAGCTTGATATTGGAGAGCAAACTCATTTTTGGATATGGTTCTGACTTGGTTTCCAATTCCAGCTATGGGTTCCAGTCCACTGAGTAGATCTGTTAGCCAATTCAAGAGCAGTTGGTTATACACCATGGCTGTGTGCCACTATTGCACTTGCGTGAGCATCACATCAGGCTATTTGCTGCTGAGTAGCTAAGACCATGAGTTGCTTGAACAGATGTTGGTCATTTTACCCCAGTTGCTCATGTAGCACCTTCTGGCAGTAGACTAGCTAACTGTCAGAGACTGACTCTCTTCCAGATTCCAGCCAGGTCTCTCCCTGTTCCATACCAACAGCATATGGTGTCTTTGGCAGTAGGGTCTTACCATTAACCTTTGGTGGGTAATCAAGTGCTCTGACAGAAATCTGTCTTCTTTTGGGAAACCTTATAGGTCTCTTTGATCGACAGCTCATTGTGGATGTTAACTGCATGTTGGCACTGTGAGTTACAGGCCAACACCAAGGGAAAAGAAGGAAGAAAAAGATAGGTAATATACAAAAGAAAGAGAGAGAAACAGGAGAAGATTAAGGTTAGTCTTCATCATACCCTCTCCAGGTCCCTTTGATTCAGGTGTTCCCTCTAAGGACCTGATGAATGTTTAACCATTTAGTCTGTCTTTCAGGATATAGGATTTTACGGTACCAGTTAACCCAGATGCCCATCATTTGATGAATGCATAACCTAGATATGGTGTATCTACCTACACATGATGGAATTCTACACAGCAATAAAGATGTCACCGTGCTGCTGCAAACAGCTGTTCATTCAGGCTCTGTAAGAAACCCAGTAAACACACTGGTTCACTAAATGGGTCTGTGATATAATTCTACTTTGGCTTGTTATCTGTGTCTTATCTGGGATGAATAGGTGTCTATATCTTCCCAGGAAATGTTTACACAACATTGTTGGAGAACCGATGACTGAAAAGAAGCTACAATTTTAGATAACATCTATTACAGCACGGTGACTTAGGGGCAGCTGTGTCACCAAAAACCCAACCCGGTATGAGTGAGAACTCACAAAAGCTGTGTCCCTGGAGCTCACCGCATGGGTTGCAGGCAGTTGCTAGCATTTTAGTGTTGGACGTGAAAATTTTATGCACCTATGGTACAATAATGTGGATATGCCTTATTCACCTATCACTTTATAATCGTGACCAAGGTAAAATGTACATTAGGTATTTATAAACCATAGTTTGTTTATAAAATTAATTAGTTCAGCCAACAGAATTTTTATGGCACTATAGACAGTTAGAATGTGGAAAATGTCATGAAAGGTAAAAGTGACTAATCTATATTAAAAAAAAAAAATGAAAAGAAGCTACCATTTTAGACCAAACACAATACCCATTACTAGTAGGAGAGACTCCTCTACCCAGAAGTTGTGTGTTGCTTTTGTAACCAGCTTTATGATACCTGTGGCTTGTTTACTTCCTGAGTCCAAAGAGTCTCCAGGATGGGATGTTTCCATGAGGAAGAAATCGCTACATGACAAACACCATGTAAAGTTCATATCCTCAATGAGAAAGTATCATGACCACCACTAAAGGAGAAATAACATTCCTCTAGCACCTTGTGTCCTTAATATCCTAAAAGACCGAGAAGATAGTTAGCTTTACTGCTTTTAATTTTCAATTTTCTTTTCCTTAATATTTTATATATTTATTTGAAATCCAAGAGGAAGAGAGAGTATGGATGCTCCAGGGCCTCTACCCAGTGCAAATGAACTCCATACACATGTGCCACCTTGTGCATCTAGCTTTACCTGGGTACTGAGGAATTGAATTCAGGTCTTTAGGCTTTGCAGTCAAGTGCCTTAACTGCTAAGCTATCTCTCCAGTCCAATTTTCTTTTTTCTTTTTTTAATGAAGTCAAGTTGAAGTTTTATTTAAAATATTTTGATATTAAATTTTAGCATGAGGGTTAAGAGTAATAGAGGCACTCAGAAATAAAGACATACCCCAGATCATGGGTGTAAACTTCTCAAAGAAGTGTCACTTATGTATTCTCTGAATCCTATCCAAAACAGAACTCTCTCACTTCAAAGCTATCGTACTCTGTTACATACTATAGACACAATCTCACCTCCACCATTTCGTCCACACAGACAACAACCAGAGACATCTGGCTTAATATGTCTAGAAGTTAACTCATCTCCCAAATCAGATGTTAAAGCTACTCCATTCTTTTTACTGCAGATTCTGCTTTGAGTCAAATCATTGTTTCAAATGTTGAAAAAAGGAACCCAGGGGTTGTTTTCAACTCTTCCTACACTGCAAATGGAGAGGCAGTTTGTGCTTGGCTTCTACTTTATTTAAAGCTGGCTTTCATTTGTTTGTTCATTATTTGTTTGGGTGGTTGGTTAGTTGGGCAGTTGATTTGTGCTACTGAGTATTGTATCTAGGATATTTGGCATGCTGGACAAGTGCTCTACCATGGAGATACATCTCTAGACCTTTTGTAAAATTTTTCTTTTGTAAACAGGGTTTTGCAAAGTTTCCCAGACTAATCTTGAACTCATTCTTAGCCCAGACAGGTTTTGAACTTGTGACCCTCCTGCCTGAGCTGACTGAATATTTGGGATTACTGGCCTTTTCCACCAGCCAAGCATACTAGCAGCTCTCTGATCCATCCCTTTTTCATATAATTTCTTTTTGTTTATTTTTTATTTATTAGAGAGAAATGACATGTCAGGGCCTCTAGCCACTGCAAAAGAACTCCAGGCATGCATCACCTTGTGCATGTATCTGGCTTATGTGGGTTCTGGGGAGTCAAACCTGGATCCATATGCTTTGCAGGCAAGCACCTTAACCAGTAATCCATTTCTCCAGCTCTCATATCTTTCCTTATAGTACAATTCTAATTCAGACTTCATTGACTTACTCATTTAATTTCAACAAGATCCTCCATGCTTATCTTTTTCCAACTACTGTTTTTTTCTTATACTTTCTGAGTAAACATCCCAAAATATATTTGAAGTGCTATCTAAAGATACATACTGAAAGACATGTGGCTATATCTTCTCTTCTAATAACCCAGACAAAGTGACATCAAGTCAGTTATTAAAAGAATGAAAAATAAGCCATGGCGGGAAAAAAAACATGAGAAAGACATAAGCTCATAAGAAATTTTAACAAAATTTTGGAAATCATAAAGTTAATATTGGTGGTACATAATAGCAAATCTAATAGAAGTGTCAACGAACAAAATGATTTTTGGCTAAGAGGAAATCAAGGCACTTCACTAGGATCTGTAATAACTCGTAAAAGGAACTATAAGTTATGATGGAGGCGGAAGTGAAACATGGGCTAATGCGCATGGAGATGAATTAAGGATTTGTGTGAAAAATACATGTGTTCCCCACGCACCAGCAGTCCTATCTCTGCTTTCACTACTATCTAACCATGAGACAATTTCTGCTCTGTAATTAATTATATGCTGTTTGTTATTTAACTGAAAAGTTATATGACTATATTGAAAGGATGGGGGGGGGGAAGATGCTCTAAGAACTATGAAAGACCATAGCTCTTACAGCAGGATGATACAAAGCTATATCACTGAAAGCTTTAAACATTTCATCTAATGGCATGGTGACAGTTACATAAGAAATAACTAAGGCTAGGCTGCAGAGATGGCTTAGCAGTTAAGATACTGCCTGTGAAGACTAAGGACCCAGATTCAATTCCCTAGTATCCACAAAAGTAGGATGCACAAGGTGGCACCTGCATCTGCAGTTTGCGGTGGCTAAAGGCCCTAGAGTACCCATTATCTACCCCCCTTTTTCTCTCTTTCCCTCTCTCTCTGCCTCTTTCTTTTTCTCTCATAAATAAATAAACAAATATTAAAAGAAATAACATAGATGGTTAAGTCTATTTGCCTCGAAAGCATTATGAGGCTATGATATGTCTTCATTTAAATGTTAAAATGTTGAGGCTGAGGACATAGTTCAGTAGCAGAGCCCTTACCTAGCATGCACAAGAACACAGATTTTACCCCAAACATTGCAAAATAGCTAATGAAATTCACAGGGTATATTGAAATGCTTCATTATTTCTTGTGTTTCAATGACTCCCATTGCTTTCATTAACAATGGCATTTGATTTCTTCATGACCTCATTCATGCTAACTGTACCAGTTTCCTCTGCCCTTCTCTTTGCCAACCAGCTCCCTAAACCCACTATAATTTTGTGGAAGTGGAACAGTGTATTCATGTAAAACAATTCTATCACCACTCAATCCCATACCTTTATATCTAATTACAGCTCACCCTTCAAAATTAAGCTCTACAAGGAAACCCTCTCTAGAGCAGTCTTCATTTAACATATCTTCAGTTTTTAACCATACAATAACAATTATAATTAGGAAACAATCACAAAGTATAAAACCCAAATAATGAGGTGATAGGTGAGTCACTACAAAGTAATAACAATGTGGGTAAATTATGAGAATATAATTTTTTCCCATTACAAATGAAGTTTTACAGATGAATAAGAAACAAAATCATAACTGTTCATTTCTTAGGTGGCATAGTGGTATACAAAACTTGTCCTTAACTTTTATTTTCTTGGGATCACATGGCACTTTACATTAAAATATTAAAGAAAATATTAAAATTGCCATAAAACTTTAATAATTGTTGAATATACATGATCATTATATTATTCTTTTCTGGGGTAGCTGAGGAGATAATAGTATACAACCTGTTATAATATATAATAAAACTTATGAAAAGTACATAATAATGAAATTTCCAAATAAAAAAGACTATAATACATCCTCATTTTCCATTGGTATCAATTAATTTTCACTCAGATTCATATAGTGAATGTGAATTGACTGCAAGAATGTTAATTCCATACGAATGTGGAATGCCTACGCAGTAGATTACTCAATAATAGTTACTCAGTACTATGTCCTGAATAGAAGTCAGGAACTCATTGCACTTAAGGATTGGCTTTTCTTCTTCTTTTTATTATTTATTTACAATGAGAGAGCGAGTGATGGAGAAAGAGAGAGGTGCATCAGAGCCTCCACCACTGCAACTAAATTATAGATGCACACACCACTCTGTAATCCAGCTTTATATGGGTACTGAGAAATCAAACACAGTCCATCAGGCCTTGCAAGCAAATGACCTTCAAGCCTTTTAAGCAAGTACCCTTAGCCACTGAACAATCTCTCTAGCCCGTTTTTAGTTTAGTTTAGTTTGGTTTATTTACTTGCAAGCAGAGACAGGGAAAGAGAGGAAAGAGAGAGAATGGGCACACCAGGGCCTCTAGCAACTGCAAATGAACTCCAGACACATGTGACCCTTGTGCATCTGGATTACATGGGTTCTAGGGAATCAAACCTTGATCCTTTGGCTTCATAGGCAATTGCCTTACCCACTAAGCCATCTATCCTCATCACCCTTTTTTAATGCCCAAATTCACTGTAAGCATCATGAGGGTAATCTCACCTTCACTTGTGATTAGCAGAATGCCTAGCATATGAAAGGGTTCATTAAGTGTGAATTCACAGAACAATTATGATTCATTTATCTGTGCATTCTGAAAGAGAATTCTTGTTTTAGTGGTTTTACAATAGCTCCATACTCTTGCAGTATATGTGGTTTCAAAGTTAATATAGATTATTAAGAAGACCTAGAATCACCTAAAAGACAATTCTCTGAGCATGTCTGTGAGGTAGTATCTGAATTGGGTTAAGTGAGGTGAACAGACCCACCCTAAATGTGGACAGCACCATTCCATGGACTGGGGTCCTAGACTGAATGCGAAGGAGAGCGTGAGCTGAGCACCAGCATTCATCCCCCTGCTTACTGACTGTGGGTGCAATGTGACCAGCTGCCTCAAGCTCCTACCATCATGCCTTCCCAACCATGATGGACTATAACCTAAATAAACATTTTTTATATAGCCAAATAAACTTTTTCTTTCTTTGATTGGTTTCACTCAGGAATTTTTTCATAGCAATAAGAAAAGCATTTAATAAGTGGGGATCATTATACTTTATTAATGTAGCAAGCTAGAACTGAACAGTAAAAAGTTCTCTCCCCAGAATAGCTGAGGGATGGAAATCTTTATGAGACTTGAATGGTGAAAATGAAGTAGTAGACATTATGCAAGCATTGTTACTACTGGAACCCAAGCATTGGTATAGCCAGAGTACCTTAGACCCTGACATGCTTGCTCATATCCCTGAAAGGGTCAGCTGACCCACACATCCTCCAGCCCTCAGCTGTCCTGCATCAGATTCTGTGGTCCTGAGTCAAGCATGTAACGGCATGTGAAATCACCAACTTCACCTTCCCGTCATCCCACCACATTGTCATTGTAAGATGCTGTGAGTGTCATGCAGGGTTTCATGTTGCCCATATGGCTTCCAGTGTGTAGTTGCCTTCTGCTGTGTCCAGATTTCTTTCCCATCTGCTATTCTTGTTGACCTACAGAGACTTCAGGCCACCAACATAGGCAGAGGATCTTCTACGAGCTACCCATTTGTGATGATTAAGCATGTTTCCTGGTTCTGCTGTGATTACATTTTGGACTTTTTAAAAATATCTAGTTCCCAATGCACAGGAAGTCCTAAAACCATGAGCAGTAAATGGGAAAATAACAGGGTTATAAAACTGCAGGTGAAGGGATGCCAGGATTCATTATTGTGCAATAGCCCACATGTTTTTAACCTTCTGGGAATTATATTGTTTGAAATAAAATATTCTGAATTAGTCACTTAAAAAAATATCTTCCAATTTCCCCATGACTGTCTAACTTTCCATCTCTGTAATAGATGCTCTATTCCATATCAGTATAGTAATATGATCAACCAAATCTAACACATCATATTTGAATCTTTTCACAAAATGGTTTACTTGAAAAGTAAAAGGCCTTAAGATCACAAGAATTATAACCAGAGCAGATGTGTTCTATGTTATGGTGAGAAAATTGGCAGGAGCAAAAATCAATTTTCCACTTTCAATAAATGAAGTTCTGTTGACACCATGATTTTAACCTATATGAGACTTCCATCCTACACAACTGTAAGATAAAAACAAAATTTAAATCACCAACTTTGGGATGGATTGTTACAGCAACAATAGGGAACACATTCATTTAAACAAGAATGAACTCCTTCTGGTGTTTTCCCATATTAATATGCATTGTTTTCCTTTCAGCATTTTATAATTAAAAGCTTTTTTCAAGTTTAACAAAAGGCACTTTGCTTTTCCTATTTTGAAGTCTGACATAGAATGGATATGCTATCTTTTCTTTTATTTTTAATGTTTCATATATTTTCTGTTCATGTCACAATATTACACCTGTGTATACTCTGGGTTAACAATGAGCTGTTCTCACCAAAAGTCTCCATCCTTTGATATCCTGAAATATTTCCAGGGACTATTCTTTGCAGTTGGCTAGGGTTATTTGTTTCTGTTCAGATTGTAAAATGTATGCTTACAAAAACAATTATTCGACCTGTGCCACTAAGGTCAACTTTTTTAAAAATCTTTTTTCTTTAATTTTTTTATTTATTTATTTGAGAGCGACAGACACAGAGAGAAAGACAGGTAGAGGGAGAGAGAGAGAATGGGCACGCCAAGGCTTCCAGCCTCTGCAAACGAACTCCAGACGCGTGCGCCCCTTGTGCATCTGGCTAACGTGGGACCTGGGGAACCGAGCCTCGAACCGGGGTCCTTAGGCTTCACAGGCAAGCGCTTAACTGCTAAGCCATCTCTCCAGCCCTTGAAAAATCTTTTAAATGACACTGCCTACACTTTATTATGCTACAAGGACATGTTCACTATGTTACGTTAGAAAATTTTCGTGTTGTCACCAATAAAGTTCATTATATTTTAAATAGTAATGGGTCTATATTTAATCCTTAGGCATATTGTTTTTGTAGTTTCCCCTGACCCAAAGAACTGATACACCTACCTGCAATTTTCTTTCTGCAGTTTTTTTTTTTTTTTCATATTACAGAGACAGCATGCTGTAGGAGCAAGAAAATGATCCTGAGAGGCAAGACACTAAACCCATGATTTAGCTGAGCAACTCATCAGTGTGTGACTGTAGACAAGTCACTTCAGAGCAAGGAGCGCTCTTGCTTCTCAAGGAAGGTTAAGGTTTGATAAGATAAGCTCTTAGCAGATTGTGACATCTGTGATGGCCAATGATAAGTCTATACTCATGAAGGAGAATGAAAGCCTCCAGCCACACCAAAATTACACCAAAGCAATTACCCTGTCACTAGTTCCTGCTATGATTCATATCAGAAATGTGTTCAACATTTATATTTATTTACAGCCATATTTTGCTCCTTCTGTTTTACTGAACTTTTTCTTTCTCCCCCAAGCCAGACAATAGTCAGTGAAAACAACTTTTCAAAGTAGCTCTAATTTGCTATGCAAGCCAAGGAAATATTCTAATTGCACCTCCATTATAGTTCACCATTAGTGATTTTTCCAGGCTCTGGTTATTTTAGAAATTTCACAGATATATCTCCTCTCTGATCTCATTTTGTGAATGCAATACAATGCCAGATATCATATTTTGGTTAGAATGTACAATTTGTACTTAATTTTACAAGGAACTGGGTTATTCTAACATATTGTAAATAAATACTTTTTGTGAAATAAATTTAACATACTTTCCAACAAGCATAAAGAAAGTCATCACTTTTAGGGAAAGTTATCATGAGAAATAAAATTACTTAAGAACTAAAATATGATTTTCAAGCTGGGCGTGGTGGTGCATGCCTTTAATCCCAGCACTCAGGAGGCAAAGGTAAGAGGATCAGCATGAGTTTGAGGCCACCTTGAGACTCCATAATGAATTCCAGGTCAGCCTGGGCTAGAGTGAGACCCTACCTTGAAAAACCATATATATATACATATATATTTTTTTTCAAAATATGCAAAGCTATTGAAGTCTACCCAAGAACAGTTTGTCTTGTTTGCAATGAAGCCACTACAATAAAACCAGTAAAGCTCAGTGAAAATAATAATCAAAATAGCCACTACACCTCAAATGAAGGAGTGAGAACAGAAGAACCATGGCTAAAAAAAAGTAAAATGTTGAAATTCCTGTTGTCTTTTGTTCAGTGGACTTTGCTTGGTTAAAAAATATCTTCATACAGACTGGAGAGATGGCTTAGCAGTTAAGGTGCCTTTCTGAAAAGCCTAATGACCCAGGTTCAATTCCCCAATGCTCATTATAAGCCAGATGCACAATGTGATGCAAGCATCTGGAGTTCATTTGCAATAATAGCTAGATGTCCTAGTGTACCCATTCTCTCTCTCTCTCTCTCTTTCTCTCTCTCTCTCTCTCTATCTATCTATCTATCTATCTCTCCTTCATAAATAAATAATTAAAATATAATATTATACAATATTATAAAGTGTTCATACATAACCTTTTATTTTCTTATGGTCAGCTCAGAAGCATACCATTAGCTTCTTATTACACTTCAGATTTCAGTCTATGCCATTTTTCTTCTGTGCTCTCAGTTTCTGCTACTCTTTGTGTATAATTACTGGCACATCAACTGTTTCCCCTATCTGGAGGGTTATTTGCATTATCGATACATCTCGTCTAGCTACATAAACTCCTTGCACCTGAAAGTCATTTCTAGTGCATTCAAGAATTCATTTAAATAATTTAATTTTGTATAAATGTTAAGAGACAAACACTGTCTTCACATTGGTTACAGTCTGGAAGAAACAGATAAAAAACAAAAATAGTTCCTTTTGTATGGTGCACATGCTGCAAAGTGAGTTCTTGGTAGTTCTCTCAACATTTGGTAAACACAGTGTACATGGAACAGTGAAATACTGTTCTGGAGGACATCTTCTTTGTCCAAATACGTCACCTTCAAAGTCAGACCATCCCTGCAGTTAGCAGAATGATCAGTGCACCTGTTCTGCAAATTCTGAAATATGAGTAGGTACTGAGTAATCCTTCATTTCCCCTTTATCTGTCTCCATAGCAGTGGAAAGCCTATGTACAGATATTAGAAAAATGGGTCAGAGGAAGGAACATTTCCTATTCATGGGGAGAAGTCTGAGATGTGTAAGGTATCTCTGTAAATTGCCTACATGGTATGTGTGTATATGTATGATTATAAATATGTCTCCCTATCTCACAGAACATTATATTTAGCTGAACAGGGAGTAAAATGCAAAGAAGCTTCTTTAAGCCTGCTAAGCCAGCAATGTTGTTTTGTTAATAAGCTAAATAATCTATGTTTACTGAGCTTCAATTATCTTATTTAAAAGATTCTCTAACATTCAGGCAATTTACCAATATATCAAGTCTTTTATTAGTATCAATTCCATTCCATTATATGTCTCTTTTTAAATGAAGTCACAAAGAAATGTTTGTGATGAATTCTTTCCTAGAAACATGAATAATTTTATGTGATTGTCTGTGGGTTTCTTTTTCCCCTAAGTTTCAACATTTAGTCACAACATTTTTGGAAGGAAAAAAAAGAAGCAATTAAATGAAAGAAAAATTATTCCATTTTTAATGTTATTACTTCAGCTTTACTTCTAGTTTGTTGTTTATATCAAGTATTTTAGGCACTGATTTCAGGTTTCATACCAAGAACTGAAGCTTTTGCTGGCTATTCCATTTGACACTGACATTTTCACTTCATCATTCTTTAAAGTGATTACAGGTGGCAGTATCTCATTAGTTATTCTCATTGCTAGGACAAAAAAAAAAAAAAACTATCAAAAATTAGTTTGAGGTCAGCAGAGTTTGTCTTGGTTTTCTAGTCCATCGCAGCAGGGAAGGTGTGGAAGGAGGAGATGTAGCATCTGGTCACATTCAGCCCAGTGAAAGGAACAAAGAATGAACGCTCCACTCAACTAACTGCCCTCTTTGGAAGCAGTTCCAGATCCTAGCCTATGGAATAAAGCTGCCCATAGACAGAGTATGTCTTCCCACCTCAATTAACCCAATCAAGATAATCCCTGGAAAACATACCCAGAGGCTCACCTAATCCACATATACACTCACAAGCATGCCTGAGGGCTGATTTCCTAGATAGGACCTGTCAAGTTGACACCAAATATAAACTGCCACAGGCATATATGCATTAGTCTTTACTTTCCCTAAATGGAAATTGCCAATGTCTGTGAAGGAGAAGTATGGACTTTGAGCTAGATGTAGCTGTATTCTAAGACTAGCTCTTCATGTTTAGGCTGTATAAACTTGGGCAAGTAATTTACTGTCTCTGAGGTCTCTTCATCAATGCCACTGAGGACTTCTCATATGGGCACTAGTAACATTTCATAGTAGATGCTTTTTGCCTGAAGGTTATGTACATTATCACTACCTTGCTCACTAAATGCCAGTATGTCCCCTGTGTTGCAGATATTTTCTTATTGCTGGAATAAAGAACCCAACCAAAAGCAGCTCGTGGAGAGAAAATGGCTTTATTTTTATGGTTTTTATTATTTTTTTGAGATTTACTTTTATTTATTTATTTACTAGAGACAGAGAGATGAGGAGAAAGAGGGAGAGAGTGAGAATGGACATTGCAGGGCCTCTAGCCACCACAGATAAACTCTAGATACACGTACCACCATGTGCATCTGGTTTACATGGGAAGCAAACCTGGGTCCTTAGGCCTTATAGGCAAGTGTCTTAACCACTAATCCATCTCCCCAGCCCTTTTATTTTTATTTTGGCTAACGGTCTCAAGGGAAAGATCCATGATGGAAGGTGAAATCATGGCATGAGCAGAGGCTGGGCATCACCTCTGCCACAGCAGAGAAACACTACCGCATGAGAGTGAGCCAAGTTCTGGTAAGGGGGAGCTGATTGTAACAACTGTTAGCTCTCCATCAGCAACCTATCTCCTCCAGCAAGGCTCTGTCTCCAAAATTTCTATCAGCTGTGGACCAAATATTCAGGACATATGAGTTTATGACAGACATATGATTTAAATCACCACATTCTACCCATGGCTCCCATAAACTAATGACCATCTCAATGTAAAATTCAGTCAGTAATACTTTAAAAGTCCCCAGAGATTTTATCAATCCCACCACTTTTTAGAATATCTCCATAGCCCAAGGTCTCTTAAGTGTAGGCCTCTAAAACCAAAGACACATAGTGGCACAAAGTAAAACATTCACACTGCAAAAAATGCCTTTATAAGGAAAGATTAAACTAATGTAAGATCTAAAGCAAATGGGGCAAACATGAAATTCTGTAGCTCTAAGTCCAACGTCTTTAACCAATGATAATGTCTCTGTGGTTCCTATTCTACCCCTCAAGCTGGGCTGCCCAAAGCCTGGAGAAAACTCCACCCCAAGCAAACAGTTCCCCTTGGCCATCCCACAGTCCTGGTATTTCTGAAACTTCTGTGGCCTCCATTGTAGCCTATAGTTAATTTCTTTTTAAATTTTTTTTATTTTTTATTTTTATTTTTTAAAATTTGTTTTAATTAATTAGTTTTGTATTCAGCAAATACATTCAATTTGGTAACATAATTAGGCTCAACCATGACCTACCCCCTCCCCATTGGCCCCTCCTTGTTGAGGTATATGGGTCATGCATTGTGGAGTCAGCCCACAGTTATGGGTAAGATAAATGTCTCTGCATATCATGACCCAACATGTGGCTCTGAGTTCTTTCCAGCCCCCTTTTCCCAAAATTTCCCTGAGCCATGTTGGGTTCACTTTTGGTCTGCTTCAGTGATGAGGTGTTGGGGGCCTCTGAGGCTCTGACTCTCTGATTTGGTAGGAGTTGATTTTTCTCTGTGTTGGTCTCCTTCCCCCTTGTGCTGGTATCAGGTTCATCCAGAAAACAGCACCCTTGCTTGTTTTGCTAATTTTCCTTAGTTTCAGCCAGGGCCCTTTTGAGGTATGATAGGGTGGCTCGCTCCTTTGGATCTACATATATCTGAAGAAAAGAAGCAGATTCTCCAATGGAGAGTAAGTTAGCACCAGGACAAATGAGATAACCCTTACTTTTTTAATAGAGAATTTAATAGGTGTAGGCCCTCTTGTAGCCCATGATTTATGGTAGCTTGATATTGGTTCTGACTTGTTTCCCAGCTCCAGCTATGGGTCCCGTGCCACTTGGGAGATCAGTTAGATGAATCAAGAGCAGTTGGTTCCCCACCATGGCTGTGTGCCACTATTGCACTTGTGTGGGCATCACAACAGGTTATTTGCTACTAAGTAGGTTAGACCATGAGTTGCTTGGACAGATATTAGCCATTTTCTCCCAGTCACCCATGTAGCACCTTCTGGTACTAGATGTGCTGACTGTCTGGGGACTGACTCTCTTCTAGCTTCCAGCCATGCCATCCCATTTTAGTGTCAACTGCATATGGTGTCTTCAGCAGTAGGGTCTTATCACTAACCTTTGGTGGGTCATCAAGTACTCTGACAGAAATCTGTCTGTCTTTTAGGAAACCTTGTAGGTTTCTCTGATCAAAAGCTCATTGTGGATGATTCATTCTTATTCCTCCATAGAATCTCCAAGGGATTCAAACAACCCTACCTTGCATTATCCAGTGGCCATCTCCAACAAAATCATGTTGCAAGTCCAATAACCTTCTCTTTTCTGCTGTCCAAATGCAGAACAGCTGGCCCAATTTCAATTGAGGTAATCCTCAAACAATTTCAGCTGAAAGTGAGCAGCTGTTTTCTGCCCAAAGTTTTTATTTCTTTCTGTGCCATTTTTATCTGCTCAGAGCAGTTTATCTCTTCTAAATTCACCTCTGTGCAAGTTCTTAGGACATATGCAGAATGAAACAGGCTCCCATTCTCAAATACCATCAGCTGTGACCAAGCATTCAGAACAGATGAGTTTACAGGGCACATCTGATTCACACCACCACACCCTGGTTATAAACCTAAAATTCTCTCCAGATGTTACAGAATATTCTGAAGTTGGGGGGGTCATGGGGAGCTACTGTTAAATAGAATGGGTTAATCCTGCCAAGTGTTGTTTAGATATCTAGACATGAAACATGAGTATGGGTTAAATTAAGTATATGTTAGTAATCTAGCACATATTGATACTGTAAAGGTACTTTTCCTAATCATTGTGACCCAATACCTGACCAAAGCCACTTTAGGGAGGAAAGCTTTACTATGCACTGTTCTGAGATATCACTCCATCATTGGAAAGAAGGCATAGCAGCTCTAGCAGTGGGAGCTGGCAGTTGATCATACCACAGTGTGGTAAGCAGAAGATGCTCAGACAGGGAGGAGGTGCAGGTCAGACAAAACCCCCAAGGCATAAACCCTAGCTATGCATTTCCTCCAGCTGAGACCCACCCACTAAAGGTTCCACAACTCCCAAAACATGTCACCAGCTGGGGACCAAGTATACAAGCATACGACCTATTGTGAACATTTCACATTCAAACCATAATGATACCCAAAATACACAAGAAAAAAAATGTTTTATTGGTAGATCTGGATTTACTACAACAGTAATAGCAATAACAACATTGTATGCTACAAAAACAAAGAATGAGAATTCAGAGAAATAAAATCGATCAGAAAACACTTTGCTTATCATTTAGAAAGAAAATAATTTTGTGTTAGTTTGGTTATAACTGTGAACTTTTAGTGCTGTTTATTTAGGGACCGGAAAATCTAGAATAGCTTAAGCATTCATCAATTCAGCAGAAACCAATTTCAAAACTAGCTAGCATTTTATCTCTTAGTGTTACAAAAAAAAGGTAAGACTTATTTCAAGCACCCATTTATATAGAAAAGCCTTGGAAGATAGACCTGAGTTCAAAATCACAGTTTTATTATCGGTTGATCCAAGCAAAAACTTAGGAAATTTTCCACGCTAACTTTTTCTTTACCTGCATACATAGGAATAGTAATAAAAAATTGGTAGTGCTTCATGAGGATCCTGTAGTTTATATGGCAGCCCTAAAAGAGAGCTCTAGAATTGAGCACCTAAGGTCCCATCAAGGATGCAGAACTCAGAACATAGAATGCAATCCCTTGATCTTTGACATTAACAGGAGCTATCATCACTATGTCTCTGCTGTAAGCCAGGCAGTGGCTAAGAATGTGACTCTCTTAATGTTTAAAAGCACAGTGGGCTTGAGAGATGGCTTAGCAGTTAAGGTGCTTATCTGCAAAGCCTAAGGACCCAAGTTCAACTCCTCAGAACTCATGTAAGCCAGATGTACCTGGTGACACATATATCTGGAGTTCGTTTGCAGTGCCTAGAGGCCCTGGTATGCCCATTCATTTTCTCTCTCCCCTACTCTCTTAAATAAAATAAATAAAAATATAAACATTGTACAAGACTAATCCAATACTTTAGAGCACATCAAGGTTCTACTAATTGATCCAAATTCACATGATCAAGAAATGATGGAGCCACAGCCTGCACCAGTCTTCTCCTTTCAAATAACCTGTTAGGTTATGAAAAGGTAAGACACATACACACTAATTCAGAAAACCAAATTCTGGGGTCAAAGTCCTCTAAAAATTTAAATCTCATCTGTGCCACTCCCACGTATCCTTTTCTACCCTGGTTTGCTTCCTTTCTGTCAGGAGGAATAATAATGGACACTTCCTCTTAAGTTGGAACAGATATTAAATGGAGTGTCACAGGTACATTATTTGGACATGCCCTGGTACATGGTGAACACTGACACACAAGAATGAATGAGAACTGTTTCTCACTAACATTATAAAACCCTTCGTCTTCTCCACTTACCTTCTTTTTCATTCCTTGCTACCTCTCCTCATACTACTATTTAACACTTCACCAGCTGACATGACACAGCAAGTAGAAACACAAGATTCTCATCTTCTTATGACCCCAGTATGGGTGAGGCGAAGGCAGGAGGATTATGAGTTTGAGGCCATGCTGAGCTGCATAGTGAACTCTAGCTTTAACTATGCAGTAACACCCAGTTTTAAAAGGGGAGTATGGAATTCTAAACTTCCAGCTGCCCAAATACAATGAAATTGGAAAATTAAATAATTTCTTCATTTAGTTTATCCAAAGTGTAGTAATTATAAAACATTAAAATGTTCTAAACATTTAATTTTAATATCTTCGTGTCTATGATAAATTTTAAAAATAGAATAAACACTCAAGCACTGTTACTAGTACCCTATTGTGCTCTACTCTCCCCTCTTCCTCCTGTGTAAGTACCTAAGCATCTCCAAAGCTAAAAAAATTCTTCTATGTAATCATGTTGCCATCATCAAGCCTAAGAAAATAAAATAATTACTAAATAACAATACTTAATATGCTTTCCATACTAAAATTTCCCCAATGGTCTCCAAAGTACCTTTGGAAGATGCTATCAAAATTGAACTATAGATACTTGCACTTTTGTTTCTCTATATAGAAGTAAAAGCAGGTATGTCATTCCAGATGCCACGTATTCCACCTGAATAAGAGTGTTCCAGAAAGAAACTCAGAATGGAGTGTTCCACTGCTGTCTGATTAAAATAAGGAAATGTCTTCTCCCAACAAATTCTGCAAAGAAATCATTTGCACTGCAATAAATACTATAGAAAGAGTAGTCCAGGCATCTGAAAGATTTGTAACATTTTTGATATTTGTATCACAATTCAGTGTCTTAAATTCCATACTAAAGTTGAATATGCATGTACATAATAAAGTCACTTATTTAAGTAAAATATATGTTATTGGCTTATAATGGATATGGAAATTTGTTTTTTCTTTAAGATTAAGTTGTTATCCAGAAAAGGCATATAATTACTTAAGTTCAACATACCATATAAAATTAATTGGTTGAAAATGCAAAGTGTATACTTAAACTGAAATAAATGTTATTATTATGCAACAGAATTACTTTAATTTAATCCTGTTTTACAGTTAAAAGAATTAAAAGGAGCAACTAAAATGAGTCTATAAATATTGGACAAATTTCTTTGATAACTTTACTGACAAAGCTATTTTTTGTTAACAGATTAAATTTTATTTAGTGTCAAAGGAGAAGAATTGAGGTGCTGGGAGTGTAGCTCAGTGATAGACCAAATGCTTGACAAGTTAAAGAAAAAAGCGAGAACAGGTGTTTAAGAGTGCACCAACAATCAAGACTGAACATTTAACGGACCAGAAAGAAAAGATTTATAACTAAATTGCTATGGCTCAGCTATTCACAAAACAAATTTGTTAGGAGAGATTAATTCACACAGGCCATTTGCAAGTTTACCAGCCTGTGGGGGAAGTTGGTACAAAAGTAGTAATCTATGAAATTCTCACTTCCCTGTGGGTCTATTAGCCTTGGGGCAAAGATTATGAATGACTCATGTGAAAAGCATGTACATGGTTTTCATGCTCTTGGCAGCTATGTCGCCTGTAGTGACACAGACATAGGCCCTACTCGGAAGTGGGGTTTGGCTTATGTTGATTGCAACACAGGAAATTGGCTACCAATCTAGATTTTTTTTTTAAATCACATTTTTTTTTGTTAAAAATTAAATCCTCTTGAAAATCATTTTTTAAAAAATCAAATTTAAATAAGTGTTGGTGAGGATGTAGGGGAAACAGGAATACTCATTCATCGTTGGTGGGCGTGAAAACTCATATAACCACTATGGAAATCTATATGGAGACTCCTGAGAAATAGACCTACCAACTGACCCAGTTATTCCTCTACTGGGCATTTACCCTAAAGGTTCCATGCTTCATTGCAGAGATATTTGCTCAACCATGTTTATAGCTGGTCAATTCACAATAGCTAAGAACTTGAATCAACACAGGTGCTCATCATTGTATGAATGGATAATGAAGATGTGGTATATATGCACAGTGGAATTCTACTCAGCATGAAGGAAAAATGATATGAGATTTGTAGGAAAATGAACTGACTTCAAATAGATCATACTCAGTGAACTCACACAAGCACAGAAGGAAAAATGCCACATATTCTCCCGCATCTATGGTTTCTAACCTGGAACAGCTTGTGTTGTTAGAATACCTGACAGGCAACTTGAGTGACAGACAATAGGGGTGGAATGGCGTGGTGGTTTGAATAGAATAGATGGCCCCCAATATATTGAGTTATTTATTTGTAGTTTGCATCTGCTGGCTACCTGCCTGGAGGCAATGTCGCTGGGTGGATCTTAAGTTGTGGTGGTGGGTTTCAGATTTCAATATAAAGATATGAAAACTGTGCCTAGCTGGAGTTCCTGAAGTGTGCTGTGTGGCTTTTGACCTTTAGGCTTGTATTTCCCTCTCTCTCTCTGCTTGGGCCTGTGAAGGCAGGCCAGCTTCTTCTGCCATTATGGAACTTCCCCTGGATCTGTAAGCTTCAATAAATCCCTTCCCCCATAACTGTGCCTGGTCTGAAAGTTCATCTCAGTGAACCTGAATCTGTCTGCTACAAATGGTTTGGGAGAAGAGGATGGGAGTGTGAGGGGAGATACACACAAAACTAAACCCCAGAATGAATTGGTACTATATAATGCTTTCTCCGAGATCATATACTAAATAAATAAATAACCCTCAACAGGAATATAGGGGGATTGTCTGTGAAGAAGGGCCCTGGAGAGGGTGTAATGAAGCTTATCCTGAAATTTTTTTGGCCCTGGCCTCTAACTGCCAGTACCAGAAATCAGCTGCTACCCACAATGAGCTGTTGATCAGAGACCTACAAAGTTCCCAAAACAAGACAGGCACTTGTCAAATCACTTGATTATGCACTTGACATAAAAAGTTAAGCCCCTATTGCTGAAGACACCACATGTTGCCGGAACAGAACACGTAGAGATCTGGCTGAAATCCAGAAAGAAGCCTGTTCCCAGATGGTTAGCTTGTATAATGCTAGAAAGTACTACATGAGCTACTGGTGAGAAGTAGCCAACAATGTTGCCAGCAATCAGGGAACATTGCTATTCAAAAGCAACCAGCCTGACAAGAGTACACACCTTTGCAATGGTAGCACCCAGCTTTGGTGAATAACCAGTGGCTTTGATTGGCTAAGGGATTAGCTCAGTGGAAAGGAACCCATAGCTGGAACTGGAAACCAAATCAGAATTCTGTTTAAACCAACAAAAATTATGGTCTCCAATGACAAGATCCTACTAACCTTGGGGGAAGATGGGCTACATCTATCAAAATCTCTCTAAATTAACAATGTTTATTATCCCTTTTTAACCTGTGTCGATCTCACTGTCCATTGGAGAAGCAATTTTTCTTTTTCAGAAGGCACCAAAATCTATCAACAACTACATGGAATAAAGTGTATGTTTCCCAACCTCTCCAGTGTCTGGGAGTGCCCATGTAACTAGATTCATACCAATAGGCTGGAAGGGAAAGTGAAACTTCCAGAAAGTGTCTTCAAGAAAAATGCTTTTGGCTTATCCTTGCTGACAGCTAGAAGGCAGACAGTTGCTTGGCTAGAATAAGCCTATACTTTGTAATGTTAAGTCATGTGCACTTAAGCAAATAGATGACATATACCTGGATACCAGAAACTATGTCCCTGGATGTCCATGAATATAAAAAATAGTTTAACTCTGGTATAAACCATTAAATTTTGCATTTCTACCTTTTAGAACAAAAGCATATCATAACTAGGACACACATGTTATCTAGTCTTCATAAAAGTAGCTGGTAGTCAATCTCAGGGTTCAATTTTAATAGAAATGAGGCAAGTAACTAGAAGGGATGATGGGCCAAGATCCTCCAAACAGGAACCAATGAGGTTGGGCTTTAATAAAATTAATCAGATGTTAGATGCTACACTCAGTGTCAATAAATTCTAGGATACTATCTAGCCCTTTGATCAAAACAATCCCACATACATGAAACATGATCTTAGCTTTTATATGCTGTATTAAAATGTAACATAGAGAAAACAATAGCTTTTTAAAAATTTGCCTTTATTTTTACTATAGAGAGTGAGAGACAGATAGAATGGCACACCAGGGCTTTCAGCCTCTACACATGAACTCCAGATACATGTACTACCTTGTTCATGTGGCTTATGTGGGTCCTGGGAAATCAAACCTGTGTCTTGGCTTTGCAAGTGAGCACCTTAACTGCTAAGCTATCTCTACAGCCCACAGCTTTATTTTGAAATGAGGAACACATTCAAATGAAGTGCTATCTTATTTCTAACCTGAATTCTTCCTCATAATTTACATATTCCTTTTTCAATCATCTCCTGGAAAAGGCTATTCTGACAACATCTCTTTTGCAGGTTAAAAGTGATGTCATATAATATAATGTCAATTACTCAACTCCATGAATCCTTCCCACTGTAAATCTCTGAACATGTTTAAATTCCAATCAACTTTTTACCTAAGTACTACTAGTAGTTATGGATTTAGCAGTATATATAGCTTGAGAATGAATTTTTTCACAGCCCTTCTTTTGTAACAGTTCATGATTCACACATGAGCCCCATCTGCACTGAAGTAGATTTAAATACTTGTGGAATTCATAGGTTCTTTCTGTTTTGCAAAGACAAAGAGAGTTTTGTGTTATTGCTCCAAAGTCACATGAGTGACATGAAAACAAAGGGTTTCTCAGTCAGTCTGTTGATTATGTTTTCGGAATTTGTATTTGGCTTGCCATAATTCAATAAGATCCATCTGTGAGCAGGAGGGCATGGGAAAGGGTGGTAGAGCAGTGTTCTTTCAAACAGTCCCAGAAAATGAGTAGACAGGGAAGGTCACACCACCCTGGAAAGATAGCAGGACCAGCAGGACAAGGTGTGAAGAGTAAGAAACCCTGTGAATAGATTTTTTACCAGGCATACTCAGAAAAATCTGCTCAAAGTGCCTAGAATCAAAAGATTCATGCTTCTGTGAAGTCATAAGGTGTTTTAGGAGAAGCCTGTTTATTTCCAGATATTCCTGAGGAAAATAATCCAGGAAAAATAAAGGCCTTTTGCTAGCAAGAGGACTTTGCAAGGTTAAGTTACTCTTGGTGTACTGTTTTAGGAACTGAGTGAAATTAGGGGGAAATTGAAATCCATCAACATTGTAAACTATAGGGAAGAAAGAAACAAAAGAGTGTAGCTTCATCTCATGCAAATAAATGCTGCAAAAGATTTGCAAGTTCTGGAGCCACTATAGTTAGCAATGATGCTGAGTTTGAGATGGTAGCAAGAATATGAACTGTAAATTTAATAGACGCTTGTGCCTAACATAAGGAACAAAATTCTTTAATCAGTAGGAGTTGCTGTCTATAAATTAACTCAATAGAAAGGGATATGCAGAAACTTCACAAAGGAAAAAAAAATCTCTCTGTATAATATAATGCTCCACCTCTCATAAAGCAACAACTGACAAAACTACAATGATATACTATTTGTGACCATATCAAATGGCAAATATTAAAAAATGTAACAGTTGTTGGCACAGGGGGTATTGAAATAGGCTGTTTCAGAATAGCTGAGAGTACAAATTGATACAATATCTTAAGAGGACAATTTGGCAATATCTGTCAGAATTTCAAATATATTTATATACCTTTTGCCTACCAGTGTCTTGATATCTACCTTAAGTGAATATTTCCACATAAGTAAAAGACCTATGTTCAAGACTTTTTTTTTTAATTTTTATTTATTTATTTATTTATTTGAGAGTGACAGACACAGAGAGAAAGACAGATAGAGGGAGAGAGAGAGAATGGGCGCGCCAGGGCTTCCAGCCTCTGCAAACGAACTCCAGACGCATGCGCCCCCTTGTGCATCTGGCTAACGTGGGACCTGGGGAACTGAGCCTCGAACCAGGGTCCTTAGGCTTCACAGGCAAGCGCTTAACCACTAAGCCATCTCTCCAGCCCGAGACTTTTTAAAAATATTTTTATCTTTATTTATTTGAGAGAGAGAGAGAGAAAGAATGGGCAGGCCAAGCCTCTTGCTGCTGCAAATAAACTCCAGATGTTTGTGCCACCTTGTGCATCTGGTTTATGTGGGTCCTAGATAATCGAATCTGGGCCCTTTGGCTTTGCAGGCAAGCACCTTAACCACTAAGACATCCCTCCAGCCCTTAAGACTTTCATATTATAGAATGTTCTGTCATTCCAAAAAATTTAAGTTTATTATCATGAAGAGCCTAGTTTGATAAATAATAAAATTTGTTCAGACAATACAATACTATTATCTATTTTTAAATGAAGATGAGATATTTATATATGTATCTTAAATTATTTCTTCCCAAAATTCACAAGATATTGAAAAATTGTGCAAGAAAATGTTTGAGGACTTCTATTCACTTGTATATAAAATAGTATATGAGAATATATTGTTGGGGCTGTGAAAATGGCTCAGCTCATAAAAATCACTTACCAGCAAGCACAAGAGGGCTTAGGACAAACTGAGTTCAATTCCCAGTACCCATGTAAAAAGAAAGGCATGGAGGCTGAAGAGATGGCTCAGTGGTTAAGGCATTTGCCTACAAAGCCTAACCACCTGGGTTCAATTCCCCAGTACCCATATAAAGCCAGATGCACAGAGTGGTGCACATATCTGCTCTCTCTCTCTCTCTCTCTCTCTCTCTCTCTCTCTCTCTCCCCCTCCATTTCTGTCTCCCTCTGCTTGCAAATAAATAAATAATGATATATTCTTAAAAGATAGGCATGGTCACACATACCTTCCACACCAGTCCTGTAGGAAGTAAAGAAAGGTGTATTATCACTGGGGCTCACCAGCCAGTAATTCTGATACAATAAAATAGCAGCCTTAGCTTAAGTGACACTGTCTCAAAGAAATACCATGAGTGAATTATAGAAGGCCACCTTACATTCTCCCCTGACATCTGCATAGGGTGTGTGCGTCTGCATGCACATACATACATACTCACACAGCACATGCTAATATACATGGGAAAATGAAAATACTGTATAGCATGTCTGTGTGGACAGCCAATACTATTCAAATACTATACAAATAATATTGACCATAGGAAAATGGGTAGATGAGAGAAAGGTATGAGAAGCAGGTTTGGACCCAGTAAGATAATGAATATGGAAGCAGTTTGTAAACTATAAGGTGCTAGACAAATGCAAACATTTTGTTTATACATAGCAGTATTGAATGATCCTGGGTCTCTGCCATGAGATAGTTTGCATGCTGATAAAAAATTTTTGTCAAACCTCAATAATAAGGGCTAAAAATGTAAGAACATCAAATAGATTAAAAGTAATTTATTTACCATTTATTCTGGCTCTAATGTTTAATTGTAAACACAAACAGGAATGGATTTTGTGCCACATATTAGTCATTTTTTCTAGGTGCTATGATCATGTATCTGACAGCAACTTCTGGGAGGAAATATTTATTAGGCACATGACTTGGAGTATGGTCCATCATGGCAGGAAAGGTGTAGCTGAGGTGGGGAGGTAGCTGGTTCAAATGTGGCCATCAAGAAGCAGGGAACAATAAGGACTGCCACTCAGCTGGCTTCTTCCTTTTCATTCAGTCCTAAAATCCAGTCCATGGGATGGTGTCACCCACATGCAAAGTGGCTCTTCATTCCTCAGCTCGACCTCTGCAGAAACACCCTCATAGATGCACCCAATGGTGTGCCTCATTAAAGCCCTATGAGTTCCTTAGTCAAAACTAACCATCACATTTAGTATAAAAAATAGCTGCATATAACTCAAAAGATATATAATAGAATGGATAGCTATCTGAGCAAAATCTACTATAAGGATTTGCATACAAAGGAGATAACTTCCATAAGATAATACATCCAAATGATAATGATAACTGAATTTCCCTCACATGTAAGCTGGAGAAAAGATGACAGGAGGCACGCATTCCTACTTATGCTGCTGCCTGGAAACACGGACACTTCCTGTCTACAGATATTTCCTTTATGCCCTCCCATATGTTCTTTTTGTCAATAAAAGTATTCCTAAGAAGAAGATAACAGAAATACATACTCAGCCTGGTGCTAAGAAAGAAAGAAGTACCTCTCTCCCTACAGTTCATAATTAAGAATAAAAGCTAAAGAAATGGAAGAAGAGGGCTGGGGAAATGGCTTAGCGGTTAAGGTGTTTCCCTACAAAGTGTAAGGATCCTGGTTCAATCCCCAGGACCCACGTTAGCCAGATGCACAAGGGGGCGCACGCGTCTGGAGTTTGTTTGCAGTGGCTGGAGGCCCCGACTCAACCATTCTCTCGATCTGCCTCTCTCTCTCTCACACACATAAAAAAAAAAAAATAAATAAATAAATAAAATATTTTTTAAAATAAAAAAGAAAGAAATGGAAGAAGAGGGCTGGAGAGATAGCTTAGCAGTTAAAGCGCTTGCCTGTGAAGCCTAAGGACCCCAGTTCGAGGCTCAATTCCCCAGGACCCACTTTAGCCAGATGCATAAGGAGGCACAAGTGTCTGGAGTTCGTTTGCAGTGGCTGGAAGCCCTGGTGTGCCCATTCTCTCTCTCTCTCTCTCTCTCTCTCTCTCTCTCTCTCTCTCTCCCTCTCTCTCTGCCTCTTTCTCTGTCTGTAGCTCTCAAATAAATAAATCAAATAAAATTTATTAAAAAAAAAAAGAAATGGAAAAAGAGCTTGTCTGGAAGCCAGTCAGATGTTTTTAGTACTAGTTATTAAAATAACATGTAAAGAGGTAGGGACTATACACACTACCTAGCTCATGGCACTATTACTACACTGCATTTGCATATCAGGGATATTCAAGAATCATTCAAATAGTAACTCATTTAAATCAAAACCAGGTTACCCAGAAGTTGAATGATGTCCTTTGTGCTATGAGGTACAAGTGAGGACAACAGTAATTGTGAGTCAAATGAGTTTTCAGAATGACTCCCAGGAATGTGATGCATTTTGAAAATTTCAGGGTAGTGATAAAAGCAGCAGATGGGGTACTCTCAAAAATGACACATCAATAACAGGATATTTTGTGTGGTGAAGAAAGATCTGGAGGATATTTCAATGTAATCTTGCCCTAGTGGAGAAATAAAGTTATGGAAGCAGAAGAAACAAGCCTGAAAAAATAGGTCACAATTTGCTTTCGACTATTAAGTTAAACCCTTGGTTGTTTTTTTTTTTTTGTTTTTTGGTTTTTGGTTTTTTTTTTTTTGCCTATATAAGCTATAAAAATCATGTAAAGCTTTTTGACCAGGACACTGATATGTTTGAAATGCTGGTTTAAGGACTTGTCCTGATAGCAATGCCCATAAGATTGTAGAGTCAAGAAACTTGTGCTGGGACCATTAGTTTGTGTTTTTGACATAGTCCTGTCTGGCATGATAAAGGCCTAAATGAGGGTAATAGTCCTGGAAATGTAAAGGAGATAATGGACTGTAAAATATACATTAAGGGCTGGAGAGATGGCTTAGCAGTTAAGGCACTTGCCTACAAAGCCAAAGAACCCAGGTTTAATCCCCAGGACCCACATAAGCCAGATGTATAAGGAGACAAGGTGGTGCATACATCTGGAATTCATTTGCAGAGGCTAGAGGCCCTAGTATGCCCATTGTCTCTCTCTCTCTTTCTCTGCCTCTTTCTCTCTCTCTCTCTCTCTCAAATAAATAATAAAATTATACGTATAATGAAGTATGGACAGTGTAGTGGTTAAGATTATAAATGTGAAAAGATCCAGAATCACCTATAAACAAGCCTGCAAGCATATCTGTGAGGGATTTTCTAGACTGGGTTAACTGAAGTGGGAAGACCCATCATAAATGTGGGCAACAGCATTGCATGGGCTGGGCTTCAGACTGCATACAAAGGAGAGAGTTAAGTACCAGCATTCATCCCTCTCTGTTTCTCAACTGCAGGCACAATGTCTTTTCTGCTGCTATGGCATCCCTACGATGATAAACTGGACCCTCAAATTACAAGCTTAACTGAGCTCTTGCTTCCACCTGAAGTTACTCTTGTCAGGTATTTTGTCACAAGAAAAGTAATTAATATAGGCAGTAAAAATATGCATGGCACAACAGTCACTAACTAGTGAAGGAATCAAAGATAATCAAGGGAGCAGGAAAACTCTAACATCTTCCCTCCACTGGAGCCATGTCCCATGTGTATGTGCAAATCCTCATGGTGCGTTCTTTCTTTAACGGTTTTTATGCTCAGTTATGTGGTTACTATTTACTTATGCATCTCCCTTCCTAAACTTTGAGCTGCTGAAGAGTAAACATGATTTGGCTGTGGACTACTGGTACAAAATGTTTGTACACATCGCAAAAATGAAAGTTCAGGAAAGAAAGCAAAGGAAAGGATTATACATTTTAGAGTCAGAAATGAGCAGAAAAATTTACGCACTACCAGCTGGAAATTACAACATAAGATTCAAAAGAATCATTTATGTTTTATTCAATCATGTTCACTGTTTTTCAAAGGTCCTTATCTTTAACACTGTACACTCAGTGCAATCCACCAAACATCCATTCTCAACACTGCACTTCTACTATAAAATCCTCTCTCCCCAGGCAAGGGTCCCCTATCCCATCAGCAGGAAATATTTGTTGTATAAATATGTCCCATGGCCTGAAGAGATGGTCTAACAGTTAAAGCACTTGCCTGCAAAGCCAGAGGACCCAGGTTCGATTTTGCCAGGACCCATGTAAACCAAGGATGCACAAGTTAGCACACGCTTCTGGAGTTCCTTCACAGTGGCTGGAGGCAGCTGGCACGCCCATTCTCATTCTCTCTCTGTGCCTCTTTCAAAAGTGAATAAATATTTTTTTTAATGTCCCAGGATTCCAGAAAGGCTCTTGAAGTACTATATATTTTTAAAAAACATGGGTTTCAAATGTTCATAGCTTTGACCTTTCAGTAGAACTTTAAGGAATGATTTCTAGGTATAATAAACATGACTGCATGAAAAGCACTGCTTTTCACTTAGGAGTTTCTAACATCAATAATTTGAAGAGTTGGCTAGACAAATATAAACTATGTATACAATGTGCAGTCAATACCAATGATGCCATAGCTTATTACCAAATGAAAAGTGTGACTCGCTAATCATGTGTGAAAAGAGCAAATTACAAAAAAAGTGGACAATATACTTTTCTTTTGTTCATACAATAATATGATCAAAGACTTAATAGTTAAGCACTAGCAGTTATTATGAGTTCTGCTATTAGAGGTGATGTGTACTCAGCTTACCTTTTACTTTTATTTATTTCTGAATCCTCCAATAAGTAAATATGTCTTTTTAAACTGAAAAGAATCTAGATGTCAATATATTCAATTTTGCATGTCCAGGGCATAATATAAAATGCTATACAAAAGTATTTAATAATTATTGAATGAGGGATGATATATTAAGTATAAACTCACATTTTGCTATTATATCTTAGAATTAATTTGTGATGTTCATATAATAAATATGTATTATTCAAAGCAAGAGCTGTGACAATCATAAACACTATTAAGTAGTAATGTATCACCAATGTGACCTCTCTCTGAAGAAACAGGATCCCATAGATCATTCTTCATTGCTATAGTCACAGAAACAAAACCACCTTGACACCAGTAGCCAGAACAAAACCAGAAGCTCTTCCAAGGGTGGCAGTGAGCAAACACACTCAGTCCTAAGAGTGGCACCCTCACCTGAGGGTCTAAGCAGTCCAGGCTATGTGCCAACAAGCCCGACTCAGCCTTCCTTAACCTGCCTTTGGGAACTTCATTGAGAATAACTTGATTCTTCTGAGTCCCTGCTATGGTCTGAGTACTTTTTTTTTATCCAGGTAGGGTCTCACTCTGGTCCAGGCTGACCTAGAAATTCACTATGTAGTCTCAGGGTGGCCTTGAACTCTCGGTGATCCTCCTACCACTGCCTCCCAAATGCTGGGATTAAAAGCATGTGCCACCACGCCCGGCTTGGTCTGAGTACTTTTGTCTGCACACAAAATTCCTATGTTGAAATCCTAACTCCTGAGGTGATGGTATTATATGATGGACATTTGAAGGGTCAATAGGTAATGAGGGTGCAGCTGCTATGATCAGAATCTGTACCTTCACAAAATAAACACAAAAGAAATCTCTCATCAGGTAGGAACACAGCCAGAAAGCTCCTGAACTTAATGCTGACTCTCGCTGGGGCACAGATTTACCAAAAACTACTTCAACTGTGTACCTTTTAACCTCCAGAACCATGAGGAAAAAAAATCTGCTGTTTATAAGCTACCTAGTTTATACTATTTTGTTATACTTTCTGGAACAGGCTGATAGTCCTGACCAGTGAGCTTGTTGCATATGGCCAAGATGGGCATATGGAACCTTTCATTTAATAGAAAAAAATTTCCAAAGACAGGAAATGTACTATGGAGGAAGGAACTTTTGGATTCTAACTATGAAGCATCCCTGCCACTAGCAGTGTGAGTGAATTTTGGCAAGTCAAAATTTTTGGTTTATCTGATAAGTAAGAACACAAAAAACAAAGCATAGCATCACAAGATTGAGGCTCACACAAGCTAACTGAAAAAAAAATAGTACAATGATGTGTTAAACTATAAAATGTATTAATTTTATTCCTAGTGACTAACTGGAAGTTTTGCCAAGCCATGCAGAGCAAACCACACTTAAGTAACCTCAGATTACTGTGTAGTGCAAAAAGACAAATGTCAATTCCATTTCAGAGTCAGTTCAGCTACTTCTGAAATAATAAGTCTATCTCCTTCATCTACCTACTTCTGCAGCAGAAAGTGACTAGAGACAAGAAACTATATCCAGGTATGCAAACCAGCAGGATGTGCTCTGTCCTGCTGTGCACATGGACATGGCTGTTCGGCTCTTCTTCCTGAGGAAAGGACCTGGCAATCCTACATGCTGGAATGCAATCAGATCCCTCCCAAACTCCACGCCTGCAGTGCTATACATATCTGTATCCAAAACACATCATCTTCCTTGCAACGATTAAAATTAACACTTCAGCTTAAACTACCCTCTCAAGTGATGACAAGATCCATGCAATGCTTGGCTCCATATCTTCAGTTCACAGGGGAATGCAGAAGGTGCTCAACAAATGCAGGAGATAAGCATTAGGGTTCAAGAAAACAACAAAAGTATGGTGTTAAGAAGGTTGAGAATTCAATCTAAAGGAAATTAAGTGGTCTTAAAAACAGATCCTCAGTGTATTGTGCTATTAGCAAGTGAAGTCTATAACAGGAAGAATTGTAAATTTGATAGTTATATTTGGACCCTAGTCTCTTTTACTTCTTACTTCTTTCTCCTCCTCCTCTTCTTCCTCTTCCTTCTCCTCCTCCTCCACCTTCTCTTTCTTTCTCTCTCTTCTTCCCAATTGGTGTCACTTCACTTTATTTGCTTCCTGCTTCTGACCATGAAGGTCTGCTTTCCCACAGGCTTAACTCAATGTCGTCAAGTGTGGGCCAAATCCGCTGAAAACATGAACCCAAACAAACCCCCTCTTCTTCAGTTGATAAGATCAGGTCTTTAGTCACAACAACAGAAAGCTATCTAGGACAAAGTCATTTACAAAGTTGTGATAAAAATCCTCAAGGGAAGATAGAATTAAACAAGTAAGCTAATGTGTAGGTAAAATTTAATGAGTGACTATAGATTGTTGATTAAAATGAAATGCATGATAAAGGGAGAAAACACATTGGAAGGGAATAAGTATTAATACCCCTTAGAAGAACTACAAATAAAATTGATACTTTCTCCCTTTCCCTCCCTCTCTCTCTGTCTTTTAAATTGAATTTGTAACTACAGCTCTTAATATGATGTGAAGAACAGCACATTTGAACAGCTTGGATGTTCAATAGAAACAGCTTTATAGCACTGTTTTGCTATCCGCTATGAGGTTTTTTCTGACCCTATGTTCCAGTGAAAGATAGAAGAAGGGACAGAAGAAGAGAGAGAGAGCTGATTAGCAGTTAGTTATCAATAAACAGTATTATTATAACGTGTGCATCTAGTCTGTCTTTTCAAAGTACCTACTAAGCAAGTGACCCCTCAGGATGTCAGGAAGGAAGTAGTAGCGTTCAAAATTACTTACTTCCCTTGAAGCCATATGGATAAGCTGGGAAGGAGAAAGTGAGTCTCTAGCGACTCAAGGTTAGGTGCAAGCAAGCAAACAAAAGTTATACAAAGAGAAACCTCATAAGCAACTCCTTCCAAAGCAACTTGCGAATTTTAAAAACAAAAATGTGAATTAAAAAAATTTATTCTGTCCGGTTCTTAGGTACCTCACCTAGTGAGATCTCAGAAATAACCTCAACTGAGACAGTATTTCTCAGGCAAAATCTTGCTCCAAGAACTTTCAGAATAAAAGGCTTAAAATTAACAAAAGGAAAGAACATCAAACATTCAAAGAAGAAGTGTAAAAACAAAACAAGAAAGGAAATTCCTTGTATAATTGTGACTCCACATCAATTAGACCATCAGAATCAGGAATAAAAGGAGCTTTGTAAAGTCAGTAAGAGCAACAGGGTGATCCCAAGATGATCTCCTAATCGTTCCGTAGTCAAATCAGTTTTCATGCTGTGCAGTGTTTCTGCATCTGATGACAGGCAGTCACTTCCTGAAGGTCCATTTGCATTCACTGATATTTGCACAATTTACAGAAGGGCATGTTTCAGTTAGAACTTTAGAGTGACAAAATAAGTTAAGAAAAAAGAGTATGGGTACATAAATAAATACCTATAAATGTATACAAATATTTTATAATGCAGTGTAAAAGTGTGGTTCTACTGTACTATCAATCAACAACTCCCTAAACCTAAACCCACATGCATACATGCACGTGTGTACACACACACACACACACACGACTGAGCATTATTTTAGCTAAGCTCAAAATATCAGTCCTTCTCACTTCCTTCCCCTGTCTCTTTTCAAGTTACTCTCCTTAGGGGCTCCAAAATAATTTCAATATTTGTGATAATTGGTCTTGATCATCCACTTGATTGGATATAGAATCAACTAGGAAGCCCACTCCTGGGCATGTCAGGCAGTGCATTTTCAGAAAGGATTAACTGAGATAGGAAGAAGACCTGCCCTCAAAGTGGGCAACATTTTCCACATGGTGGCCCAGATATAAAGAATTTCAAGGAAAAAGTAGTGTCTTCACTTTTCCCTGAGCAAGTGTGTCCATCACTACTGCTACTGACCTTCACTGACATCAAATTCTAGTTCCTCTGGCCTTTCAGTATGGACCCATTACCCATTATTCTCCAGAGATTCCCTAGGCCTCCAACACTATGTCAAGACTGCTGACACTTGTGACTTCACCAATTGAACAGCTACTGGGGTCTCTGCCTCCCTAGCATGCTGAAGGTTATTATTGGACTGCCTAGCCCCTATCATGTCAATATAGTAACCAAATGCTTCTCCTTTTACAACATATATGCATGCTACTGGTTCTATTCCACTAGAGAATTCTAGAGTACAGCAATACATTGTGAATAAACAATCTATACCCAGTTTACTGTCTGCATTACTTTTTAGTTTGGCCATTTTCATTAGTATGATTTTACTATTCCACTGTCTTCATCAATACAGGTTTACTTCTCCAGGAAGCCTTGGTCCTGAGAAAGAAGGACCTCTAGTTACTATTTCTGATAATCTTAAGCAATGATGTCATGAGAATTATCCTCTACTGATGAATTCTATCCCTCCTACTGAAAGGTCCATTTTAAACAATACTCCAAACTCAACTTCTCCTTCCCTCTACAGTATTCTGTTAGAACTTTGTCAACATAGACAACCCCATTACTGTGGCAAGTGCAGCTACTGCTAATAGCTGAGGACCTTGCCCCCAAATCCATTCCCTGTCTGGCTGGCTTCAGCAGTGGCTCAAGAAATCCCTGTCTCAAGAACTTTAGTCCAACATCCTTTCACGGGAGAGGTTTCTGAAGCCACAGCTAGAAGGAATGCTGCTTTATACTATTTACCATTACATTTGTGTCTGTCAAAAGACAAAATTTCAAGAAATCCAGTTTTACAGGTTTTCAATGGTCTTGAGATTCTAGAGTCCAGCAGTACTCCTGACCAAGAGACCAAGACTGCTTCAGAATGCTACAAGGGTACATCGACATATCTTCATTTACTGAAATTATAAAACACATAGGCAAAGGTTCAGTTTACAGAAAATAGCCAGGGAAAACACCTAAACACAAGTTAGTCTTTCCTTTTATATAATATAAAAACCTAGAAACATTTGCAAATGGACAGTCTTTATAGATCGAATTTTGTTTGAACAAAGTATATAGAGTACTGACTGATAAAATACCAAGAAAGTTGTGCTTGGAGTCTATTTCATTAAAAATTATCTTTTTAACTTTACTTATTTCTATTTAATAGAAATGATCAAGGTGAGGCAAGCACAAGGTCACGCATGCCCACGAGGTGGCATAAGCATCTGGAGTTCAATTGCAGTGGCTGAGGCCCTGATACACTAATTCTTTCTCTCTCTCTCTCTCTCTCTCTCTTTTTGTCTGTCTCTCTTTCACTCACTCTCTCTAAAAAAATAAAATAAATACATAAACAATAAAAAGAAATGATATTCTTATCTCTCTGCTTCAGAGTAGACCTTCATTTAAAAAACATAAGGCAGCTGGATCTGGTGCTACATGCTTGTAGTCCCAGGGCTATATAGTGAACTCAAGGTCAGTCTGGGCTACTTAAGACACTGCCTTTAAAAAAAAAAAAAAAAAGGAATTAAAAGAACAAATAGGGCAGAAAGGCAATTTTTGGCTCCTTTATCTCAGACCAACTTTTAGAGACTTTACTTAACTTTGATTTCTGAAGTTGGAAGGTAACAAAACAAAGTGAATGGTAGACCTGATTTTCCTATCAATTAATCACTTATCCTTTTTACTCTTCTTTGGAAAAGAGACTTTTAAAAAAGCAATATACATTCTTGAAATATATAATGTCTTTAGAATTTTCACACCATGACTATTGTAAATAGTTATTATTAACATTTCACTTACAGCTTCTAGGGCTTGATAATTACTCATGTAAGTGTCAGGTATAGCTGGCAGATGGAGTACTCAGAGCTTTAGAAATTAAGGATGCTATCTTTACTTTGGATCTTAAGGATCTTGGTCCTAAAAAGAAACAACACTGGAGTTAAGTTGTCTTTGAGAATAAGCCAAATTTTCTAGCCATGCCCACAAGTTGTGGTTTTGGCACTGGATCCCCTTGAGTAACTTAGCTAATGATTTTTCATCCAATAAATCACTATTTACCTCTGGATTTTGCCAGACTCAGTCAAATGCTTGAGGCCTGCCTTACATAGGCATGCAAAAAGAGATAGAGAGAAAATGAATGCCCAAAGCTGAATTTTACCTGCCTCCAACAGTAATTCTGCTGACTACAACCACTGTCAGTTTCCTTTAAAGCTGCACTTTTCAGGCTGGAGCAATGCCTTAGAGGTTAAAACATTTGCCTGCAGAAGCCAAAAAAGGATCCCGGTTTAATTCTCCAGGACTCACGTAAGCCAGATGCTCAAGGGAGCACATCTGGAGTTTACAGGTAAACTGTAAACTGATTTACCTGTAAATCTGGAGTTCCTTTGCAGTGGCTGGAGGCCCTGGTGTGCCCATTATCTCCAGCTCTCTCTCCCAAATAAATATATTTAAAAAAATAAAAACAAACAAAATTTAAAAAAAACAATACCATAGACTTATTCTATGGTAAATCCACAAATAATGTAGCATGTGTTAAAAAAAAAAAAAAACTGCACTTTTTCCAGTAAATTACTAGCCACTACAAAAGCAAAAGCCAAGCACCCTCTTTCTACCCAATCCATATGTTCTCTCCCAAAACATACTAAATAGGAACCCAATAATATTGAGGGTGGGGTGAAAAAAAGACCTCAGTGGAGCTACTCAGGACCATACAAACCTCAGGAGCTAAGGAGACAAGAGATACAGGGAGGGAAGTTAGCACCTTTTCTGAACTCCTCACAGATCTTCAAAGTCACAGCTGGCACTGTTAGTCCCTCTTTATGGTCGTCAGAACTGGTAAAAGACAAAATTACAAGTGTAAATTTTGCAGTTCTTAATTGGCTCTTGTAGCAATGCTTGATTTGGAAACTGTCCAGACCAAAAATGGTTCAGAATCCTGTCCCACCACATGCGCAGGTTATATTTTTTGCCAGAGAAAAGGACGTGACATCAAGAATATGGAAATGGGGTACAGAGGCAGCATGACTGCTCACTGCTCATGTCTGTTTGACATGTGGTTTGAACAGTGATCACTTGCAGTGCTTACAGTCAGAGATCATTTGATGCTCATCAAATGTCTACATACAAACATCTAAAATGTATTGAGAAGATTCACAAGGGAGAACTACTATGACTTTGAGCAAATCTAATGTGGAGAGTTTACTCTATGTTCCTTAGCCAGAATCTCCAAATGAACTAAGACTGAATAGATAACAAAAGGAGCCAAACAAGGCTCCTATCCATCTTAACTGATGACATAAAAAACACAAATCTCCCTTCTTAGAAAATAAGAAGTAGTTTATTCTGAAGTCAAATATGAGTAGCTATGTAACAGATCTGGTTACCCCAAATACCATGTTCCAACTTCAGGAAGTTTCTATAGAAACAGAACCAAGAGAATCATAAATCAAGATACTTTCAGATAGATTGTGTTCAGGTTAGGGCTGCTCCAAGTTATTCCCCTGATTGTGTAAAACCATGGCCTTTCAGACTGTGTGGTACGCTGAAAGACTCCACTTTACAAGCAGCTTTGGACTCCATTTTGAGAGTGGAGAAGGACTCTGGAACTGGGTGGACATATGAGCTGGATGATCTGCCTGGCACCACTCATGCGTGTCCGACTGACAAATGACTTATTCTTGGGCGTAGAAAGAGTGCCACGTTGTAAATTGATGGAGGGGAATTGGAACTGGAAGGGAACATGGGTGTATCGAATTCATGTCAGAAAAACCAGGCCCCAAGAATGGATCAGACACACTATGAGGAGGAAACTGTGTAACTCCCTCACCTGGTCCCCATAAATAAGTGAGACCTTTACACTGAGATGGTGACAGCCCCCATCAACCTGTAATATGATGGCCCAGTGTGTATCAAAGAACTTCTAACTGTTTCAGGAGCTTCGGCGAGGCTCATTCCGTCATTCACACAGCTTATTCAATCACACTCTGCTTTCTGACTGTTCATAAGTCTGGATCTGCAGTCTACCCATCTAGCCAGCCATATGGACCTGGACCTGCCCTTCACCTCATGCGGCTATTGCAGCTGGACTTTGACTCTCTACCGAGAATCCGCGGCCAGCAGCAGCAGCAGTTGCTCCAACTCCTCCTGCCACTGGTTATCTCATTAATACAGAGACTTTCACATATTTCCCAGTTCTGGTCTCTCTGACCTCTTTGAAACTTTTTGTTTCTTTAACCCTTTGTAGTTATTCTGTCACCTAAATATATGAACACACATGTATACACTATGCAGTGTATTCTGTGTGATCTGAAAGTTAAATTTAGTAACTAAGAATAAAAGAACTTCTGTTTGCCTGGGCTAGGGCTCTGAAGGAAAGCAGGAGTATCTGGCAAATGTTGCCAGTTAAATGCCATACCTTGTAAATTTTACTGTTATCTGATAAATTCTGAGATTGGAAAAGATGCAATCATGTCCATCTATGCTTCTAATATAGTGTGTGCTCACAACACATTGTTAGTATCAAGTAGGTAGATTGCAGCAAAATAGAAAAATCTTTTAATAGGTCTCAGATGCTATCTAATGACATTCATAGTGTTTACATTGGTGAAAGCTCAAGGTCTGTTTGTGCATTTCAAAAGGATTTCACACAAAGATGTTATGTTTCACACAGAAGTGGATGGTTCATGTCTATTAAGGGGGCTAAGATATTCCAAGATAGTTTAGCTCTGTACTGGCAATATTCCAACTCTCCACAATCATTGAAATTCTAATCAGGTGGTCAACATTGCTAAGTGTTTAAAGTAGGTACTGTACCCTTTTCTACCAACTTCAGTTCACAGAACAAAACAGTCTATCGGGTTATTTTGCAGCTGAGCCCCTCCACCATAAAGACCAGTTGCAACTGTTCAAATGCCTCTCAGTTCAGCAAGCAGGTAAACTAAAACATGTACTCCTTAACATTTTCCAGTTGTGACCCATTTCCACTTGAGAAATTTTTATGATAAAGGTTATATGGACATATAAAATAGCTATACAAATCAAAAGTGAACTGTAATACATTATAAATGAATTTACTTTGAAAGAATTGGGGTACACATAATGTTACAACTATTAAAGAAGAAAGCATATTTGCATGCTGATGAGATGGATACAATTGCTTATTTTCACATAAAGAACCAAATCTCAGATGAATATTTGATATTGCCAGACACAGAGCATCTGCAGTATTCTTCAAAATTGATCAATAATTTAATTTCATAATCATCATTGCTGAGAATTATTCACATAGATGCCTAAAAAATACAGTAGAAATATGTTTAAAGCCATTTGAGAAATTGTGGGAAATTCTGCCCTAATCCCAGGCCATTCCATTTCTGAAGAACATAGCATTTCGTATGCAGTTAAAAAAAAATGCACTTCATAACACACAATAGTCTCCAAGTTGAGATAAGGTGCTTTGATGTTTAGTGTTACATGGCCCGATAGCATCCTAAAGCTGCATGACATAATATGGACAGGCACTGCAAGGAATAGCTTTGATTTGTTGTATGTTTTATTTTGAAATTAATTTTGGGCCAGTGTGTGTTTCAGAGACCTTATACTTTGCCAGTTCTCTGTGACTGCCATCCCCTTCTCTCACCACAGTCAGTTAGACAGCATTGCCAGGGACTGTGAACCACAATTTAAGAAGCTGTGACCGATAGCAGGCAGTGACAATTTATAAGCTGTCTGCAGAAGCTACTGATTAGGAAAATCCCATTCCTGTCGTGTCCTGACAAACAGCAGAGTGGGGCATTGGCAAAGACAAGGGAAGAGGTGAGCCAGCTTTGAGTATGATGGGAAGCCACCTGGTTTTAGAAAAGGTACCTGCAGCATGAACTCAGCAACTTTCCTCCTGGAGTACAGTGTGAATGTTTTGGGTTTTGTTTTGTTTTGTTTTGCTTTTGCTTTTGTTTTTGTTTTTTTCTTTTGGTTTTTCGAAGTAGGGTCTCACTCTAGCCCAGGCTGACCTGGAATTCATTATGGAGTCTCAGGGTGGCCTCGAACTCACAGTGATCCCCCTTCCTCTGCCTCCCAGTACTGTAATCAAAGGCATGTGCCACCATGCCCGGCAGTGTGAATGTTTTTGGCGTCAACATAAATAATAATCTGAGACTTACTAAAGATTAAGGATATTTTGGGATAACATAACATTGAAACAAAAATATATTCCATAGTAAACAAGAAACAGTTGAAGTGTGAAGATATTGTCAAAAGCAGAAATGAATAATATTACATAAGATTTTGAAATTATTGTTCGTGTGCACAATGACTAATGAGGGGGGCACCAGTCTGAAGGGAAAGGGACAGTCATTGGGCAGAATTCCTCACAGAGGTGTTATTTGTAGGCTAACATTACCAACTCTTCTGTGTTACTGTTACTGTTATTGTTATTAAGGTTGGCAGAAGTGACTTCATTTTCTCCCTGACAATGTTGGCATTGAACATGACATTAGGCATTTTCTTGAAATTAGTGGAACCTACACTTGAAACATGAGATTTATCCATTGAAATAAATGTGAAGTTGCTTACAGAGCAGTCATCACTTGTAGTTGGAGAGCTGAAAGGAAAAAATGGATTCATTAAACTAGAAAAATTCACAATGCTGTTCAGTCTATATGTGTGTCATGAAACTCATAAACAATGAACAAAGCTATAATCTAACTAACTGTAAGTAGCTTAAAATTACAAAAGTGATTTCCTGGGCTGGAGAAATGGTTTAGCAATTAAAGTGCTTGCCTGTGTAACCTAAAGACCCAGGTTCAACTCTCCAGATCCCACATAAGCCAGGTGCACATGGTACTGCATGTGTCTGGAGTTTGTTGCAGCAGCTAGAGGCCCTGGTGTACCCATCCTCTCCCTCTGTTTCTCTCTCTTATAGATAAGTAAAAATAAAAATAAATGATCTCCTTAAATCTAGAAAATATTTCAAATTATTGCTTTCCTTTTGAAAAAGCAAAGACAAAGTTAAAAGTTTGGTTTTGCAAGGCCTCTGAGATGTCTGACAGTTACCTTCTCTAAAGCTCCCTCTCCAGTTACCCTGGAGCTCTTGGCACCCACATGGTGCCCAGGAATGCTGTAAAGAGATGGCTTGTCTGTTTGCTTGTCTTAAACACGGGTGTGGAGCTCAATACATAGCCGAGAGAGGGTTGTATGATAATAAAAAGGAAATTATGATGCAAGCAACATTGACAGGGATATTCAAAATGGAATCATGAAGCTGGAAGTTGGCTCAGCTGTAAAACTATCATAATTAAAATGCTTGACCCTATTGGGCTTTCCTTGGGCTTTCTTCATGCTCTGTTCTTGAAGCACTTTCCTTTGGACCTTCCTCTGTGCAATGAAGCTTCAAACCTACAGCTTACTGAAAAGACAGCTCCCCAAAACTGGCAGCCACTGGGCAACAATTTACTTCAGGTTCTTCAGAACACTCTGCAGCACCCAACCCTTCTGCTAATTCTCAGATCATTTCCTTGTCACACTGGCCAATCTGGTTCCTGGGTTGTACCAGTTTATAACTAAGCTGGTCAGCCCAGTAAAGTCAGTGTTTTCTCTGCATGAACTACTACACCTGTACAGAGGTGCTTCCTGAAAGAGACTGTGACCCATGAGGTGAAGGAAGCCTTTGCCTTCCACAAGAGTGATACTTCAAAGCATTCTCTCAGTGGCTTTCCTTAAGCCTAAGGAATCTCAAAGAGATGCTGTTCCTTGCAGCTCTCTGTTTCTTCCTACATTCTACTTATTCTCCTGCTCACCAACTCCTAAGAACATCTTGAGTTTACAGATATTTCTTGGCAGCTTTGACTCCTGGAATCAGAAAAGACCCAAACAAAATGGTTTTTAGTATTTTATTTTCATGAAAGACACTGATGTGAAGATTTTAATTAAACAATTATTATGGATCATTGAATCCATTCTGTAGTCTTAAAGCATAAAAAATGTTTTGCAAATATATAGAAATGTGGTGTTTGCAACAAAAGAATAACTTAAAAATAAAGCAGAAGCACAGTCGGCATCATCACTGGGTGCTTGGATTCCCACAGGTTGATGTGTTAGAAAATTGTGTTTTTTAAGTGTAGGTGGAAGCTGTGAGGGGTGAGTGTGTGTTGTAGTCAGGTTCACACTGCTGGCTGAAAACACTAAACCAAGAGCAGCTTGTGGGAGCAAGGGCTCATTTCGGCTTACGGTCTCAAGGGGAAGCTCCATGATGTCAGTGGAAAACTATGGCATGAGCAGAGGGTGGACTTCACCTTCTGGCAAACACCAGATATACAACATCAACAGGAGAGTATGCCAAACACTGCCAAGAGGAAGAAGGCTATAATACCCATAAGCCCACTGCCAACAATACAATTCCCATATTTCCACCAGCTAAGGAGAGCTGGGGACATCTGAATCGAAGCACCATATTCTACCCCTGGCCCCCATAAGCTGATAACAGTATATGCTGTAAAATACAATGCATTCAGTCCAACATTAAGTCAACATAGTTTTATCAATCCCAAAGAAACCCATAGCGTGAATGTTTATTCTGTGCCATTAAGGGCTCAAACATCTCCACAGAGAAAGATCTTTTAACTGAGCCATCATACTAAAAAGAAAAAAAAAAAACTAATATCCATAATGTCATAGAATAAACATTCACACTGCAAAAGATGGCATTAGGTATAGCAAAGAAATTTTTAAACAATACAAGATTTAGACAGGACAACATCAAATTCTGTAGCTCCAATTCCAACATCTCTAGTCAGTGACAAGTCTCCAAGTCTAATAATTCTAACCACTGACAAGTCTCTGGAGTTCCACTTCTACTCCTCCAGCTAGGCCACACACAGTCCCAGAAATTGTCATCTGGAGCCAGCAGCTTTTCTTGGTAGCCATCTTATAGTCTTGGCATCTCCACTGGGTCTTCACTGCAACCCACAGTTCAACCACATGGGTCCACCAGGTCTACATGCAGGAAATCCGATAAGCCTGCTTGTTGCTGATGGCAATTTCTTAAAAACAAAACCATGTTTCAAATTCAATGTCCCTCTCTTTCCTGCATTTGTTATACTCCACAATACCAGGTAGGCTGTCAATGTGTTAATCCATTGGGGGAAATAAAGCAGACTTTGAAGAATAGGATACTCCTTCAGCATTCAGGCTCCTTCCAAAGAGTCTACATTTCTTCTGTTGTCCCAATGCAGGTCAGCTGGCCCAATCTCAAAGACTGTAAAACTGTCAAACAATTGCAGCTGAAAGGGCAGAAACTTCAGCCCAAAGATGTCTTTCTTTGCCTTATCCTCCTGCTCACACCAGTCCATTTCTACACAACCCTGCACAAGTTCTCAGGGCATGGGCATAACAGCAAGCCTCTCACACAAACTGCTACTAGCCCAGTCCAGAAACAGCTCTTTATCACTCTCATAAGCCAAACCTCACAGTCCATAGTTCTTACTGCATTCAGGTCTTTCAACTCTGACCAGAATAGTCTATCAAGCTGTACTTACAGCACTGCAAGGCATCTCTTTGGCCAAGGTTTCAAATTCTTCCACATTCCTCTTGAAAATCAACTCCAAAAGGCCAAAAGCCACAGTCAGGTTTCTAGCAGCAATGATCCCACTTCTCGGTACCAACTTTACTGTTGTAGTCAGGGTTGCATTGCTGGCAGAAAACACCAAAGCAAGAGCAGCTTGTGGGAAAAAGGATTCATTTTTGCTTACAGATGTGAGAGAAAGCTCCATGATAGCAGAGGAAAGCAATGGCATGAGCAGAGTGGACATAACCTCCTGGCCAACATCACATGGACAACAGCAACAGAAGAGTGTGCCAAACACTAGTAAGAGGAAGCTGGCTATATATAACAACCATAGGCCCATCCCCAATAATACACTGCCTCCAGGAGGTGTTAATTCATAAGTCACTATCCAGAATGCCTAAGTTTATGGGGGACACCTGAACCAATCACCTCAGGTTGCACTAATGCTGCTCTCCTGGGGTAGATTTGTTCTTGAGAGCCCCGTTATAAAAGAGCCTGACCCTTACCCTGTCCGTTCCTCTGGATGCTTGTCTCCTAGTCATGTGATCTCTCCTGCACACCCTAGTGCCATTGTGCTATCGTCTGCCATGAGCTCCTCATAGATTCCACTGAAAGCCAACACCAGTCTCTTGTATTCCCATACTGTGAGTTAAATAAACTTTTCCTCACAAAATTATACAGCCTCAGGTATTTTAATATTTTGAAATGGTACAGCACCTTGAGCTAGCTGTTCAGAAGTAATTTTTTAAAAATAATACCACTGATAAAAATTAAAAGTAATATAAACAATATTAATAACAAACAATGAAAAGCAATATAATCAATCATTTCCTTTTTATTTGGACTTTTCGAGGTAGGGTCTCACTCTAGCCCAGGCTGACCTGGAATTCACTCTGTAGTCTCATGGTGGTTTCAAACCCATGATGATCCTCCTACCTCTGCCTCCTGAATGCTGAGATTAAAGTTGTGCACCACCATGCCTGGCTTTTATTTTGGGGGGGGGTTCACTTTCTTACACTTTGTCTTTACTTAATGACTATTTTAAAGTGACTTATTTTTGTAAATTTAATACATATTCTGAAGTGTTATAACAAAATCTAAAACAAAAAAAAAATAAAAGAGGAGTTATGGAAATAGTTTAAGTCAGTAAAGTGCTTGCACATGTCTGTTTGACTACCTGAACCCATACAAAATTGCTGACCATGGTAACTCTAGCTTGTACTTCCAATGTAGAGGAAGAAAAAGGCTGACTACTTTGGCCCACTGGCCAACCAGTCTAGCCTAATCGACAATCTGCAGCACAATAAGAGACCTCGTCGTAGAAAAAGTGGATGGTGTTCCTAAAGAATGACTCCTGAAGTCCTCCTCTGCCCTCCACATACACAAACACAGGTACACGGAGCTGCACATACCCACAAACATGTGTACACATGCACACACACCTAAAGCAAAAGAAAGCATAAAAGAAACTATGGAGACACATAGATAATAGGTACACATTATAGTTTGGTTTTATAACTATTAAGATAGGTTTTGCATCACTTCCGAGAAAAATGAGAATGTTTCAGAAATGGTTCCAGAATAATGAAAATAATTTCAGTAGGGAAGTGTGAATCCCAAACTTTCTACTATAAACCTACCACTAAATTTTTCCATGTCCCATGCATACAATTTTTATACACGCCTTATAATATTTGTACAATTTTATTAAACACATATGGTTTTAAATGCTAACATTGAAGTATAGAAATAGGAGTTCTGGTGCTTGCCTGCAACTCTAGCATTCAGGAAGTTGATAAAGAAGGATCACGAGATAAAAACTAGCCTGAGTTACACAAGGAAATCTTGAAAATATATATATAATTTTACATGTCATATGGATATATCTACCCAGAAGAAATATTTTTAAAAAATATTTTATTTAGCTACTTTCAAGCAGAGACATGCAAACACACACAGTGTGTGGAGGCACCAGGGCATCTAGCCACTTTAAACTAATTCCAGACGCATGAGCCACATTGTGTATCTGGCTTTCTTGGGAACCGAGTATTTGGGTTTTCAGGCAAGCACCTTCACTACTAAGCAATCACTCCAGCCCAGAAACTCTGTTTTTTTTTTTAATTCAAAGTATTTCCCTCCATTTTGAGCAGAGGGTAAATTCTAGATTATAGAGTCAGACGTTCCCCTTGCGTTCTTGAGAAAAGAACAAACTAGAAGATAGGGGCCTTAGAAGTCTAATCTAGCATCTGTGAGTGGCTAAATATATCCTGTGTCTATGAGGAAGTGCTGCCCCTGCTGAACAGCAGTGGTAGGAAGAGAATGCACTTGCTTGAGGGTGGAGCTTCTTGAATAAAATGCTAAATCAAAAGCTTTTTTAAGTTTGTATGTAATAGTATCCCAGTCATGATACTTATCATAAGGGAGCTTTATCCAAGTATGATCAATTGTTTCACATCACTTTCTATTTTTGTTTTCATCTTTATGTATTTACGTATTTTAAAAAAAAATACTTGTTTGCACGTGTGTATGTGTGTGTGTGTGTGTGTTGCTGTCCCATAGCCTCTGGCACTGCAAAGAGATGCCAGACTCTTGCACAATTTTTGCATCTGGTTTGTGTAGGTGGTTTGAGAATTGAATTGAACCCAGCTGACAGACTTTGCAAGCAAACACCTTTAACTGCTAAACTGTCTTTCCAGGCCCACGTATTTGTTTTTGTTGTATTGTCACTGTTGTTTTGAGAGGAGAGTCTTGCTGTGAGGCTCAGGCTGGCCATCCTCCTGCCTCAGCCTCCTGAGAGCTGGGATTATCATGTATGCACCGCCACTCTTGTCTGTCTCTTTCCCTATCATTTCAACTAGATTATACACCTCTAGATGAGAACATGCATCTCACCACAGCATTCTTTCTCGTTGTTGTTGTTGCTCAGACACTGGGAAACTAGCTCTGTTTTTGTTTTGTAGCATGTTCAAAGAGCCTGCAATATGACATTTGTGCCCCTAGTGTGACAACTTTGACCCACTAACAGTTACAAAAAAAAAAAAAAAAAAAAAAGTCAGCAAAACAAACAACGTGCTACACAAGCTGGGGAGAATCCCCCTACTTCAACCCCACACAAGTGATCATGGGAGCAGTTTTTGTTCTCATTAACCTCTAATTTCTCTTGCCTAACTCATAGACAATTTAGATAGCAGGGATTGCAAAATAAAGTTTAAATGAGCAAGGGTTAAAAATGAGGGAAAAGGTGCCTTAGAAGTGGAAGATTTGCCTGATAATGACTGTTTTTAGAAGAGAAAGAAGAGGAGGAAGGGGAGGGAGAGGAGGAGGGAGAGGAGTGCCCATGCAGAATTTTATCCAGGGAGAATCTGAACTCCTTTTACAGATTAAAAAAAAAAAAAAAGTTGTTATCTAATTTCTGCTTAGACATGAATTTAGAGGAGGAGGGAGAGGAGGTGAAAGGTTTCGTGCACTTCTACGGTTCTTTCCCATTGTGAGTCTCTGGTTTAAAACTGGAGAAAATGGTGAAGTCCAACATTCTGAACCCCGTTCATTCACCCGGTCCACCTCCAAAGAAGAAAGAGGGAGGGAAGAAAGGAGCGAGGGAGAAAGGGGGAGAAGCAGGAAGAAGAAAACCAAACAGAAAGAAAACCGTGGCCCTCTATTTCGTTTCTAGAATGACTTATTTCTGCATAGAGAAAGAACCAGCAGCGGGCTGGACCAGTACAAGCAAAGATGTTCCCAACACGAGACCCACCCGACAGCGGCCAGAGCAAGGGGGAGTCTTTCTCCCCTCCACACCCCAAACCAACCGGCTGTCCTCAAGGCCTTCCATAAATCCCGGAGGACTGTGGATCTCTGACCTTGGCCTTGAGTAAACCAGCCAAGGGAGAAGACATTGAGAAAGTGGATCTGGCCCCCGGGGGCACCATTCAGAGCAGGTTATGCTGGGCAGGGAGGCGTGGAGTCTCGGATTTATGCTCTGTGACTGGGACACAGCTGGCTTTCAATAGGGACATTAAATATACAGCACCACAGTTTGGTCTTGGGCCCGGGCCTCCGGCTGGTGGCACCCGGCCATGCGTCTGTGCCAGCCAAGGCCTGGCCCCGCTTTGCTGGATACCAGGAAAGGGAATGTTCCACGGCTCGCAGTCACACCTGTTAGGGGGTTCTCCAGGGCGCGCCGGCGCCCCCAGCCCAGGGGGGGGTGCACAGCCGGCGTGAGGGGCGCGGGAAGCGCACTGGGCCTGGTCGAGCAGACCCCCCCTCCCTCCCCACGCGAGACCGGGCGCGGGTGTCAGTAGGCGGGGCGGGGCGGGGCGGGGGCCCGGGAAGGCGGGCGGGAGAGGTCGAGCCCGGCGGAGGGAGCGGTCTGGGAAGGGCCGTCGCCGCTCGCTCGCCTGACGCTGCCGGAGCCTCCGGCAGAGGCGGTGGAAGGGATGGGGCCGGGACAAGCCCCGGCGTCGCCTCGCCGGGCCGGGCCGTGGGACCCGTTAGGCCGCTCCCGGTGAGCGCGCGCGGGCGGGCGGGCACCTCGCCGGGGACCGGGCTGGGGAGGAGCGCGCAGCGGCGGCGGCGGCGGCGGCGGAGGAGTGCGCTCCGCGATCGATCCCCGAGCGCTCCGGGGCGCCGAGCTCCGTGCGCGCGCTCCGGGGGTCCGGCCCTTCAGCTCCTCGCTCCGGGGCGCCCATGGCGGGCAGCGACGTGGACGGCGAGGGCCCGGCGCGGAGGGGAGGCGCGGCGGCGCGGCACCGCGGGGGCCCCGGCGGGCTGAGGGGCGAGGCGGCGGCGCTGTCCGCGGCCGAAGCGCCGGCTCGCGGCGGCGGCGGCGGGGCGCTGCCCGCCTGGATGCGCCTCTACTTCTACGGCATGCACGGCGTCACCGTGGACGTGCTGCTGTCCTCGGCGCTGCGCTTCGCGCGCAGCCCGGACCCGCGGATGCTCGGCTTCTCGTCGCCCTTCCGCTGCGTGCTGCACTCGCTCTCGCACCTGGCCCTGGAGCGCCTGTACGTGCGGCGGCCGCGCCGCTCCGGAGCCTTCCTCTTCCACTTCCTCCTCTACCCCTCGGCCCACGTGGGGCTGCAGACCCTGGCGGCCCACGCGCTGCCGCTCGGCCCCGGGGGCGGGCCCGGGCCGGCGGGCGCGCTCCACCTGGCGCTGCAGTACGTGCTGGCGCTCTACCACTGCCGAGTGCTCCTCAAGCGCTTCCTGCGTCTGCGGTACCCGGGCCCCGGCCAGCATCCCGCGCCCGGAGGGACCGCGCATCCCGCGACCGCCGCCGCCGCCGGGGGCCGGCGACGACGAGCCCGGGGCCACGCGGGAGCCCCGGGAATCTCTCGCCAGGGACTGCCGGACCTCCTCCGTTTCCTCTTCTTCGGGATGCATGGCTTTCTGGACGAGATCTTCTTCACTTTCTTCTTCAATGTGCTGGGACGCGGAGGGGGAGCTGGGGCCAGCAGCGGACACACGTCCCTCTGGTCCTTCCTGATGTACGGCAGCTGTAGTTTCGTGGTGGAGAAACTCTACTTCTACCTCCACTACGGCCGCGGCTGGGGCACCTGGAAGCGGGTACCCATCTACGTGATTTTCATCTATACCTGGGAGTTGGCCTGGGGCCTGGGGCTTCGCATGTGCGGGGCCTGTTCCTGGGACTATTCTCACTACCCGCTCAACTTCAAGGGCCTCATCACCCTGATGTATTTGCCTGGTTGGATATTCCTTAGTGTGTATCAGGACCTGCTTTCCAACGTGTTGTGGCAGGTACAATATGTCCCGACTAACTAAGATCAGAAGGAAGGAGAGAAAGAAAAACTGGACGGATGGATGAAATCTGGTTTTTACACATTTAAACCGGAGTAGTTTTGTTTTTAGTCTTTTATTTTTTATACACTTTACTAAACTCTTCTTACACGTTTTATTCAACGTTTTAGTTGTTTTCTGACTGCTTGGAAGCTATATGTAAAGTACAATACTTTGAAATACTACTGAAAAATCCCTCAAAGTACTTAATATCTTAAAACCTTTAAAGCTTACACTTCCAAACCACTGTACCTTAACATCAGAAACTTGTAAGTTCACTTAATCTGCACCTAGATAGGTGAAAGCTATTGATTTTTCCTACCTAATATGGGATTCTAAAGAAAGATCAGAGAAAGGTGATTTTTACAAGATTTGGTGACATATCCTGATGCAATGATTCCTTGACTTTCTTTTTAAGCCCAGTGTCAGTTTGATTCCTTGTCATGTTTACCAGTGACCGCTGTCATAGTCCATATCTTGTACTTCTGAAGCCACACTCCCTAGCTATTAAAGTGCCTCTGTCCTCCACACAAGTAAAAAGTTTATGTGAAAGAAAAAAAGAAATTCTATGACTACATTTTAAGATGAGAAGTTACCCTTAGCAACTCAAACAGGTGACACTGTGTTAAGACATCTGACTACCATCTTGAGAAGGATGCTTCCTGATAGTTAGCCTTAAGCACCAAGTGTGTTAACCTTAATCAGATCACTATTACCTATGGCTGTAAACTTTGTTACTGTGCAGTAATGTAAAATGTTTACCCTCTACATCCCAGGACCAAGTGAGATTATGGCACCTCCAAATGGCATTCTAACTCTAAGGACCCCTTTTACACCTGGAACATCAAGCATATCTTATAATAAAATGAACCTCAGTTCTCCCTCTCATTACATTAGGCCCGACTGTCTTCTCTGATTATGACTGTGTGTTTTCAGCATACTTCTGCCATGGCTAGTTTACTTTTAAGCTCTATACTTCTGGCCCCAGTGTTTGGTCCAGACCTCATGGAGTAATGTACCTTACAAATTTATGATAGCTTTCTGGTGAATTATTATTGCCTAGAGCCTCCACACTTAAATGAAATATAGAAAACATGTTAGGAAATTATGTCTAATTAATTAATAATGCATTGGGGGCTGTTTGCTTGTTTTGTTATACAAAAGAAATAAGTAGATTGAATGTGGCTCAGCCAAGGATGACTAACAACCTCCTAGCTTTCAGTAGAAAGTAACTACAGGGAGCATTAATGAGTAGGCCCCAACTTGAATCATCCACTGGCCTCTGCTCTAAAAAGGGATGTTTTCTGTTTAAAAAAAAAAAAAAAATGCTTACTGTGGGAATAGAAGAGAGTCCTATTTAGGAGTAATTGTCAGACATAGTGGTAATATTGTTTTAATCTACCTTCTGAGGTTGTGAGCTAAATTATAAGTAATAGCATATAATCAACCCCACCTGTGAAGTGGATCATGCCAAACTGATTATTTTAGCTAGTCAATAATGAATATGGAAACTGAAAAGTAAGCTAACTAGTTGCTGAGAATTATTCTTGGATTCTTTATGGCACTTGGTCACATGTCAGAGATTTTGGAAACTCTTGGGAAAGAATGTGTAAGCATAGCTGCTAAAGTTGTAAAGACGCTGGATAAAGTATTTGTAACTCAGACGTGGTCCACACGGGTAAATCTGATAGACTTGTGGCATCACTGCGCACCACACATTCCTGCGAAGGCTTAGCCAGATCCATTGCTTCTGAGATGTGCCGCATTCACACCTTTTGCACTTACGCCCTACACATGCTGCGCTCACCCCTGCTGCCCTGCCCACCAGCGTTCTCAGACTCAGAAGTCTCTCAAGAGGCAGGAAAACATGTTGCTTTGTTTGGCTTTCAATGTTAAAGCTATTAAAAGGACAGTGCCAAGTTTTTTTATTTGTTTGTTTGTTTGTTTTGTGTGTGTGTGTGTGTGTGTGTGTGTGTGTGCGCGCGCGCACGCGCGTGCGCATACATTTTTATTCAAGAAATAGTTATTGGGCCTCAACTGTTTTGTAGGAACTTCCCAGGATTCTGAATAGAATAATGAACCAACCTGCCAAAAACCTCTGTTCTAACAAAGCTGGCATTGCAGTGTGTTGATTTATATGAGTTTATCCTTTTTTTTTTTTTTTTTTTTTTTGTAAGGCTGTGTTTTAGTGATAGGGTATGAAAGGCAGTAACTATGGTTCTGATCAGTCCTGAACATCACACTTCATTCCTAAAAGAAATGCCAACTGTCAATCCCTCTGTCTGGTCTGTAAAGAGCCAGTTATCTATTCAGTAACTATCTATCTAGTAACTATATGTGGCTTAGGGTGTCTCATTTTATGTTTACCCAACTTCTTGAGAATGATATTTTGCTGCAACCCTGGAACCTTTAAGAGAAACATACCATCAAATCATTTAATTTTGTTGTTACTAGTAGTTCAACTATAGAAATTATAAGGCAATGTGATGAGAACTAATATTTAAGTAGTGTTTACCATCTGACAAGAACCGTTCTAAAGTATTTGTGTATGTGTATGATATAGATTTTTAATTAAGGGAATATATATTCTTATATACCTTAAGTGAGCCTATGAGTGTGGTATATATTTAAATTACATATTTATATATGTGTATGTATTCACTTAAACTTCTAACTGCCCTACTTTTTTAGATGAAAACCAAATGTATTAAGTAATAGACCAAGTTAAACAGCTTTTGAGCAGTTTATTTGGATTCAAGTGTGCTGGACTCCAAAATATGTATCAATAGCAGCATGCTCGTGTCTCAGTCCACTGACTACCTTTATTACAGACTGTGCTTCACAGTTTGTGATGCTCTTCCCTTTAACCATGATAGACGAAAGGATAGCTATATAAAACCCAGGGCCTATTAGCCAAAGTCTCTTTCATGTTGCTTTTCTTTATATCATGATAGGTAACATAGAAGCTAATAGCAGGACACATAAAAGACAATTCTCCTCACTATCCTTAGATAACATGTCTTTCTATCCAGGTAGTGCTCCAAAAGGAAGTCCTTCCTATAGCACCAGATCGTCTGCAATAGAAAAATGTAAGGATAGTCTTCTAAAATACAAGGCACCTGCTGTCACAAGCCATGGAAAGTACTACAACTGTTCCTATGGAGTAAATACGACACTCAGAACAAGCATCTTTGTAAGACATGAATACCTTTTTAAAAAGAGTAAATTTTTAGTCAGACGTAATAGCGTACAACAGGAATCTTAGCACTTGAGGTGCTAAGGCAGGAGGATTACAAACTTGAGGCAACCAGTGAATATATAATAAAATCTTGTCTTAATTATTTTACAAAAACAATTTATTCTGAATTCTACTAAAAAGTAAAAGTATTCCAAACAGAAACACACAAACACAGTAAGAGTAACAAACACAATTTTCTGTCTGTGCTTAATATATACAAAGCTGAAATTTCTTCTGAGAAGTGGTTGAAATGTTAAGTTAATGCTATTGATTTCTATGGATCTAAAGATAAGTATGACCTCTTGAGTTGTTCATGTTAAAAATGAGTAAAGAAGCCCCTATGTCACACAAAAACCCCAATAAAGTTGACAGGCTATTTTATAAAATCGGGTATCTCTATGATTCAATGTATTTAATTTTGATTGTTTGTAAAAATGAAAACAAAATCTACTCTTGAAATAGTTCCTTTCAGTTGAAAGACTTGGTTCTGCTTACAAAGGATTGTGAAGAAGTTTGGTAGATGGCTTCTTACACTCTCAAAATTCATAAAACAGTACATATATCTAAATGTATGCTGCATTCTTGATAGTTAGAGTAGTAAGTAACCCATTGTACTATAATACCTGAGAAAGCATTTTAATAAAATCAATTTCCCTTATATTAAAAGACATTAAAATCTTTACTTTTTCCATTAATGTTTAATACACTAACTCTAATAGTGCTTTGCTGGAGTGAAATTTGCCAGGGAGAAGTCCCTTCACCTCCCTCTGTCAAACACATAAACACATACTTCATGCTGACAAGAGAAATGGCAGTAAGGGAAGGTTTTGTTGTTACAAGGCTTGTTTTTTTCTTCTCTTAGCCTTGATACCAGGGGAAGGAACAAAAACAACAATTGCCTATATGGACTTCTATTCACTAGTCTTGACTTCATTCAAAGTTTTAACACTGAGGCAGCAAGCAATCACATGGGAAATTGATTCTGGCCATAGCAACCTGGCTTGCAAATTAAGGTGTGATGTGTATAGAGAAATGTATCCATGGAGAAACTGTCTCTAATATAAAAAATATATAAACATGCATAATATTTTCCTCAATTTCAAATGATCTTTGCAAAAATGGCCAAGTAAATTACCAAACAGGAGAGGCCAAGAGGAGAGCAAGTACTGATCTTTCATATGCAGAAAGGTTTAATTTTCTTCTTAAATATAAAAGTTCCATTAGAGCTCACAAGTCACATGGAACAAATTTCTCTACTAGAAATATGTTTACTATGATTAAAGGGGCTTGAAGATTGAAAGAAGCAATAAAGGTTGGTGTAGTAGACAGCCTCAGGTTGCTGGGATGAACTTCCAAACCATGCACAGTTATGGAAGAAGGGAATTTATTTGAAGCTTATAGATGCAAAGGAAGTTCCATAATGGCAGAAGAAGCTAGTCTGCTTTCTCCAATCCAAGCAGAGAGAAAAACCACCACTTAAAAAAAAAAAAAAGCAGCCCCACTTTAGGAACTCCAGGCAAAGCTCAAGCACTTTATATATCTTTAGACTGAAATTCCAAATCCACCCCCATAACTCAGGGCTAGATCCTAGGATCCATGTGTCCTGTGACACTTCCTCCAGCCAGGTGACTGGAAATCCAAGAAGCTTTACTAAAATTCCTCAATCTATTGGGGGACATCCATTCAAATTACCATGGTTGTTAACATTTAGCCTCCACCTAAAGCAAAAATTTTACATCCCTGAATGATGATCTATCAATTCAGCTTGGATTTCACTATTCAAACCAAAATTGATTGTGCTTTTCACACAAAGACTAAATAAATACTGGGAAAGCTGATTTTAGCAGACTTGGTACAACCCACTCCTTCTCCATGAAGGAAGAAAGCTTCCAAAACTTTCAGGAGTTAATTCATGTCATTTACAGTATTTATTTTAGGACATTATTTTCTTGATTAAACAATTCAGGGGCTTTAAGAATTATAATTTCAGGGGAAAAAAAAAAAAAACATTGGCTGCAGGTTTAGGAGAGGATTAGGTAGGTGTAACCTTGTTTGAGTCATTGAAGCCTCAACCTTGTTAAATCTAAGAAAAGCCTTTGGCTAACTGCCCCATTAGCCTCCAGGATGCCACTTCTTTAGGCTTCCTGCTAACTTCCCCTGGCAGGCCTAAACATCTGTGCCACAAATGGAATTGTGAAGCCAGAGAAGCCACAAAAACATGTAGTAAAAAAAAATGTTATGGATTAATTGTAGTTGCTGTATTAAAAAGAAATCTAAGCAGGATGTGGTGGTGCATGCCTTTGATCCCAGCACTTGTGAGGCTGAGGTAAGAAGATTGCTATGAGTTTGAGGCCAGCTTGGACTACAGAGGGAGTTCCAGGTCAGCTTGGGTTACAGTGAGACCCTAATTCCAAAATAAAGAAATAAAAAAAAAATAGATTTCCTAACCAGTGTATGAAAAAAGAAAGAATAAATTTAACTGCATTTCAATAGGATTATAATGTACATTTATACTGCATATTTTATACATATATTTTAGTAATGTATTATTTATATACATGACATGGTGAAAATAAAAGTAGTCTTATAGAGTACCAGATACTTTACTTCATATATTTTTTACATCATGATTTGAGGAGAATGATAACTGGAGGATGGTGCAAAATGGTTATATCATATTGTTCTGAATCCTCAATTACTTTTAGAAACAAAAGCTGAATTAAACATGCTCTTGTACATTAATGAAGGAGAGCTATTTTGGTCCTAACCTTTTATTAGAAGCAATGAATGGACAGGAACTAAAATAAATGAGCTCTCTGGAACTCAACAGAGCAAGCATTCATATGTCAAGTACTTAAAAGCTAGAGTTTAACAAAATTTGTCATTGTGCTCACTCATGCATAATGATGATTTTATAGCAAATAAGTGATTTTTCAAAATAATATCAGTGGCAGAAACTGAAGATATAGGGAGAAAGAATAGTTCTCAAAAGCCTTAGAAACTTTATATATCATTTTGTATGTATAAAATAATTCAAATAGATATATGCCATTCTAGGCTTTTATAGCAAGCCAAATTTTCATTCCAAAGAAAATTTTACATACCCTATTTATTTGAGTACCAAAATCAGCATTTTTTGTGTTAGTATACTCAATAAAACTTTTGTACTTTTTGTGTTTGATCATGCTACTGAACATGCTACGAAAGCTTTAATAATAGCGCAGTTAAAGTGTCTCTTCACTTACAGATAGACAAACCACCACTTATTAAAATGTAAATTCATAGCACTTACAGCTTGAAGAGCTAATGAGAGCTCATTTAGTCCAGTTGCTTGCCTGTCAAGTCAATCCCTCCAGAACCTCTTGGACAGATGCTGTGGTTCGGAATGTAATAACCCCATAGCCTCAGGTGTTTGTGATTAATTTTGTTATTTAGTCTCCACCCAGTAGAGCATGTGGGAGGTGGAGCCTTGTGGGAATAAGTGCGTCTCCAGGGGCAGACCTTAAGGTTGGGTCCATTAGGCCAGTGTTCAGTTAGTTCATACTTGCTGCTGCTCTCTTTCTCTCTCTCTCTCTGCTCTGGATGTACGATGAAGTGAACCAGCTTCCACTGCCATGATAAAACATCCCCTGAGGGCTGGAGAGATGGCTTAGCGGTTAAGCACTTGCCTGTGAAGCCTAAGGACCCCGGTTCGAGGCTCGGTTCCCCAGGTTCCACGTTAGCCAGATGCACAAGGGGGCACACGCGTCTGGAGTTCGTTTGCAGAGGCTGGAGGCCCTGGCGCGTCCATTCTCTCTCTCTCTCCCTCTATCTGTCTTTCTCTCTGTCTGTCACTCTCAAATAAATAAATAAAAAATTAAAAAAAAAAAAAAAACTTCCCCTGAAATCTGTAAGACTGAAATAAACCCTTTTATCTCATACGCTGCTTCTGGTTGCATACATGTTCCATCAATTACAAGGTAACTACAACACAACACATGTCCATCCCCCTGTCTTGATCACATCCAAGGATAGAGATCACTGCATCTGTTCAGATATCCTTACTCATACCAGGCTGTTTCCTGTGGCATTGTTTGCTAAAGATTTCCTAAGAAGCCAATCACAATGCACACACCTGAAATCCTAGCATTCCGGAGATGAAGGCAGGAGGACATTGAACTTGAAGCCAGCCTGAGCTACATAGTAAGGCACAGGCCATCATTGGGGATGTAGCAAGAGTCTTGACTCAAAAATAGAAATCTTGTCAGTAAGACTATATCTGTAACTGTTACTCATTTTTCCAAGGTTTTCATACAGAAACAAATGAGACCCAATGTCCAAAGGAAGTTTCCAAGTGGGTCTTAACTAAAGCTAAACAGCACAAAATCTTTGAGCAATATATAATAAAATATATAGTGGTAAAACTATGACTTTCTAGACACTGTCCTTCACATAGAGTACATTATACATGCTTTTACTTCTTTTGTTTGTTTTTGCTGTTTTTTTTTTTTAATTTATTTATTTATTTGAGAGCGACAGACACAGAGAGAAAGACAGATAGAGGGAGAGAGAGAGAATGGGCACGCCAGGGCTTCCAGCCTCTGCAAACGAACTCCAGACGCGTGCGCCCCCTTGTGCATCTGGATAACGTGGGACCTGGGGAACCGAGCCTCGAACCGGGGTCCTTAGGCTTCACAGGCAAGCGCTTAACCGCTAAGCCATCTCTCCAGCCCCTGTTTTGTTTTTTGTTTATGTCTCTGTCACATTGTGATTCAACTGAGAGTTTATCTAAGTAACCTTGGCCTTTCTCCTGAAAGCTGCATCAAACCTGCCCATCCTCCTTGAGCATGTGGACATTCATGTACAGATAATGGGCATGATTCTGATGCAGACAGAGAGGAATAGAGAGAGACAGACCTAAAGGCAAGTACAGTGAAGAACCAAGTGTTACCATGGAATTCAGACTTCATCTCTTTACTTTCTTACATTGTCTTGCTTTCTTCTTTTAAGATTAAGCATAATGACATTTTCTCTGTTTTCTTGACACTTAGAAAAGACCCTAGCCAAGATATTTAAAAACATGTTTCATGTGAAACATATTCAAACCTGGAAGCAGGAATTAAGAATGCCTCCAAAGATCAAAGAGCAATTTCAGTTTCAACACAAGGAGAACATATATAAAAATTTCCCTGTGCCTAGAAAAGAAAGGAATTGCTTAATTTCTCATATTTCCTCCTTCTGCTCAGGAGCTCCTTTTTAAAAGTTTTTTTAAGATATGATTATTGATATATTTAGAGACAGAGATAGAGAGAGAATGGGCATGCTAGGGCCTCCAGCCACTGCAAACAAACTCCAGATGCATTCATAACCATGTGCATCTGGCTTACATGGGACCTAGAGAGTTGAACATGGGTTCTTAGGCTTTGCAGGCATGTGTCTTAATCACTAAGCCATCTCTCCAGCCCAGGAGCTCTTTTTTCCAAGCACAAAACCCAAGTTAATTCTGCAATGGAATTTAGCTACCTTGGTGCCTGTTCAATGATCCCACTTGTAGCCAGGATTAAAAAAAAAAAAAACAAAAAACATAGTATACGAACAATGGAGTATTATTCAGTCATACAGAAAAATGAAATCATGCAATTTGCATGAAGATGGATACAATTGTAAATTGGTGTGTTAAGGCACATCCTCCAGACTCAGAAGAAAAAGGACATGTTTATCATATGTGCAATATAGAATTAAAATAGTCAAGTGGAGAGGAAAAGAAAGACTGTTAAGAAGAAGGAAATACGTGTGGTAGAAAGGGAAAGATAATTGCATAGATATAATCAAAGTATATTATCTGTGTGTATAAAATATCACAATTAAACCCTTTATTATGTATAACTAACATACACAAATAAAATATTTTAAGTCATAATTTATAATTGCAAATAATTATATGTTTATAATTTCACTTAATATAATACAATTATAGAATTTAAAACCTAAAACTCATAAGTCCCTTCCTCACAAGAGTAGCTAAGTTCCTTGAATGATAGTCACTGTTCTTGATAACTTATAGCTAAAAATCAATGAAGCAAAGATAACAATATTCAAATACTATGGTACAGACTTCCTCCTATGTTTTATGTTACATGGTAAGAGAATGCAAGAGGAACCAAAACAAAAAATGATTACACAAATATATTTCTACAAAAAATATGTTCATATTAAAAATAAAGAGGAAATACTCATGACAATGATAGTCTACATTTCTTTAGCTGGCCATGTGTTCATAACTGTTATTACTAATTACCTACTTGCATTGCTATCTTGTATTCTGCTTGCATGGAGCAAACACTTCAGCTGAATATAGTTCTTCCCTTCATTCACGAGTACTTGTGTTTGGATTTGGTTGTAGTTTTCCATTGATCTTAACCACAAGGCACAGTTATACTAAGAGACTTTCTGAGAGACCTTTTATATTCCAGACAGACTCTTCCTTACTTCCTTTCTGAATCAGTAACTCAATTCTTCCTTATTAGTCAGATTAATCACCAATCCAGCAGTCACTCCTTTCTTTGCTATTGATTCAGATGCACAAGGACTCAAAACTGCTGGGACAGTTCTCTTCATTTCAAGTGCTGTCATTCTGTCACCTAATAGAAGCATTCTTCTCTTTGACACTAAGATTACTGGAGCAGCAGAATATAAAGTCATAGGAAGAAATTTTTTTTAAGTTACTAGTAGATCACTACATATAATAATGCCACTCTCAAATCTACCCTTAAATTCCTATGCTCGTGAATCCTGGCCTTGGAGAAATCTTGCCAAATGATTCCTACAAAGCCAAACTTTTCAATGTCTTGAAAGGTGCTCTGAATATTCAAAACACCAGCCCGTGGTTCTTTAGGAGTGAATGAGACAGGGAAAGGCAGTAAACTCCACATGCAGGGGACCACTGTCATATTTTATTTCCTATGAATTGAATTGCTCCACCAGAAGCAATGCTACATGGAGTGCCATGACAGTGGATAAGACATTCTGCAGATCCACAGATGGTAGTTGTGATGACCGACCATTGAATTCATGGAAAAACATCCGTACCTGCAATGAACATCTATTGTATGGGATTCCTCTGAATTGAAATATTTCCTCCTGAAGTGGGGAAAGAGGTTCGGAAAACTCAGGAGATCAAGTCTAGGGGAGCCGAAACTTTAAAAAGTCACAGGATCATAGTTAAGTCATGAGAGCACCACCTTTTCAGATCTCATTAAGCATGTTACTTCTGGAGAAAGCAGGTTGTCATAAAGAGACCCTAGACTACACACTTGGCCCTCTTCCTATTTGGCCATTTCTATTTTTCCATCATGTTGTTCCATGGTCAGAGAGAATCTCCATAGAGAACCAAGGTGGAAATTCTGCCACATTTTAATTTATCTATCCTTATTTTATTAATTTGAAACTTGAGAGAAAAGCATAAAATGATTTTAGGAACCCATTAGGCCTATGGTGAGATGGTCTGAGCTAAGGCTCCATTGAGCACCTGATCTCCACGTGTTCCTACTTAAACTAGCAAGCCATATTTTTTGGATTTTTCTGCAACCAATGTCAGTGGACAGAGACTCAGAAGCTTCAGAACTTCCCATGGTAAATGAAAAGAGGAAGCCTGTAAGGGATGCGAAATAATTTCCATCAGAAGGTTATCACTGAAAACAGGGATTTTAGTACATTTAGGTAAATGAAACAGAGTATCATATACTTACTTAAAACAACAACAACAACAATTTATTTCTAGTAGTTCTGGAGACTGAGAAATACATCATCAGAATGCCCACAGGTTCAGTGTCTGGTAAAGACCTGTTTTCTGATTCACAGACATTAATCTCACCCTGTGGACACAAACCAGCTCCCCCGGGCTTCCAAGTGTATGAAGCACATTCTGAAGGCTTCTCCCTCATAATCTAATCATGTACCCCACCTGCTGCTCACACCAAAACCTCAGGGTCAGGATGAATCTCAGGTTAGGACAAATCTTTAAAAGATAGAAAAAAGACAAGAGGATGAGTATATATAGTAAAGTTCAGTTTTAAAATAAAACAAGAGGGGCTGGAGAGATGGTTTATCAGTTAAGGTGTTTGCTCGCAAAGCCAAAAGATCTCAGTCCAATTCCCCAGGACCCATGTAAGCCAGATGCACAAGGGGTTGCATGCATCTGGAGTTCATTTTTTGTGGTTGGAGGCCCTGGCGCACCCATTGTCTCCCTCTCTCTTTCTTTCTTTCTGCCTCTTTCTCTTTCTCAAATAAATAAAATATATTTTTAAACATATATATTATTTTTAAAAATTTTTTAAAAATAAAGCAAGAATAGAAAAATCTATGACCACTGTATTTTAATATATTCAGAGAGAAGTGTAGGTTGGGATGGTGTGCATTTGTCAATGTTCCATTCCTGTGACAAAATACCTGAGGAAACAATATAAGTGATAAGGCATTGATCTAAGCTGTGGTTTCAGAGATTTCAGTCCATAGTCACTGGCTTCAGTAGTGTGGGCCAGCACTAAGGCAAAGTATTATGACAATGAGAGTATATGGTGATTATTTCATAGCATTCAGCAAGCAGAGAGAAAAAGAAGGAGAGGTCCAAAGGTAACATTTACCCACCAAAGGCAAGCTTCCATCATCCAACCTCTTCCAATCAGGGCCTATGTTTTACTATTTCATAGAGCTCTGAGGATAGAGTCCTCATGATCTAACCAACTATCAACAGCCCATCAGCTGGTAACCAAGATCTTAACACATGAGCCTTTAGGGTCACTTCATATCCAAACTATAACTGATGTAAAGGTGCTAGTTGAAATACTTTCAGGAGTACAGTCTGTGAGAAGTGCAACAATGACATAAATGACCTCCACTATGAAGTAGGGGTTAAAAGAAAAACTGGTATGCAGCTAAAGATTAATGAACAATCAAGGGAGAATTGCTATATTAGAAACTGGGAGAATTAGCCGGGTTTGGTAGCTCACGTCATTGATCCCAGCACTAGGGAGGCAGAGGTGGGTGGGTTGCAGTAAGTTTGAGGCCACCCTGAGATTGAATTCCAGGTCAGCCTGGGTAGCGAGCAAGACCCTAACATATCGATGCAAATGTACATGCTCTGTGAGCCCACCTGGGGAGGACGTGGGGTGTCCTTCTCTGCTGTTCTTCCACTTTATTCCCTTGTGACAAGATCTATCACTGAATCTAGAGCTCTTGCTTTTTCAGCTGGACTGGGTGACCAGCAATACCTGCCTCTGTTTCCTCTGCACAGCGTTGCAGGCACAGATGGCCATGCCTGACATTTTATGTGGGCACTAAGGATCAAACTCAGGTCTTCATGCTTGTGCTTACGTAGCAAGCAGTCTTACCACTTTGCCCAGAAGATACATATTCTTGTGGGTAACAATGTATGCCAGCCTAGAGGCTGGTGGTACACATGAGGAGGAGAATACAGAGCCTCATGGCTAAAGTATGGTCAGGAGCAATTGATAACCACTAACTTGATTGAGAGCCCACTACTGGTCTTTAAAGCAAGGTATATACCAGTTCATGTCTCACTGATGAGATAGACCATCTTATGCCCACTTTTATATATGCCAAACTGGGACACAAGAGAGTAACTGTTTTTGAGAAAGCCATAGTGATCAAATAAAAATTTGTACTGAGGTAATATAGTTGCACATTGAGTCCTCTAAACATCGCCTTAACTAATGGAGGGGAAATGAAACATTAAAGTGACACACAGCAAAGTGGAAAAAGACCTGGGGCTGGCCCTGAAGTGAATTTGCATGCTGCCCATCTCAAGCATCTCGACAAAGAAACCAGTGAAGTCCGCTCTGTCCAAAGAACTTAAATTCTTATAGCATAACTAACATTTCTATTTTTAGTTCATCATTCAGCAAAGATTTATTGAGAGTCTCTATATCAGGTACTAGGAGTGCTTCTGGTCTGAGATTACACCATATCCTTGAGATCTGTATTAGTTACTTAGTGTATTTGCAAACAGAATACCTAACAACTTCATGAGGGGTAGAAAGGGGCTCCTAGAAAGATAGTCTCCAAGACCAACCCCATGGTACCTACTTCCACTAGCTAAGTCCCACCTCCTAAACTTTCAAGAACTCCCAATGGATCACCACCATCTGAGGACCAAACACTCGACACATGACGTTTTGTAGGTACACTTCATACCTGTTTCAGTAAGCTATGTCACTGGGACACACATCCAACCAGACACATCTTATAGGAGGAAAAATTTTATTTCACCTACAAATTCTAGGGGAGCACCCTCAATGGTGGAAGAAGCTGGCTCAGTTTATAGACCCAAGCAGAGAGATACCACCAGTATCCAGCACTAGGACACTGCCAGAGTTCAGACTGCTCTCCACACCTTATTAGTCAGGGTACTCTAGAGGAACAGACCCGGTAGAATGACTTGTATTACAAGGGAGTTTATTGGATTAATTTACAGCAGTCCAACAATAGAAGTTTGCGGGCTCGAGAGTCAAGGAACCTGGTAACTGCTCAGTCCACAAGGCTGGATGCCTCAGCAGTCCCAATCTGGAATGGAAAGCCTGGAGGTATCTTGGAGAGATGCTGTTCTTCAGTCCACACTGGTCTTCACTCCACACTGGTCCTCAGCCAATGCTGGAAGGCAGCAAGCAGCCAGGTGGGAGGAGGGTACCCTTTCCTTCCTTAAGCTTTCTTAGATAAAGACCCCCCTCCCTCCAAGAGAAGCTGCTCACTCTGGGGGAAGGGCTCACCCTGGGGAAGGATTCCTTTTTTAGTTAATCCTCCCTGGAAGCAACCTCAGAGACCCACATAGAGGTAATGTCTGTGGATTCCTAAATAGATCAAGTTGACAAAAACTTAACCATCACAAGCCTGCTCCTTGTCAACTTGACACCAAACCATATCTCCTTATATCCTTAATTTCTAAATGAAGACAGCAATAAGGTCATAATTCCACCTAACATGATATAACTATCCATGTACAACCAGAAATGCACAATCTTCCCCCCAACACAAAGCAAGGTTTCTTGAGGAATGTTTAGTCTCTAATATAATAAGTTAAATGGCAGTTAACTAGCAATATATGATCATAGTCAGTATTGATTACCTAACAGAGAAATAGAGGAGGGATTGGTATAGATATGTGCAAATACTCTTAACAAGGTACGACAGAAATACTCATAGCAATTACAGTCTTTGTTTATTGTAACTGGCCACATGGCCTTAGCTGGTATTTGTAACTACTTTCTTTACTACCCATTCTGTATTTCCTCCACCTTCAGCAAGCACCTCAGCAGGTCTTGGTTCTATTCCTAGAGGAGTGACCCATACTGTCATTCCTGAAGGATATGGGCCATTTATTACACTGTCTTGATTAGATTGTTACAATTATCCATTCATTTTCATAACAGGGCTTGGTAGCACCAAGAGATGCCATAAAGGATCTCCTATACTCCAGACATAATCTTCCTTACCTCCATTGTGGAGGAGCAGCCCAAATTTCCTCTGGTAGTCTGAATCAATCACCCCTGCTATCACTATAACTCCTTTCTCAGCCTGTTCACTCAAGGGCATCAGGAGCCCAAAGTGGCCAGGGGAAATCTTAGGTTCCTGTTCAATGGACTCCAGTTCTGCCCCCAAGTACAGTTTAGGGATGGACAAAATAATCAATCACTGACACACCCTGCTCTATCAGGAAGCTGCCAGCTAGGAGCTCAAGTAGGAAGTTTAATCAAAAATTAAAAACAAAAACAAAAACAAAAGACAGAGTCTAAGGCCTGGTGTGGTGCTGGTGTGGTGACACACATCTTTAATCTTAGCAGGGGTAGAGGTAGAAGGAGCTCTGTGAGTTTGAGGCCATCATGAAACTCAACCTGGGCTAGAGTGAGACCTTACCTCAAAAAAAAAAAAAAAAGAGGGCTGGAGAGATGGCTTAGTGGTTAAGCACTTGTCTGTGAATCTAAGGACCCCAGTTCAAGGCTCGATTCCCCAGGACCCACGTTAGCCAGATGCACAAGAAGGCACACGCATCTGGAGTATGTTTGCAGTGGCTGGAGGCCCTGGAGCCCCCATTCTCTCTGTCTCTCTCTCTGCCTCTTTCTCTATCTCTCTCAAATGAATAAATAAAAATTGAATAAAATATATTTAAAAAAAAGAAAGAAAAAGAAAAAAGGAAAAAAAAATGAAATGACAGAGTCTGGCTGAAGAGATGGCTTAGCAGTTAACATGCTTGCCTGTGAAGCCTAAGGACCCAGATTTGGCTCCCCAGAACCCATATAGTAAGCCAGATACATAAGGTGGCACACCTGTCTGGAGTTCAATTGAAGTGGCTAGAGGCCCTGGCACATGAATTTTCTCTATCTCTACCTTTCTCTCTCTTATATAAAAAATAAAATAAGCCGGGCATGGTGGCGCACGCCTTTAATCCCAGCACTCGGGAGGCAGAGGTAGGAGGATCGCTGTGAGTTCGAGGCCACCCTGACTCTACAGTGAGTTCCAGGTCAGCCTGGGCTAGAATGAAACCCTACCTCCAAAAAAACAAAAAACAAAAAATAAAATATAAAATAAAATAAAAATTATAAAAATGATGGTGTCTATGGGGCCATACATTAACACTCACATTCAAACTACCACAATACCCAAACCATAAGAGAATCCTCCCTTCAAGTGATGTAGACACAAGCTGCCATAATAAAATGCAATAAACTGTTTATCATTTCTCATAGTTCTGGAGACTACAAGGCCAAGATTAAGGTCCAGCAGTGTTAGTGGCTCATAAAGTTCTTTTTTTTTTTTTTTTTTGACTGAGAAGTCCATCTCCTCACTGACTCATCCCACAGTGGAAAGAGATTAAGCCCTATGACATCTCATTTTACAAGGATATCTATTCTATTGTGTACCACAGCCTTTTCCTCAAGCCTGCATAGAACTGTAAAAAGCCTGTCTCCATAAGCAGTTGCCCTGGGGTAAGCTTTAACCTGTGAATGTAGAAGACTCACAGTTTAGTTTATAGTATGTATGCTCTTCTTATACAAAGATCCTTCATGGTTGCAATGACAACTTATTTTATTATTGTAATCCACAAATCACAGATGAAGCCACTGGGACTTGGTGTGTCCCACTGCTAGTAAGGGACGGGAATGGCCATTCATTTCATCAGTATGTTTATGGCAACATTATCTGTCCACTAAAAACGTTCAGGGCTATGTCATTAGATAGCAAAGAACAGTATCCAAAAAAAGAAAACTGAAATATCCTCTTAGTTTTATCTATCATTACATAACCTAATTGTCACTATTTTCTCTTTTCAAGCCTCCCCAAGGATAAACTCGACTTTGTTCATGCCTATTTTTAACCTTTATAAAATTTGTAGACAGCTTTTCTAAATAAGACCTCTCCCTATTATTATTATTATTTTATTGTTTTGAAGTGTGTATAATTTGATACTCAGGAAATTGGCTCTCTGGTAAGGTAGTCAGAGGCACTCTCTGTCTGGCCTTTCTGAGAGCTGAGTCAGAGGCTATGGATGGCAACTATAGTCAGAGCCAATCTGTTTAATTTTATGGAATACATTTTCAGTTGTGGGTTTAAATTATTTTACCAGAGCTATTCAAGAGCACAAAATCAATTTTCAATGTATTATAAATGGATTACTACATTTCCATTAAGTCTATAAGCTATTTATTCCCAAATCACAATGATCTATCAGTAATTCAAAATATGCTTATCAACGTGATAAGCTTTTTAGAGGCATAAAATAGATCATATGACATTTGGGTTTCTTGGAAAAATGGAAGTTTCTTTTAAAAAATATGTTACTTTGGAAGCTGTGTACAAATCAGGTAGTTTATCTACCATGTAAGTTGGAAATTTAAGTAGGAAATTTTGACCTCCTTAGGAACCACTGTTGGAAGTTTCCATGTTCGTTGTAACCCTTCTCCAATTAATCACCATCAATGAGTAAAACCCTTCTGTTAAAATAGCCAGGTTGGTCATATGAGGATAAACAAACCCCAAATTATTCAACGTTGCCACCCCAAGTATATCTTTGGTGTAATATGGATGTTTCTGCAAGAATACCGTTTGTGGGGCTGGAGAGATGGCTTAGCGGTTAAGCGCTTGCCTGTGAAGCCTGAGGACCCCGGTTCGAGGCTCGGTTCCCCAGGTCCCACGTTAGCCAGATGCACAAGGGGGCGCACGCGTCTGGAGTTCGTTTGCAGAGGCTGGAAGCCCTGGCGCGCCCATTCTCTCTCTCTCCCTCTATCTGTCTTTCTCTCTGTGTCTGTTGCTCTCAAATAAATAAATAAAAAAAAATTAAAAAAAAAAAAAAGAATACCGCTAGTGGTTTTCCTGCCATGTTTCAAATTACTTATAAAGGCCAATAAAATTTTCTAGGAATAGAAAATGTTTGTGTTTAAAAACAGCAGCTATTTAAAGTGGGTTTTTGGACTTGGGAGATGGCTAAATGGTTAGGAGAGTTTGTCCCTTAAGCATGAAGGTCTATGGGACGAAGATCTCTGTAGTGGTTTGATTCAGGTGATGTGCTCTGAATGCTAGGTTCCCAACTGATGGCAATTTGGAAGTTTGGGCTTGTGGATACTATAACCAGCTTCCTCTTACCAGTGTTTGGCACACTCTCCTGTTGCTGTTGTCCGCCCAGTGTTGACAAGGAGGTGATTTCTACCCTCTGCTCATACCATCATTGTCTTCTACCATGATGGTTCTTCCCCTCCAGTTTATAAGCAAAAATAAACCCCTTTTTCCCACAAGCTGCTCTTAGTTGAGTGTTTTCTGCCAGACATGTGAACCTGATTGCAACCATCTCTCTATGCAACTTTTCAGAACCCATGTAAAAAGCTGTGCGTGGCAACCCACATTTTTAACTCCAGTCAAGGAGGCAGAAACCAGAGAATGGCCGTGGCTCATGGAGGACATCAGCTCCATGTTGGGAGAGAAGCCCCATCTCAAGGAAGTATCTGGATGAGGACATCTGACATTCACCTCTGGCCTGTGTCCACACATAAATGGAGCACAAGCATCTGTACACACATGTACAAACCACACCACACCCATACTCTGCACATGAAAATGCCAAAAAACAAATTTCTAAAATAATTTACCTTATTTTCCAATACCAAAAGTTCCTGAGTAGGCCATGTCATGAGTTGGATCTAACATGTTCCACAAAGATTCAGGTGTGGCAGGTTTGGTTCACAGCGCAGCATTGTTCAGAGGTTGATATTGGGTATTTCCTCAATCACTGTTCACCTTAATTTGTTAAGACAGGGTCTCTCACTGAATCCAGAGCTCACCAATTGAACTAAACTAGCTAGCCTGAGGGCTTCTCTGTCTCCATGCTGTGATCACAGACACACACCACTATGTCCAGAATTTATAGGAGTTCTGGTGATCAGGACTCCTGTACCCCTGCTTGAACAGCAAGCATTTAATCGGAGGAATAAGCCCCACACCAGCACATAAAATACCATCATTTTTGAGGGTGAGAATTTTGACATGTAGATGTTTTAAAATGGGGGAAAGCACAAACATTTAAACCATAGCATGGAGACACAGAGAAGGAGACTTGATGGAGTCCTCTTGATGAAGGAGATGATGGAGTGTCACTGGAGTAATAAATCAAAGAATACCAAAGATGGCTGGTAAATAGCAGAAGATAGAAAAAGCCAGGATGGATTCTCCCTTGCAGATTTTAGAAAGACCTTGGAGCTCCTTAACTGACAAATTGGTCTTGGTCTTGGGCTTTGGTTTTCAGTCAAGAAAGAGAGTTCAGAAGAGGTTTGGGACACGTTCTATACTTCCAGGGCACACTCTCATTGATAAAGTTCTTTCAACTAGGTACCACCTTCCAAAGATTCTATCACCTCTCAATAATGCCATTGAATTGTGAATCCATGAATGGACTAATCCATTGATCAAGTCAAACCCTTGTGAATAGTTCTTTTGAGAAGATAAGACAAAACTAGAGTAATTTAAAAACCCTCCAGGGCAAAAGGTATTATGAGGGTTAATGCAAATTATTAGATTACATTTTTGCATCTCAGGACCACAATAAGCAAATATATAAGATTATTTCCAATTTTTCAACCTTTTAAGTATAGAACTGATCTATTTAATTCCTCTAATCTTGGACTTTTCTAAACCTGTTACTTCTTTTTACCCTTAAATCATCCCTTGAGAACAAAAAAAAAAAAAAAAAAATTCAAGAAAACAAGTTTAAGAAAGTATAAACAACATTCCAGAAGCTTTTTTTACTGTATGAACTAGGTTTCCACAGAGGAACAGAACCAAGAGGATTTATGTCAGTTATAAGACAGGTTTTATTAGGTTGTCTTACACATTAGAGGCTGAATAGTCCCACAATGTCTCTCTTTAGGCTCAGGAACCAGAGAAGCCAGTAGCTGTTCACTCCAAGAAGCTATAAACTCAGAATAAGTGTGACCAATAAGGCAATTCCAGTCTGAGACTGAAGGCCTAGAGGCTCCCAGGACAGTCACTGGTACAAGTCCTCATTCAAAGCCTGAAGAATATGAAGCCTATTTTCCATGGCAACAGAAGCACATAAAATGGTGCCATTGGAGATGCTGAGGAAGTGCTGGGCATAAAAAGTTAGCCTGCCCCTTCTAGCTTTTCAGTCCTCTCAAACCTTCCCAGTTTATTGAAAGATGCTACCCATATTCAAAGTTGGTCTGCCTCTCTCAGTTCACTGAGCTATTTGCACTCACTTAGATACACCCAGAAATATGCTTTACCAGTGGAAGCACTCCTCATGCCAGCCAAGTTGATAAGCAAACTGGCCACCACAGGGCACAATCTATCAGACACTTTGCTAGCTAATAGTCACAGTGAGTTTCCAAGAGCTTGATAGAGCATACAGCAGACTGTTTGACCACAGAATACTTTTGTTGGTGTTTTTTATTATGTTTTGTGTTTGACCTCACACAATATACTTGAGGAAATCCTATCTCTACTGTAGCAACTAAAACTTAGCCTATCCCATATTTCACACTAATCTTCTTACTGTTGGTAATTTTACAACAGAAGCACTAATTTTTCCCGGGATGTGAGCTTATTCAAAAAAGTATCAAAATATGAAAGTTAAAGATCATTCTTGCATAACTTACAGGTAGTCAACAATCAATATTTATCACATTTTAAAATTAGTTTAGATATTTTCTTGCATTTCCCAGCCTTCAGAAAATATAGAAATCCAACAGCCTCATTGTTTTAATCCTTGACACTGTTCTATACAATCCAGATTTCAAAGCTAATTTTTAAATACTGTTCTCATCACATTGAAAAAAGTTACTAAAGCAGACTTCATTAAACTTTCAGTTACAGAATAACAGCCATACAGCTAATATCAACTATCTGCCCATTAAATGACCAATATTATTTATTGTTCTTTCTTCAGTCCTTGATTTATCTTCAAATTAAAGTAGAACAAAGACTGCATAAGCTTTTGGCTTGAAATCAGATACTAATAACAAAGCTCATAGAAACCCAAATATATTTCTCTATCAAATTTTGGCTTATCTTTGTCATTATCATCAGTGATTATCACTTACAACTATGGCCCCACAATTTCTTCTCATATCTTTTTTCCCCTCCATTAAACTCAGACTCCTCTGGCATTATCTAACAATAACTTGGATTCTTCATTCTGACAGTCCTCTTTTACAAGTCATAAACTGTGTAATCCTCCAAAGGATTTGGTGCTCTGTCTTCAGAGTATTTCTGTCCTCCAGAAAAGAAGTTAGATGCTGAGGAAGTGGGAAAATATATTCCTGTATTCCTGCTCTGAAGATCCCACCTACTCTGTTAGAGTTTTCTGTATTAGAGTCAAGTAAAGCACTTAAGAGACCACAACTTTGAAATTCAAGTAAGAGATGTTTTGAACTTTAAGTGATCAGTAAAAGTGAAGGTTTTGCATATCAATAGGTTTGTCCCAGGAGCTAAGAGATGTGGAAAGAAAGCTTACAATTATTCAGATACAATAGGATGTGTCTTCCTCTATCAGATGGTGTTTGTTTCAGTCTCCTGAGCTGGGATATTTTTTCATCTCTTTTCTATTGAGTCTTTGAACTTCCTCTGGGCTCAAGTGTCCTCTCTGTGGAGTTGGTGTGCCTTAACATGGTAGCTATCAGCTGGGAAATCAATCACTACTGGATTAATGAGCAATCCTCTCTCCTGGACTCTGCTCTGCAGGTATCCATACACACTCAGATTTAAAATAACTTTATCTATTTTTGTGTTCAGTTACCTTTGAATTCTTTCCTGTTCACCAAGTAAATGGTGATTTAGTGTTTTCATGCAGAATGAGTAGGATGGCTTACAATTGAGTATGTAAATGTATGAACAGACTTCACATGCCACTAAAAAGTTGCTATCAAGTTAGAGAAAGTGGTAGTTATAATTTATTGCAGATTAAAAATTATGACATAATCAACACTCCACAATGTCAATATCCTATTGTGCTTTCTTTTTCATCTACTGTGAACAAGACTGCACCAGCTTCATTCCACCTCATGGGTGAGATCTAACTGAATACAAGCAAAAGGTGTCACTGCTTTTTTTTTTTTCTTTCTTTTCTCTCTCTCTCTGCCTCTCTCTCTCTCTCTCTCTCTCTCTCTCTCTCTCTTTGTTTTGCTTTTTGAGCTAGGAGCTTGCACTTTTTTTTTTTTGAGGTAAGGTCTTGCTTGACCTGGAATTCACTATATAGTGTCAGGGTCATCTGGAACTCATGGGGATCCTCCTAGTTTGCCTCATGAGTACTGGGATTAAAAGCATGCATCACCAAGCCAGGCTTCTTTTTCCTTTTATTCCTTCACTATTCCTCCCCTCCCTCCCTACACTTTTTCCTGATCATCGGTCCCAGGCATTGTACTCAAAGCCACCTGAATGCCAGACAGGTGGTCTAACTTTGAGGCATGTATCTAGCCCTCATGTTTTACTCTGCATTTTGGTACCCAGTTTCACAGGCTGGCCTTTTTTTTTCTGTTTTAGTTCCTGGCCTTGAAGTCACTCTGTGGGCCAGGCAGGCCATGAACTTGGGATCTTCCTTCCAATGTAACTGGAATTAACAGGTCTGTACAACCAAGCCTGGCAAGTGTGTTTCATTTGTTTGCTTTTTGCCTTTTTCTCCATGTGTGAATTCATGTTCACATGTATGTGGGGGTATATGTGTGCCTGTGTGGTATGAGAGTGGGGGGTCAGTCAGAGGTCGACATAAGTGTCTTCCTTGACTGCTCTCTACCTTATTTACTGAGTTGGGTTCTCTCACTTGAACCGAGAGCTGGCCGATTGGGCTAGTGTAGGTAGCCTGTTTGCCTCTGGGATCAGTCTCTGATTCCATAGCAAGGAGACTGCAGGCAACCTCCCACACCCACCCTGCCTTTAGGTGGATGGTGAGGATCCACACTCAGGTCTTTTCACATATGAATCCTTCTCTGAGCCAGCTCCCTTGCCCAGGAAAAATTTAAGCATAGTTTTATCATTTGAGATTGGGTTCCTCTGGGGCTAGAGAAAGGACTCAGCAGTTAAAGGCCCTTGCTTGAAATTGGGTTCTTTTTATAAAATTGTAGAAGTAGTATGTTGCTTTACCTCAAAGCTGAATATTTATCAAAGTGCCTGTAAAGCCAGCTTCAGATTATGCCATAATACCAAGTCCATTAATAAGAGAAGATACTGGGAACTTTCACATTTCCCATAAGTAAATATTGAACTGCATTCTTCACAGATAACTTTCACACACTTACAGGCAAGCAAGCATGTGGGCAACCATTTAGTTGGGGTGGAGATGAACGCATAAGGTACTTTCCAGTCACAGTCAGAGAGGAAGGATGTCAAGGTAGGAGTGGCTGTTAGGTGAGACTAGAAGGTGTGTTGGGATTTGTTAAAGTTGCATTTACCCTGTGGGTACGGAGTGTCCGCTGAAATGGAAATTGAACTATCTACAAGCAGATATGAATGGCAGATAGAAAATGACTGCTTGTCGGGGGAGATGGCAAAGCAAGGGAAGCTGAGAAGTCAGTACAGTCCAAGTAAGGAATACTAGGTGATTTGAAAAGGAGCTCTGCAGGCTTAGAGTATATGTGAGGAGAAACAGGAAGGAGAGCAGCAGCTAAAAGATGTTAGTATTAAGGGTCTCACAACTTCATCTTCAACCTCTTGCTTTCTTTAGCACTTCTTCTTTTTTACCATTCTTTTCATATTGAGCACCAGCCTTTTGTATGCATATATATTATATAGATAGATAGATAGATAGATAGATAGATAGATAGATAGATAGATAGATAGATTGATAGATAGATATAGATATAGATGTGTGTGTGTGTGTGTGTGTGTGTGTGTGTGTGTGTGTGTGTGTTACACTTTAGCTAAGTTTTTCTTGGAAAATACAATAGTATCAAGACTGATGGAACTGCACAGGTAAAACATCTCATGACTTTTCTGTATCCTCTAAATTAGACACTTTGTATAATTCATTTTTCTTATGATTTTAATGAGTATTTGCATTGTTGATTGCTTCTTCCTTTCATGTGAAAAAGTCAACGCTCTTAACTTGGTGATTGGGAGTTGGAGAAACCCTTCAAGATGTCTGGGAATGGAAAATGACCGATGCATGGGCCACCTAAGGTCACAATTACTCCCTAGAGAGCTCTGTGGCTGTCCTCCGGAGTTCCCTTGCCCACTCCTGGAAAACACCAGCTGTGTGAAAGGCATTTTAATTAACACAGAAATTCTAATGTTTTCATACCAATTTGAAGACTAATGAAGAGGCACAAAAGCAACAATTGGCAATTACAAATTAAATGACTTGAAAAAAGAAGGAAATCTGAACAATTTCAATCTGCTCACAGAAGGAAGTGAAGGAATTTAAGCATTGATGCTGGCAAGTTCCAGGACCCGGGATCGGAACATGAGCACCCGCAGCACTCCTGAGCAAGGTCTCCAGACTACCTGCTCCCCACTCTCCTTTCCCTCCCCCAGGCTGCTGAAGGCTGTCTTTCCAAGTATGTATTTTTGGTAAGAAGGGCAAGACACTATTCAAATGGCAGCTTGTGGTATAAGCACTGTGATCAGGGCTGAGGTAAGGACACACATAGAAGAGCACAAAGGTGCTGGAAAAGACCCACATTTAAGGACAGAATCCCCCAGTGAATTCTTATTTACTTAGCTCAGAAAGCATGCATGTACTCTGAGCCTATAGTGCTATAATTCACCTACATACATAGACATCCAGACAAGGATGGATCCCACTACCTGACCTACTTCCATATCATCTAAACAAAAGTGAAAAATTCATTTTGTCATAGACTAGAGAAACAGATCCAAGAAACAAAGGGAAAATTTTAGTAATAGAATTATCCCTTACTAGATGGCTATACTATTTACAGTTAAATATCATGATTTTTTTCTACTTGTTTCAAAGCTTTAAAATCCTGATTTAAACACTATCATGGTATAAAAATATTGTCATTAAATTGCATAATAAATGATAGATAATAACACTTTTTTGTAGTAGTCTGGGGTCCATTTGATTATTTTGCATGGTACATTAAATGATTTATGCAGCTTCACTCTATTGTAATTCGTCATGGATAGACATATCTTAAAGCTATTTGCTTGAAATTTTCAAATAGAAATTTGCAGTCTTTCTGCTTCAAAAAATGTCTTTGCTTTCTTCTTGAATATGTTTACTGTTCAGTGGCTCGTAAGCAATGATTACATTAACATGTTTTAATAGCATATTTTCAACATATAGTTTACCTTTAGAAACATTAATTAGGAAGAAAATTGATTTACCTATTTTTATTATGCAAATATACAGTCTCAGAGCACTATACTTTAATGCTTTGTTTTAAGATTAAAATCATTTAGCTAGGGGATGGAGAGATGGCTTAGCAGTTAAGGCATTTTGCTGCAAAGTCAAAGGACCCAAGTTCAATTCGCCAGGACCCACGTGAGCCAGACACACAAAGTGGCACATGCATCTGGAGTTTGTTTGTAGTGGCTGGATGCCTGGGCACACCCATTCTCTCTCTCCCTCCCTCTCTTTGCCTCTTTCACTCTCTCAAATAAATAAATAAAAATAAAGCATTTAAAAACACTTATTTAAAAAGTCATTTAGCTAAATTTTATCTTTCATTGCATTTTTTTTCAATTGTTAATGTCATTTATAGGTCACAAATTTCTGAAACTGTGAGACAACGAATAGAAAGCAAAAGAATATGCAATCTGTTTTAACATATTTATGCTGAAATATGAATTTAAATATTTTATTTGTTTATTTGCAAACAAAGATACAGAAAGAGAGAGTATGGGTGCAGCAGGGCCGGTAGCTACTGTAAACAAAAGCCAGATATATGCATCACTTCATGCATCTGGCTTTACATAGGCACTAGGGAATCAAATCTAGGTGATTAAGCTTTGCAGGCAAGCACTTTCACTGTTGAGCCATCTCTCCAGCCCTAAAATATGATTCTTTAAAATATTTTATTTATTTATTTGAGACAGAGAAAGAGAGAATGGGCTCACCAGGGCCTGTAGCCACTGCAAACAAACTCCAGTCATACATGCCACCTCATGAATATGGTTTTACATGGGTGCTGGTGAATTGAACCTGTATCCTTTGGGTTTCCTGGCTAGCATCTTAACCACTACACTGTCTCTCCAGCCCTAAAGTATGATTTTAATATGCACACATTTTCAGTAATAATATTCAGTGTAACAATCTGCCAACACAGGACATCAGGATATCAAGCAATCATCATACTGGAATTTAGAAGGAAGACAGTTATATGATGGCTAGCCCTCATAGTGATAGAAAGTACTGCATGGGCTGCTAGGGAAAAGTAGCCACCGACAGTGTGAGCAAGTAAGGGATCCTTCTAGATACAGCCAGACAATATGTACACACCTGTGCAATAGTGGCACTCAGCCTGTGGGTAACCAGTGGCTCTCTGACAGGATAAGAGGCCTGTTCAGTGGGAAGGAACTCATAGTTGGTACTGGGAAACAAGTTAGAGTCATATGGAAAGGTTGGTCATAGATCCAGTGAGAAGCTCTCACTTGAACTTGGCCAAAAAGAGAGGTTGCATCCATCAAAAGCTCTCATGATTAACTATGTTTATCCCCTTTAACCCATTCTGCCCTCACTCCCTATTGGAGAATCTATTTTCTTTTTCTTTTCTTTTCTTCTTCTTTTTCATTTTTTTTTTTTTTCAGAAGGCAGCAAAAACCAGGGAGAACCAAAATCCATCAACATAACAAGAAAAAATAGCCAATTTCCTATCATGAGATGAGTTATCTCTGCACATCAGCCAGGGTCCAGGTGGAGCCACAGAAGAGCTGGTGAGTTAAGCATGAGTGCTTCTTTCAAGGTGAGCTGACAGCCTGTGCCAGGGAGACGGCGATGCACACTGAAGATACTCAAAACACATCAAAGCAGAAATCCAGAAGTTTTTGAGAGCTCGACACTAGTAGACTTACAACATACCCACTGAGGCTCAACAAACATTGCAAAAGAGGGGTAGGAATATTGTAAGAGCCACAGGGTGGGAAGGAGCATCCAGAGGCATTGCCCCCCAACAAGGACTGATCACTGCTCTCATAACCCATAACCCCACTCTGAATGCCAGTAACTCCACTGAGGAGCCCTCGGTGAAATGAGGGTGGGGAGGAGGGGAATGGGAAAAACACAGGATCTGAACATAAAACAAAGTTTCCAGTTAATAAATAAATAAATAAGAATATGTGGTGTAAAATAAGGAAATTGCCTATGCTTTGGCAAAATAAACTCAGAAATAATCTTATCTTAAGAATGAGATACTTTGGGCTGGAGAAATGGCTTAGTGGTTAAACACTTGCCTGTGAAGCCTAAGGACCCCGGTTCAAGGCTCGATTTTCCGGGACCCACATTAGCTAGATGCACAAGGGGGCGCACGCATCTGGAGTTCCTTTGCAGAGGCTGGAGGCCCTGGCACGCCCATTCTCTCTCTCTCTCTCTCTGCCCCTTTCTCTCTCTGTCTGTCACTCTCAAATAAATAAATAAAAATAAACAACAACAAAAAAAAAAAGAATGAGATACTTCAACTCCACCTCAAAAAAGTTGATTAGCTCTTTCAGCAAAGTGGCAGGATGTAAAATCAACACACACAAAAAAAATCAGTAGCCTTTCTATATCCAGTGGACAAATATAAAGAGACATAAATTAGTGAATGTGTTCCCTTTACAATAACTGTAAAAAAAAAAAAAAAAACAACCCACTCATATACTTTGGAATAACACTAACCAAAGATGCGAAAGGCTTATATAATGAAAACATAAAAATACTCATGAAAAAAATTGAGGAGGACATGAGAAGATGGAAAGACCTCCCATGCTCCTGAGTAGAATTAATATAATGAAAATGGAAATTCCACCAAAAGCACTATACAGATTTAATGCAATACTAGTAAAAATCCTAGCATCATTCTTCACAGAGATTTACAAAATGAACTCAAAATTCATATGGAATGGCAGCAGGCCTGGGATATCCAAACATATCCTCAGCAAAATAAACACCTCTGGATGTATCACCTGATCTGAAGCTATATTACAAAGCCATAGTAACAAAAACAGCATGGTGCTAGCAATAAAACAGGCATATAGACCAACAGAACAGAATTGAAAACTCAGCCCTTAGGTCAAGTAACTACAGCTACTTGATCTTTGACAAAGGTATCAACAATGCACACTGGAGAAAAGACAGTAGACAAATGGATAACCATATGTAGAAAAATGAAACTGAATCTATTCATTCTACCATACACAAAAATCAACTACAAATGAATAAAAGACTTCAATATAAGACCTGAAACTCTTCTCCTACTAGAAGAAAAAAATAGTAGGAGCTCTCCACAGTATAAAAGTAAGGAAAGACTTCCTGAATAAAACCCCAGTAGCCCAGGATATTAAACAATCACTCAACCAGCGAGATATCATGAAGCTAAAAAACTTTTGCACAGACAAACATACCATAATCAAAACCAATAGATTACTCACAGAAAATCTTTACCAGCTATACCAGTGATAAGGCCTACAAAGAACCTACAAAGAACTCAAAAACTAAACATTAAAAACACAAACAACTCACTCCAAAAATGGGGCAGAGAATTGAATAGGGAGTTCTCAGAGCAAGAAATACAAATGACTAACACACACTTAAGGAAATTATCAACATCTGTAACTATCATGGAAATGAAAATTAAAATGACTTTGAGATTGCACCTCACTCCAGGAAAGAAGGGTCCTGGAAAGGGTGGAATGAAGCCTAATCTTAAAACATTTGGCTCTGGGGACTTCCGGCCAAGATGGCCACTGCCTAGCTGTGCTGCAGATACCGGGGAAAGATAGATGCAGATCTGAAGGAGAGAGCTGCCCCAACATACCTGAAAAGGGGCCCAACTGAAACTAAGGACAATTGGCGAAACAAGCAAGGGTGATGTTTTCCTGTGAACCAGATACCAGCACAAAGGGGAAGGAGACCAACACAGAGAAAAATCAACTCCTACCAAATCAGAGAGCCAGAGCCTCAGAGGCCCCCAACACCTCAGCACTGAAGCAGACCAAAAATGAACCCAACATGGCTCAGGAAAATTTTGCGGAAGAGGGGGCTGAAAGGATGTCAGAGTCACATGTTGGGTCATGATATGCAGACATTTATCATACCAATAACTGTGGGCTAACTCCACAATGCATGACTCATTTACATCAACAAGGAGGGTCCAATGGGAGGGGGTAGATCATGGATGATCCTAAACAATGGCACCAAACTGCCTGTATTTGCTGAAGAGAAAACTAATAAATTAAATTAAAAAAAATAAAAATAAAATAAAATTGAAAAAAAAAACCCAACAAAACAAAACATTTGGCTCTGGCCCGTAACTCTCAGTACCAGAAATCAGTTGCTACCTACATTTAGCTGTTGATTGGAGAGACCTACAAGGTCCCCAAAACAAGACAGGCTTCTGTCAAAGCACTTAATTACCCTCCTAAGGGAAAAGGTAAGACCCTATTGCTGAAGACACCATATTCTGCTGACTCAGAATACTGAAAGACCTGGCTGGAATCTCGAAGGGATTCAGTCCCCAGATGGTTAGCTTGTTTAGTGCTGGAAAGTATCCAACAATGATGTGAGCAAGCAGGGGTCAAAGATATTCAGAAGCAACCAGTCTGACAAGAAGTACACACCAGTGCAATGGTGGCACACAGCCTTAATGGGGGTAACCAGTGGCTTTCTGATTGGCTAAGAGATCAACTCAGTGGAAAGAAACCCATAGCTGGAACTGGGAACCAATTCAGAATCCTATTGAGACCAAGATTATGGTCTCCAAAGACAAGCTAACAGTAGTCTTTAGCCAAAAAAGGAGCTATAGCCATCAAAATCTCCCTGAATTAATAATGTGTATTCCATTTAACCTATGCTGACTTCATTCTCTGTGGAAGAATCTGTTTTTCTTTTTCAGAAGGCAGCAAGACTCCAGGACATAAGCCACCCCTCACACTTCAGCTAAGGCCCAGGTGAAACCACAGAGTAACTTGTGAGATGAGCAAGAGCGCAGCTTCCATGGGGAGTGTGACAATCAGTAATAGGGTGAAGGAGACAGATACTGAGGATACTCAACACATACCAAACAAGAAATGCTGAAGTTCCTGAGAGCTTCTCATGAAAGTAGTCTTAAAACACACCCACCTAAGATTAGGGAATTTTGCACAAAAGAGGTCAGAAAGATTGCAATAGCCACAGGTTGGGAATGTCATACCCAAATGCATTGCTCTTTTCCCCAATGACTGACAGCTGCTCCCACAATGCATAGCCAACAACCCCATGGGAAATACCAGCAACCTCAATGAGGGGGGATCTCACCAGAATGGGGACAGGGAAGAAGGAGAGGAGGGAAATGATGGTACCAATGCATGATGTGTCCATGCAAAGTACATTCATAATAAAAAAAAAATACATTGACGTAGAACATTTTTTTAGGTGCTTATATGCCATTCGTATTTCTTCCTTTGAGAACTCTCTATTTAGCTCCTTAGCCCATTTTTTGATTGGCCTGTTTGATTCCTTATTAGTTAACTTTTTGAGTTCTTTGTATATCCTAGATATTAATCCTTTATCAGATATATAGCTGGCGAAGATTTTTTCCCATTCTGTAGGTTGCCTCTTTGCTTTTTTCACTGTGTCCTTTGCGGTGCAAAATCTTTGTAATTTCATTAGGTCCCAGTGGTTAATCTGTGGTTTTATTGCCTGAGCAATTGGGGTTGTATTTAGAAAGTCTTTGCCAAGACCAATATGTTGGAGGGTTTCCCCTACTTTTTCCTCTAGCAGTTTCAAAGTTTCCGGTCTGATGTTAAGGTCTTTAATCCATTTGGACTTAATTGTTGTGCATGGCGAGAGAGAAGAATCTATTTTCATCCTTCTGCAGATATTTATCCAGTTTTCAAAACACCATTTGTTGAAGAGGCTGTCTCTTCTCCAATGAGTATTTTTGGCATTTTTATCGAATATCAGGTGGCTATAGCTACTTGGGCTTACATCTGGGTCCTCTATTCTGTTCCACTGATCTACATGTCTGTTTTTGTGCCAGTACCATGCTGTTTTTGTTACTATGGCTCTGTAGTATAGGTTAAAATCAGGTATGGTGATACCACCACATTTATACAATGGAGTTCTACTCAGCGGTAAAGAAAAATGAAGTTATGAAATTTGCAGAAAAATGGATGGACCTGGAAAGTATTATACTAAGTCAGGTAACCCAGGCCCAGAAAGCCAAGCGCCACATGTTCTCCCTCATATGGGGATCCTAGCTACAGATGACTGGGCTTCTGTGTGAGAATGAAAATACTTAGTAGCAGAGGCCAGTAAGTTGAAAAGGAGACATAAAGGGTGGAGAAAGGAAGGGAGGAGGATACTTAATAGGTTGATATTGTATATATGTAATTACAATGATTGTAATGGGGAGGTAATATGATTGAGAATGGAATTTCAAACGGGAAAGTGTGGGGGTGGGGAGGGAGGGAATTACCATGGGATATATTTTATAATCATGGAAAATGTTAATAAAAATTAAAAAAAAAAATAAAAAAAATAAAAGAGAGACTGATTGAGATGGGGAGGGGATATGATGGAGAATGGAATTTCAAAGGGGAAAGTGGGGGGAGGGAGGGTATTACCATGGGATATTTTTTATAATCATGGAAGTTGTTAATAAAAATTTGAAAAAAGGAAAAAAAAAATAAATAAAAATAAAATATTTAAAAAAAAAAAAATACATTGAAACAAAAATGAATTAGATACTTCAGTGGAATAGCATATGTGGTGGTTTGATTCAGGTGTGCCCCAAAAACTTAAGTGTTCTGAATGCTAGGTATCCAGCTGATGGAGATTTGGGAAATAATGTCTACTGGAGGCAGTGTATTGTTGGGGGAGGGTTTATGGGTATTATAACCATTTACCCTTTGCCAGTGTGCACACTCTCCTGTCACTATTGTCCATCTGATGTTGGCAAGGAGGTGATGTCCACCTGTGCTCATGCCATCATTTCCCTGCCATCATGGAGCTTCCCCTCCAGTCTGTAAACTGAAATAAACCTTTTTGCCCACAAGCTGCCCTTGGTCCGGTGATTTCCACCAGCAATGCAAACCTGACTGCAACAGTAAAGTTGGTACCAGAATGGGATAGTTATACCATGTTAGGTGAAATCATGAGCTTGTTACTATTTTCATTTGGAAATTAAGTATAATGTAAGGAGATAGGGATTTTTTTTTTTTTTTTTTTTGTCAAGTTGACAAGGTGTGGTTTTGTGATGGTTAAGGTTTTGTCAACTCGATCGGTTTAGTAATCCACAAAAATCCCTTTCAGGTGGGTCTCCAAGGTTACTTCCAAGAAGGATTAACTGAAGGAGGAAGTCCTTCCACCAGTGAGCTCTTCCTCCAGAGCAGATGGCCCCTCCCAGATGAGAACCTTATATAAGGAAGATCTGGGTGAAAAGAGCCCCTTCCTTCCACTTGGCTATCAGAGCTGCTTGCTGCCTTCCAGCATGGATTGAAGAGCAGCTTGGACTGAAGATCAGTGTCAACTGAAGAACCATGTGGATTGAAGACCAGCAGCTTCTCAGGAAGCCTATAGACCTTCAGTGCTGGATTGGGACTGCTGAGGCTTCTGGCCACATGGACTGAGGAGCTACTGGGTTCCTTAATTCCTGGGCCTGCAACTGCTATTGAAATATCGTAAACTAACCCAATAAATTCCCTTGTTAATATTATTCATTCTAGTGGTTCTGTTCCTCTGGAGAACCCTGACTAATATGGCATGTCATTCATACATTTTGTTAAGGAGTTTAGAAGATTCTTTTTTAAATGTATTTTTAAATTTTTATTTATTCATTTGAGATAAAGAGAAAGAGAAAGAAAGAGGCAGGGGTGGGGGAGAGAGAGAGAGAGAGAGAGAGAATAGGCATTCCAGGGCATCCAAACATCCACCTGTGCATCTGGCTTACCTGGGTCCTGGGGAATCAAATCATAATCCTTTGGCTTTGCAGGCAAACACCTTAACTGCTAAACCATCTCTCCAGCCCTAGAAGATTCTTTTATTGTTAAAGCATATGGAATCACTCTTCTTCCCCCACTAGATGAGATGGCTGAAGTTTCCTGCCTTTTTGCTTTGGGTTTGACTATTTGACCTTCACTGATCAATGCCACATCTCCTTAAGTATGTCCTCAATTAGGTTCCTATCACAGCATATTATAACTATATATTCTAGTTATATTCATATTTCTTCTAGTAGGTTATGATCATTACCCCAGTTGGGGACTGCATCATTTCTTTTGCATCTCACAGCTTTGTATGATTAGTGACTGTCTTAACTTGACTCTGAGACTCACAGTCCCCTTTAGAGCTCTCTGCTTGCTGTCCCATAGAGTTCACCTCAGAGTCAGAACACACAGTTCTGCCTTTAGGTGCTATGGTTAAAATAGACTATGCGTTTTCTGCCTTGATGCCCTTCACACAAGTAGCCAGGATGTTTCAATGAGATTTTCTACAAAGTCATGTGTGGAACTCTGTAATTTGTGTTATAAGGCACTACTAGGTGGTCTTCATACTTCAGGCCTTGCTTAAGGGGCAACTCACATTCAGGACTCTGTATGAACCTCTGCCTTCATTAGAGTCTAGTATGAAGTGAAAAAGACTAAGTATTAGGGCTGCAGTTCATTCTCCAGCCTATCCAAGACCAGTCTCTCTCTCCCTCTCCCTCTCCCTTCCTCTCTCTCTCTCTCTTACTCTCTCTCTCTCTCTCTCTGTGTGCATGTTTATGTGAGGGGGTTATGGGCACATGTATGTTCATGCATATGACCCTTGGGAACTTTGCCTGTCATTTCTCAAGTTGTCATTCATCTTATTTTGTGAGACATGGACTTTCACTGGCCTAGAACTCACCAGTTTGTCTGGGCTGGCTGGCCAGAGAGTCCCAGAAATCTGCCTGTCTCTGTCTTTCAAGCAAGGCATTACATATTCATGTAACTATGCCCAGCTTTTTACATGCTTATGGGGAGCAAGCTCTGGTCCTTATGCTTGGCAGATAAGAACTTTTCAGAGCATCTCTCCATCTCCAAGGCCAGTCACCTCTAGTCTTGATTTTCTACTTACCACTGTTTGCTCCAGGAATTGACACTATGATTATTCACTCCCTTCAAAGGAGACTCAAAGCACAGGGGCACGGCTGTACAGCATTCCTTCTTAAGGGTATCAAGGTGAGAGAACAGTCACAGCAAGTCCATGGACCAATGCACAGCTATAGAGAAAATCTTGGATTCAAATCTTGACTCTGTTTAGTATGTTACTTTCATCTAGTTACGAAATTTCTCTATGAACCCTGTGCCCTCTTTTCTAAAATAGAGCTAATAAGAAAACCTACCTTAAGACGTCGTGTCTCACTGGGGACACGGGGTCCATTTTCCAGGTTCTTGGTCTCTGAGACAACAAAGTTTGATGTGGAAAAAGGTGGTAACTTGAGGACTATTTCTATTGGTGATCCAGAAAACACACAGCAGTCATGTTGGATGTCTCTACGGCTTCCAGGGAGAAGTGGATGGGAAGATGACGAAGTCAAAGTAATGCCTTCTGAGTTGGAAGTGAGAAGTCTTCCCTCTGAGTTAGAAATGGGCAAGCTCTCTACTGAGTTAGAAATGAGCAGGTGCCGCAGCGAAAGCCTGCAAGCAGATACAACTCCAACTGGAGGACTTTAGAGATGATGAGAATGCTCAAAACTCAGAAAAAACAGGTTCAGAATTTTTTCCAGTGTCAGGATAGGGGAAATGGAAGAGGAGATGGGAAGTTCTGTCTTCTGAGCTAGAGGGAGAGCCAGCAGGCATAGCAGTTCAGAGTCTGCAAGCAATTGCATTGAAGGAAGAGCTTTTGGTTGTTTATACGTATGCATCTCATTAAGGAAATAGTCACTCGTCAAATTTTCTTATCTTGTTCTCAGATGTGTCATACTGCTCTTCAAGTTTTAGCTTTAGCCTGGTCTCCTCCTCCTCCTCCTCCTTCTTTTTCTTCTTCTTTTTGTTTTGTTTTGTTTTTCACAAGATGGGGTCTTGCTCTAGACCAGGCTGACCTGGGATTCACTATGTAGTCTCAGGCTGGCCTTAAACTCACAGCCATCTTCCTACCTCTGCCACCTGAATGCCGATTAAAGGTGTGTGCCACCATGCCCAGCTTCCTGGTCTTCTTTTGACTGTAGTATTCCACCTTAAAGTAGGAGGTTTCTGGTATTATCCTGGCAAGGGAAGCATTTACCATCTACATCAAAGGGATTAATCTTGCTGTGTTTGAATTGGGTTACTGATGATCAGCCAAGCTTTTCGTGTCAGAGGTTATCAACATATTAAAATCTGAGCAGACATGACAGAGGAATGTTCAGCACTGGAGCATCTCTATCACACCTTCCAAGACTCAGGGTCTATTGTGGAAGAGGTGGTAGAAAGAAGGTAAGAGCAAAAGGAAGGGTAGGGCTGCTTACAGTGCAATCAACCATACAGAAATTGGCTTTGATATCCATGACCTCACAGTGCCTAGCACTATCTTCACAAGACCCTCATTATAGGAGGAAAACGTGATGACATGGCCCTTTTCATTCCCTTTCTTTTTGCCTAGCATCTCCTACCAACTGCACAGCTAAAGAGAGTTAATAGATGTCAAGCAATTGGAAACAATGTTAGGAAACAGGAAGGACTCCTAATGTCAAGAGCTGTGAAGAAGAAAGGGACCAGTATCCATGCAATGGCCCTGTGGGTAATCAGGAACTCTGCTGTCCTGCAGGAATAGTGGGTATGGAGAATGTAATAAGAACATATTTTCTAGGTTGAAGAGGAAAATGCAGCTGGAACAGGGCAGAACCTTGGGCTACAGATGACGGGATCTCTACCTGCTCTGCAAATGTTCCCATAGGAGCTGAGCACCCCCAGCCATGCTCAGCCTCATCCTTATTTAGAATGGACAGCTGTGGACTTTTCCCACTCCACAGGGATCTTTTGATGTGCAAGTTTTACTGTGATCTTCAAGGCCTCAGGAACTCATCTGTCCCTTTTATTATGCGACAGTGCTTGTGATCAAACAGAATTTGAGAAGACAGAATCTATTCTGTCAAACAGTAAGCAAAGTCACTCTCATAATAGGCCACTGTTCTCACATGGCCTCAAGCCTTTGGTGTCTTGGAATGCTCCAGCTCTGTAGGAAGGCACTGACCTAAATGTGAGAAAGAGGTGGTAGGGGACAAGTTGATGCTAAGTATATGTGTGCCTTATAGCATCATGATTATACCATTAAAAAAAGTACTTTACTAGTATAGCCCTGTAGAGAGGCCAGGAGTCTTTCCGAAAAGGGCCAGGTGAGAAATGTAGCAGTCAGGCCATTCTATCTCCGTCTCAAGTACTTAAGTTTGCCTCTGCAGAGGAGCAGTCGCAGATGGTCATCAGAGAATGTGTATGGCTGTGGTGAATGATCCTTTTCTTAACAGCAGAAGTTGATCCTGATTTGGCCCAAACACTGGACTAGTGTAACACATCTCTGATAAGTGCCATGTTCCAGTCAATCTTCCAGTTTTTGCAGTCTATCAACATTCCTAGTCATATTCTTTATTAAAATTTTTAAAGTTCACTCCATTTTTAAGTAAATTATGAAATCAAACAATATCAGTGCCACAAAAGGCTGACTAATATTGCTTGTAGTACAATGGGAGGTTTAGTGTCTGTTGCAGATGGCATTGGGCATAACAAAGAAACATTCAACCAATACAAGACTTAAAACAACCAGGGCAAACATCAAACTCTGTAGCGTTAAGTCCAACAACTCTAGCCAGTAATAAATCTCCAAGTCTGATAATTCTAACCAGCAATAAGTCTCTGGCATTACAATTCTGCCCCTCCAGCTAGGCTACTCACAGTCCTAGAAAACTTCATTGGTGCTGGCAGCTCTCCTTGGCAGCCATCTTGTGGTCCAGGCATCTCCACTGGATCTCCACTGCAAGCGACGGTTCATCCTCATGGCCCCATGGGGTCTCTATGCAGGCAACCCATAAAACCTGCTTCACACTGCCCATGGCCATTTCCAAAACACAAGACCGTGTTGAAAACTCAATGACACCTCTCTTCCCTAAATTTCTTATACTCCACAATAATAGGTAGGGTGCCAATTTTTTAACTCAGGGGGGAATAAAGTAGACTTCGAAGAACAGAACACTCCTTGAGCATTCAGGCCCCTCAAAAGAATCCATATTCTTTTTGTTGCCCCAGCACAGGTCAGCTAGTCCAGTCTCAAAGGTTGTAATCTCTCAGTTGTAGCTGAACAGGCAACAGTTCACCCATAGATTTTTCTTTTTGTGCCATATCCCTCTGCTCACACCAGTTCATTTCTATGCAAAGCAACCCTGCACAGCTTCTTAGGACACGGGTATTACAGCAAGCTTTTCACACAACTTGCCTCTATCCCAATCCAAACAAAGCTCTTTCTCTCCCTCGAAAGCCAAATCTCACAGTCCATATTTCTTACTGCATTCAGGTCTTTCAACTCTGACCAGAATAGTCCATGAAGCTATACTTACAGCACTGCAAGGCATTTCTTAGGCCAAGATTTCAAATCCTTCCACATTCCTCTGGAAAATCAGGTCCAAAAAGCCAAAGCCATACAGTCAGGGTTCTAGCAGCAAATGCCCCCACTCCTGATACCACTTTATTGTTGAAGTCAGGTTCACATTGCTGGTAGAAATCACCCAACCAAGAGCAGCTTCTGGGAAAAAGAGATTTATTTTGGCTTATAGGCTCAAGGGGAAGCTCAACAATGGTAGGGGAAAGTGATGGCATGAGCAGAGAGTGGACATCACCCCATGGTCAACATAAAGTGGACAATAGCAACAGGAGAATGTTCCAAACACTGGCATGGGGAAACTAGCTAAAATACCCATAAGCTCACCCCCAATAATAACTCTCCTGGCAGGAGGCATTAATTCCCAAATCTCCATCAGCTGGGAACCTAGCATTCAGAACACCTAAGTTTATGGGGGACACCTGAATCAAGCCACCACAGTGTCGCAGAGGTGGAGGAAGGTGGACAGAAAAGTCCTTTTGCAAGCTCTTACTCTTGCCTAATCACAGGTCAAAATGCACTGGGGCTAACAGACTATTGACTGAAGTATCCAAAACTGTAATTCAAAATGGATCTTTCATCTTTGTAAGTTGATCATGTCAGACATTTTATTAATGAATGCCTGGCTAATGCAAATATCTACTGATAACTATTTATTACACTTAGAAGTAAGTGTAGTAACTGAAAACATGTTTCTGGTTGTAACTTCTTTTTCATAGTATAAATTTTCATTTTATCCCTCAGGCTCTGTAAGTTTGTGTTTCAATAACTATTTAAAGTAGGCATTTCTCAAGGGAAATATTTAGCTATTTCCAGTAAAGTCTACTTCCATACGACACATAACCTTGAATGATTCTGTGCAATTTCTACATTTAGCCTTCCCTAAATCCTATTATAGATCACCATCCCTGGTATCAGGCTCTTTTTCTTCTTCATCAGTGTATGATACCTAATGCAATATGACTTTAGTACCCTAAAGTATATGCAAGGTTCTTAAAGTGATCATTTAGTACTTTATAGTTGTGATATACATATTTTGAGGGACTATTTCATATTAAGGGAAAAAAATCTCAGATTGAAGCTGACATGAGTTCAAATCATAGTTCTGTCACTTAGTAACTCCTGTAATGTGGGTTTCTTAGTTGTGATGCAGGGATAAATATTTACCTCACAGTACTGTTATCAAGATTTATTCTGATTATGATGCAAATATCCTATCTAAGATCTCACTATGATAAGATAAACATGCCTTATTGTCATTAGTATTATTAATGGAATTTAAATTCCACATAGTCTTATTGAAGATTAAAAGAAATGCTATGTACATCTGAAACAATTTAAGAACAAGTTAGAAGAAAGCCATGATGCAATACATATTCCCTAACTTAGAATATGGCATCATTTCTTCAACATTTTCTTCTGACTTTATTTAGTTCAAATCTACAAAATGTTTAGAAAAAAATTATGTAGTAGTAAACTCAAATATTTAGTATACATTCATTAAACCTATCTCATCTACTAAGATTTAGCAGGTAAGAGGAAGGATCTAGAAATCCTAGGTCATTCTGATGAACAACAGAGTTTGGAGACCACTTTGCTCAGGAAACACTCAGGAAGATCCAGTCCTCTCTAAGTGTGTTAAGTGGAGGGTCTTCAGTGTTGTTGAAGAATATGCTAAGTCTTTGTTGGAAACACTCCTTACTGGGTTTTCCCTGAATAATCAAGCCTGTTAAGAGACGACCACTCAGTCACTTCACAGTTGATACATCCTTTCCTTGTGCCCAGCTGCCTTGAACAAAAGTGACTGAGTGGTCATCTATTAAACAATCACTTCTTGGATGACCTGCTGAACTGTAATTATGGTAGTGGAGCTGCTGTGAATAGTTACTTACATCCCAAGAAAGCTCCACTCTACTTAAGGAGACACTGTCACTCTGGATGAAGCCATGACTTCTGCTTTAGGAAGACTTGCTCCAGTCATGACTGTTTCAGACAGCACGCATCAGCTCCAAGAACCTTTACCTCAGACATAACAAGTGTTGATGACATAGGCATGACCTCACCCTCAGTAGCTGCAAAGGGCCCTACCCTTCTTACAGCTATGCCCATGACGTGCTGAGTAGAGGGAGCACTTCAGGGGCTTAAAGCCTGAAGCCTGTGCACCTTCCAAGTCTGTGACTGGAGGAAGTATAGCCTGTGCACAGAGCTGCCCCACTCTTTTTCTCACTGTGTAATCCCTGCATTGCTTAGCTTCCTCACATCAGTACAGGAGACTTCCTTACTCAGCACTCTCCCAGCAAAAGCTTCTCCCAAATGATCTTTGTTGTTGTTGTTGTTGCCTATTTGAGGGACTTTATCAAAGGTAGAGTGGTGTTAGCTGATTATGTAATGAGCAGATAAAAACCACAAAGCTTTCAAGCCTAGTACCCAACAACAACAGCTAGAAGGCAGCTGGAGATGGACTCCTGAGGGAGTATATCATCAAGTGCCACTAGACTTTGGTTCAGTCAGCCTCTAGAAGACAGCTGAGGGGTTCAGAGAGAAGCCAGACCTAGTGACTACAGAGACCTAAAGGACTCTAAAAATGTTCACATGGTGAGCAGTAATGTTGAGACCAGAGAAGGCAAGTGGTAGCACAAAGCCAAGGCCATGAGATGTGAGAGACTACAAAGAATCAAGAAGAATTGCAGACCATGGCCTCTGGATGGTTCCAGGCTGACACAAAAGGTTAAGAGATGAGGGTTCTGACATCAAAAATGTGGCATTGCAATAATCCTAGTATCTGGGTGTATGGCTATTGTAATTTAAATTCTAGAGCAAGGAGCCACCTAGAACCATAAGTCTCTGGGTTTGTAAGTCAAGAGTCATAATTCTCAAGTTCAAAAGCCAGAGGCCCCTGAAGTAAGCCTCTGATGTTAAGGTCCTGGAATCGTGTCTGATTTTGAAAGCTGGAAGCCACATCTCTGATACTCTGGGCTTCGAAGTGTGAGTTTGAAAGATCAGCCCATGTGTTTTCAAAGCTGCCCTCACTGCTGGACCTACTCCTGGCCTATTCAATATTTTCTTCTAAGTAGCACACAGGAAACCACAGCCATTTACAAGGCACACAAGTACCTTCTTTTCTCTTTAAACATGATGAATCCTCTAGATAAAGAAATGTCTACTGCATTTCACATATTCTAAGAAGATCTGCGTGCAATACTTTTATATTGAGAGGTATCTTACGATGGATGGTATTTCGTGATTAAGTTGAGAGCATTTTTGTTGTTCTTGGTGATATTTCTTAGATTCAGGGAAGCGTTGTTGATAAAAGTTGTAAATCCATTTCATTGTGCTGTATAATATAAACTTATCCTTTATCTTTAAGATTATGATGACAAAGACAGACCATAGAATAGAATCAGCTAAGAGCACGTCAGAGGAACTACATATTTCTTTAGGACTATAGAGATCATCAATAGATATCTTTATATTACAATAAAGAATAAAGAGAACTAGGACTTTTGGTAACATAATTGGGGAAAAAAGAAGCAACAAGTCTGTAAGAAATTTCAGTCTATTCCAAATGCTCAGCTTAATGCAGGCATAAGAGAAATTTAGGAATAATTATTCAGAAATTATTCTTTTTTGTTATTTCAAGGTAGCATCTCACTATTGTCTAGGCTGACCAGGCACTCATTTTGTAACCCCAGATTGGTCTTGAACTCACAGTGATCCTCCTACCTCTGTCTCATGAGTGTTGGGATAAAAAGGTGTATAAATCACACCCACAGAAAAATGATTCGTAATGAATTAAAGGGATAAAACTTGTGACTGTACAATAATCTTACTTTTCTGCCTTCAGGAAATCTTCCTTGAGTGGGAAGAAGGTTAGAAATTTTTTTTATATATATTTTTTATTCATTTTTTATTTTTTATTTGAGAGTGACAGACAGAGAGAAAGACAGATAGAGGGAGAGAGAGAGAATGGGCGAGCCAGGGCTTCCAGCCACTGCAAACGAACTCCAGATGCATGCGCCCCCTTGTGCATCTGGCTAACGTGGGACCTGGGGAACCAAGCCTCGAACCGGGGTCCTTAGGCTTCACGGGCAAGCGCTTAACCGCTAAGCCATCTCTCCAGCCCGAAGGTTACAAATTTAAAAAAAAATAATAATAACTGAAGTGAGACTGTGACCCACATGTGCACCCAGGTGCAGCCTGACCAGTGTGAACCAGGCATGGCCCAGTCACAGCAGGAAACAATCCTGGTAACTAGTGATCTGACAAGATAAGCACATAAACAAGGAAGCTGAGAGTTGTGAGGCAGTGTAGTGGCCGGGCATGAAGTGGAGCCCAGAAGCAAGTCCAAGTCTAGCGTTGTTTGCCTCTATCACTGCACAGCGCAGGACTTGACATCTACGCAGAGAACACAGCTTCCTTGAATCTTCAAAGTCAAGACTCTTGAGAAGGTTTTATATTATTTCAATATTCTAAGAACCCTAAGTATCTTCCTGCTCCATTTGGTGGCTGCATTTCGGTGACAAGTCTAGATTGTTCTTTTTTCTTTTTATAGAAGTTCAGAACTTTTATTTAGCAAAAACCTATCTTACCTTGGGAAAGTAGTGTGACCTCAAGCATTTCCTTTTCATTTCCTGACAATTATTCAAAGAGAAAAAAAGCAAAAAAAAAAAAAAAAAATTTAAGTGGCTCTTTCAAGACCATGGCAGACATCCAAGATGATGAACATACCTTGCGGTCATCTCGGTTGAAGGAGCATCAAGGTGCATCTGAGAAAGTAAATCTGCATTAGCAGAAATAAACTATAGATAGATATTTTGTCTTAGAGTCCAGATATTTACTTAAGCAAAAAATATATGTATACAAAAAAAAAAAAACAACATGATGGGAAAGAAAACTTCTTAGCTTTTGTTGAATTTTTTAGTGTGTTTAAGACACTGCCTATTGGTGATGTGCTGCTCATGGATTTAGGGTATGTAAGCAGGCACAAAGTTCTGGGTTTGATTCTTAGCACTAAAAAGTAAAATAAATGCACAATTGAAACAAGACAAGTATCATTTAAAAGATTAAGATGATACTGAAGTCCAATGCTCTAATCAGTAAATGGTACTGGTTATATTGGATATTCATATGGAGAAGCAGTCTTTTTATTTATTTTTTTATTTTTTATTTTTTTTTAAAAAAATTTTATTATTTATTTGAGAGCGACAGACACAGAGAGAAAGATAGATAGAGGGAGAGAGAGAGAATGGGCGCGCCAGGGCCTCCAGCCTCTGCAAACGAACTCCAGACGCGTGCGCCCCCTTGTGCATCTAACGTGGGCTGGGGAACCGAGCCTCGAACCAGGGTCCTTAGGCTTCACAGGCAAGCGCTTAACCGCTAAGCCATCTCTCCAGCCCTATTTTTTAACGCATATACATAATACATTTTGAGCATGACCTCTCCCATCACTTCCTTTGGTCACACCTCCCTCATCTGCCATTTCCACTGTCTTTCCCTTCTTTCCAACTAGTCCCTCTTCTATTTGCTGTTGTGGGTTTTTTTTTTTTCCTCCTTTCTCCATCATCCATGACATGTTGATGGACCCAACTGTTCCTCTAGTCTCATGCAAATAATGACAGCCACTAAGATGTCATGGAATACAACCACCACTTTGTGTCTATGAGACAGTGTTCCAAACCACTCCCCCACATCCGTTGACTCTTACATTCTTTTCACCACTCATCCACAATGATCTCTGAACCTTGGCTGTTGTAATATAAATGCCTTGCTTAGTGACAAACACTCAACTGTCATTTTTTCTTTTTAGTGAATTTTCAGTCTCCCAAGTAATCACATCCACGTGAAAAGAGTAGATTCTCTAACCAGATAAGAGAACAGTACAAATATATGGGTACAAGCACAAATATTTAGAAGGCATTTTTATGGGCATAATAGATTCATTTAGCCAAACAATAGTAGTAGCTTCCCCAGTAGGGTTTATGATCTCCCCAGCCATAGACTTTTGACTCAGTTTTCAGTACCAGGTCTGAATTCTCTCCCATGGAGTAGGCCTCAAATCCAATCACAAAACAACTGGTTATCTTTGTAACAGATGGGCCATTGTTGTACTAGTGGGTACCTCTTGCCTGTCTGGCCAATCGTGTAGCCTGCAAAAACCAGTGCTAATTAAGACTGTTGATTTTTCTCTCCACAGCAGGCTGCTTAGCACTTTGCAGCACTATAATAGCTAGATAAACATCTTCTGTTTCAGGATAGGGAAAAGTTCTAGGTGAGCTGTAAGTCTAAGCATGAGCAGTAAAACAACAAAGCTGATAATGCTAACTCTATTTTCACCTATATAATGTTAATGACTTTGATCTGGCTAAGTTCTTTTTTTTTTTTTTTAATAGCACAAAATTTGCTACTCCTTTAGAAAAAACAAAAGACTTGTCAGTAAAGCTATACTGGAATTAAAAATTTCTGAGGTAGAAAGCCAGGTGTAGTGGCACATGCCTTTAATCCTAGCACTTGGGAGGCAGAGGTGAGTGGATCATGTGAGTTCAAGGCCACCCTGGGACTACATAGTGAATTTAAGCTTATCCTGGGCTAGAACGAGACCCTACTTTAAAAATGAAAAGAAGAAGAAGAAGAAGGAGGAGGAGGAGGAGGAGAAAAAGAAAAAAAAATTCTGAGATAGGCAAACAGTGTGTACTTGGCATGTATGACTCCCTGAGTTCAACACTAAGTTCAAGAAAAAATTTGAAATAGGGAAGAAAAGAGAAATTAAGAGCATCTGTCCCTTGAAGTCAACAGAAACTATAAAGGGGGAGGAGGGCAAGCTACCAGATTCAGAGAAAAATTTTTGATGGTCATTGTGGTAGATGGAAACAAATGTCTTCCATAAACTTGATTTTGAATGGTTGGTCTCCAACTAGTGCCTTGAGGAAGGGTGCTATTGGGGGTGGCGGGTTTAGTAAGGAATGTTATTGCCAGTCCTCCTTTGCCAGAGCTCTGCTTGCTTACTTTCTTGCTGCTATTTTTCTCCTGCTATGGCAAAGAGGTGTTCATTCAGTGCTCTGCCTTCTTGTCCCTGTGATTGTGAAGCATCCCCTTGAGACGGTATGACAAAATCAACCCTTTCTTCCATCAGCTGCCTTGGTTGGGTATTTTATGACAGCAATGCACAGGTAACTATAATAGACAGGTTAAGGTATTTCCAACCTGCCTTTTTATGTGTATTCTATTAATTCCTCCAAGGTATAACTAGCAATGGTTTATTATGTATATTATCACAAACATTAGAATGTTAAGCAATAATGAAGATGAGCAAGAAATAATGTGCTGTGTTTTTAAGTAATTGTTAATCATGTGGCCTTTGTAATACACTTTTTAAATTTTTTATCAACCTTTCTTACTTCTTTTTCATTGACAAAAATGTAGAAAGAATCATAGGAGCCAAAAGTATAATGATGGTGAAGGCTAGAGCTTAATTAACCTTACCAAGATAATCCCTTACAAATGTGCACACAGGCTAGCCTAATCTACATATAGCTGATTCTAGGTCCTGTCAAATCCTGTTGAGTTGACAATATTAAACCTTCACAGGCTTTTAATGGTATCCTCATATAAAAAATTTATTGTGTCATTAATACTAAATGATTTGTGTAGAGTCAGACAGTCAGACATACAATATAACTAAGACTAGAACTTTTAATTGTTCTACTTAAAGAGTTTGTATTAATTTATGTGCAATAAAGTTCATAAATTTAAAATGTGCAATTTGTGTAATTCCAATACTTTTGAGGTGAGGGCAGAGAGGATAGGAGTTCAAGGTCCTTCTTATCTACACACCAAGTTGGAGGCCAGCCTGAGTCCTGAGAGTCTTCTTTTCAAATATATATATTTAAGTGTGTTTTGTTAAGTATCTTCCCCACCACTAAAATCAAGAAGCAAAGTAGCTTCTTCTTACCCATGAAGTCCTCTCTTGAACTAAATCCTGGTAACACTCATTTGATTTCTATCACTGGACTTTTGCCTTCTATAACCTTATATAAATAAAATCATATACTGTACTTTTTCTATCCCCTGGCCTTTGTGTGGTATAATTCTTTGATATTTGTGTGTGTTATTACATGCTACTGAAGAATATTTCATTGTATGGCTCTACCATGCCTTATTGGTCTATTCATCAGTTAATGCTCATTTCAATGTTTAATTTTCAACCATTATGCATAATTCTATTATAAACATTCACAAGTCTTCACAGGGACACGGGTTTTTATTTCAACTTGAGCAAATACTTAAAAGTAGAATAGTTGGATGCATATTTATTTAAGAAAGCCTCATTTTTCTTAAAGTAGAGTTAGTGTTTAATTTCCACAAGCAATCTGTGAGAAAGAAGTTGTTTGGTATTTTATCATTCTAGTGAATATACAGTGGTATTTTGCATTTTAAGTTTCCATTTAAATACAACAAAACAAAATGAGCGACAGAGATTAGAAGTAGCACTTATCTTCCAACATCATGAACAAGTTACTTCAGCTCTCTATACCTGAAGTTCTTCCTCCATAATTAGGCTAAAAACAGTACCAACGTCATGGAATAATTTTCAAGACTAGATGAACTAAGTATATGAATAATGTCTGAGGGTTAATAAATGTTAGTGAAAGGTTTTCTTTTTATTTTTTTAACAAATTATACAGTCTTATTCCCTTTCCCCTGTTCCTGTTTCCCTGGACCCTCCTCTATGGGATTATGGGATTTACTGTGGGGTCAGTAAGTCCCACTGGTACAGTGGTAGTGGGGGGAACATGCTTCAGGCTATTCCCAGGGTCTGTCTCTTACACTCTTTCTGCCCCCTCTCCCAAAATGTTCTCTGAGCCATTGTAAGCCTGTTAGCATCTGATTTAGTGTTAAGTTCTTTGTAGGCTCAGATTTCTGGTTTGATAGGTTGCACTTGATCAACAGTGTCTACTACCATCACCCTGAAGAGCCTTGTCAGGTTAGCAGTAAGAGCAGTTTAGTTGTTTGAATGAATGTCCCCCAATATATTCAGGAGTCTATTAAAGCTTGTCATTTATATCCTAGCAACTTGGCTGGAGGAGGTGCCATTGTGGGCAGATCTGAGGGTTCAACCCTAAGGTGTGGGGGCATATCTGGAATTTCAGTCTAAAGATATGCAAAGGGCTTGAGCTCTGCCTGGAGTTCCTAAGGGTGCTTGCCTGTGCTGGTGGTGGTTGATTTTGACTTTTCTGTCTATCTACCTGGTGCTGTGAAAAAGGACCAACTTCCTGCCATTATGGAACGTCCCCTCGATCTATAAAATTCAAATAAATCCCTATTTCCTCCCATAAACTGTGTGTGGTCTGGACGTTCATCCGAGCATCCTGAGGCTGTCTACTGCAAGCACTGCTCGTGGCACTGCTCCTACTGCAAGTTTTCCTGGGCCCTTGCAGACATGGGAGAGGTGGCAAGTCACGTAGGAGCAGTCAGTTATCTCCTTGTTTTATTGATGGATCTTCAGTCTCCTCCATTTCCTCTTCCATCTGTAAAGTAAAGTACATACTCCAACCAAGACTGAGAGCATCTTGTGTTAAAGAGGGTGCAAAAGGTTATTTGAGAGATTTTTGGTGTGCAAGCCCAATCCTCTTCTCCAGAGAGCAGTGGGGGTGTCTCTCTGAAGTATGAGTTTCCTGAATTTTTTCATTATTTATTGTTACTTTAGATTAAACAGAAGCTGAAAACTTTTGCTGTAAGGTCACATTGAAAGTCTCCTGAAGCTATGATGCCTCGTACAGATATTTTGTTGCACTTGGGGACGAATACAAAGGAAAGGTTTAGGTGGATGTCCACTTCTTCCATCTCACCATGTCCCAGAGACCAACTCTATTGACAGGAAGCAAAGGGAGATGATTTCCATGAAAAAGGAAGAGGGACTTCTTTCAGGGATCCATAGACCTTGCCCATGTTGGAGATGAAGTTAAAGGGAAAAGAGACAGAGAATCTGAATAAGAACACTTTGGGGTAGATCAGACAAGGATAAGAGGGGAAGACACAGCAAGGGCATAGAAGCAGTTTGGCCAGCGCAGGCAGATATGTTACAGGCAGCCAGCCACAAGCTAAAAAGGTTTTGTGGACAGCTCTGGGCAGGATAAAGTGGCTCAGGTGAACTAAAGGCAGACAGGATGAAGAAGACTGGAACAGCAAGATCTAGGCCAACTATGAGGAAGCCCAAGGTAGAGCTGGAAAATTAAATATATTGGAGGAGAGTAGAAAGTGGGTTGGAGATGGAATATTTTCTAAAACATATTTCCAAAGTGAGTTAGTTACAAACTCTAGCAGTCCTCCAAGGAAGCTAGCTAACATGTGTGTGGAAAAACCATGAAACCTTCATGACTGATAGAGCAAGAAAACATCAGTGACAGAATGTGGTTCCAAGACTATGACAAATAATATCCAACCTATTACTGGTGTCTTGTTCATTAAGTATTGTTGACCTGATGATGCTGAGCACCGTGCCACTCAGAGCACTTTGCCCATGCCAATAAGTAAATCCCTTTCACCACACTTCCTAGACCTTATTGGATTATTGGCATTCCATTCCTTTGGCCCCATGACTGGTAGATTCAGCCCCAGTATTTCTATACTTACCCCTTGTCTTGACACTTGAACTTTAACCCCTGCTTTCTCTCTTTGTTCTACATTGCCCCATCCTTATCCTTCTCCTCTCCATAGAAAAGTATGAAGCCTACATTTAACCTCTCTGTCACAAGAATTTGGATATCATCACTGTGAAAACCTCCTATGTACCACTTGTCCTCCTGCACTCATTGCCTTAACTTTTGAGCTGATGAGTTTAGCTGTTTGTCTTCTATAGCACAGTGTCTCTTTGAACCTAACCAAGTCAAATAAATGTGTTCCCCTATTGCTTGGAGGCCGATGAAAAGTGCCCCTCTTCCTAGGTGATTTGTGAAGCTCCCACCATGTTGGAGGAAATTGTTTTAATGGCTTGGCTGTTTGTGTTTGTAGTAAACGTGGCAGTTCTACACAGTGCCTCACATCTGAGCTTCAGAAACATCTTCCCTGTGGAAAGAATGGACTGCAAGGAACTGTGCAGTGTGAGGAGCTGTTACTTCCCACCCAGACCTGGACCAAGCAGTAGTGAGCATGCCTTCCTCTTTATGCTCCAAGTGCTTCTGACATAAATATAAATTTCCCTGTTTTCCTCATTTACAATCTGTCCTACACAGACTATGTCCTACACAGGCTATGTACACAAGTGAGTAGTCAAACTTATGATAAAGACAGTAAGGTACAAGACAAGTTTCAGGCAAAAATTTCTCACATTGTTTGACAGAATAAAAATTACTTGCAAATTTATATCTGTAAATATGCCTTTAAACGAACAGCAGTGTGGTTCAAAATGTGTGGTGTGCCTGGAGCATCAGTGAGGTATAGTAAGAGAAGCAGGTAGTGCAACTCAGAAGGTCCATCTGTGTGACTTCCAGTGTAAAGTATCATAAGCAGGAGGAATGACCCTACCCACCATGCAGACAGCAAGAAGCACTGTTGTAGAGTCTGAATTAGGAAAGAGGCCAGGGCATGCACACGATGGTTGAGTGGGTGCACCATCACCTCTTGTCGTCTCAAGAGAGGTGGGTGGGCAGGAAGTTGAGGTTGGGAAGCTCAGAGCCTAATCTTCAGGTCTGTTCCATTTTGTTCAGAAAATTAAACTATAAGATTAATCTTCCTGTAAACTTGATCCATATGGGAGTGATATTATTGTGGGAAATCCAAAAGTATAGACCAAAATTCAGTCACGCTAGAGCCAGCTAGCAGCATTGCTAGCAGAACAGGCTCCTCTGTTAACTGCAATGTGATAGCATTCCTCTGAAGGGGTGTGGAGGAACACGGGGAATTCTACAGACCCCGGAGAATCACCTTCCCTCCATTCATGGTGCCTTTCTACCAGTCAGTGTTTGATACTTGCTGATCCTTCTCTCTCTTCTCTGAGCTTACTTTCCTGAGCATACAAACAAAACCCAGGTGAATCATAGCTTTCCCTCGACTCACTTTCATGTCATCCTTTTCCACAATATTTCCAAGAGAAAATAATTACCTTGGGCCTCCCAATACTTCACCCCTGCCTCAGATTCTGTCTTCCAGACAAGCAGGGTTCTACAGTGCTGCTCTATAGAGAAGGAGGAGAAGCTCTGAAATCCGGGTCCTGCAGGGCGGTGTTTCAATGTGTCATCTGCACGCAGCCTGAGGTGAGTGCAGCAGGAGAATACTGGGAGAGGCAGCCCATGGCAAGAAGCCAGTCAAAGCAAACCGGTCACCTATGGAAAGCATCAACTGGAGGGAGGGTTTGGGCAGAAAATGGAATCTGCATATGGAAACTTTTAGACAGAGCTGAACACCAGTCACCACAGAAAATTAAAATGAAAGAGAACTACGAAAAAAGTGAATTGGGCAAGAAATGTATGACTGGGAGAGTGCAGCAGGAAGACTTGTACCCCTAAAAAGATGGGTTAGGAAAGATGTATTTTTATTCAGTTCTATCTTATACTTATCAACGTCAGAGTCTTCAACAATTAAAATAAACAGGACCAGGACATTTGTATTGTGAGGGGCTGAACTGCAACCCTTTGAAATTCATATGTTGATGTTCTAAACCTCAAATATAGCCTAATGTGTAGACAGGATCTTTTCAGGTGCAATTAAGTTAGAGTTTGTGCTAATCCATCATGACTGGTCTTTTATAAGAGGAATAAATTTGGCCAGAAACAGGGACATATGAACACCAGGAGAAGGTAGTCACTTACAAACCTTTCTCACAACCTCTCTAGAAGTCTAACACTGCTCCACAGAGTAAATCCCAAAGGAACCAGGCACAGAAGCAGGCTAAGGTTGTCCAGGGGAAATCCTTAGCTCAGTGCAGACAAAAAGCAGGTGCTATCAATCCCTATGAACACTACCTAAAAAGGAGGAAATTCTTAGACCTGACAGAAATCAACAGCTCTGATAGATTGATTCATTAGTTATTAAAGCCATTAGGCAAAGTGATGCTTTTGGCAGGGGATTTTAGGACATGTGTCTATTCATTTGTTTGTCTGTTTTTCACATTCAAAAGTGTGGGCATCGTGGCTTGAATATGAAATACCACCCAAGGGGTCATGTATGATGGAGAGTATTTCCAAAGTCTGGCCTTCTCATGAATTACTTTTAGACAAATGCCCTTCTAGTAAAGGAAAATGCATTCACCTTTAGTAGCTGTGGTGACCTGAATGTAAAATACCCCCCATAGCCTCAAGAGAAAGAGGAAAATAAAAAATAAATCTTGTCATTTTGATTCTGGTTAAGGAATTAATTGCAGGTGTATTAGTATTATCCAAAACTCCATTCCTATCTGACTCCTGCCCCAACTACAGTCTTCTAAGTCCCACTTCTGCCTCGCACAGCAACAACCCCCAGGAGGTGCTCTCTCTCCTTTCTTCTCTTTCTCTCTTTCTCCTGATTCACAGTTACTAAATCTAAATTTTAAAAGATTATTCATGGGGGCTGGAGAGATGGCTTAGCAGTTAAGCATTTGCCTGTGAAGCCTAAGGACCCCAGTTCGAGGCTCGATTCCCCAGGACCCACATTAGCCAGATGCACAAGGGGGCGCACATGTCTGGAGTTCATTTTGCAGTCACTGGAGGCCCTGGTGCACCCATTCTCGCTCTGTCTTGCTTCCTCTTTGTCTCTCTCCCTCTTTCTCTGTCTGTCGCTCTCAAATAAATAAATAAAAATAAAACAATAAAAATTTGAAACAAAATATTCATGGGATGGGGGTGGTGACTCACACCTGTAATAACAGCATTTGAGAGTCTGTAGCAATAGGTGTGGTGAGTTTGAAGCCAGCCTGGGCTCCATGATGACTTCCTGGCCAGCCATTAAAAACACTATCACTAAGTAAAGGATGGTTCAGCACATCTACTAAAAAAAAAAAAAAAAAAAAAAAAACAAAAAAAAACATGAAAAATTACAAGGAGTTTTCAAGGACTTAATTTTCTATGCTGCCATTTTTTCATGTTTCTTCCATTGTGGCTTTTTTTTTAAGAGAGCTCTTATGGATGGATATTTTCTGGAGATGTTTTTCTGTATTAAGAACTTTGCAGTTTTGCTGAAGGGATGGTTCAGGCACTTGCTTGCAAAGTCTGATGACCCAGGTTTGATTGTTCAGTTTCCATGTAAACCCAGATGCATAAAATGGTGCACGTATCTGGCTTTTGCAGTGGCAGGGGGTTCTGGTATGCCCATCGTCCTTGCTCCCAGCCACTCATCCACACACAGCTCTCTTTCTCTCCAATAAATCAATATGTATTTTTTTTAAAAAAAAAAACTATATCTTTGCAGTTAGTATGGTGGGCATATATGTGTTGGCATTACTGGAAGGATGAAATTGATGTGTTATTTTCATTTATGAGAATTTGACAAAGCCTAGTTGGTAAGAGAACACCTCTCATTCATCAGATCATTAACTGGAATAAAATGTTTACAAGAGAATTTAGTAAGATATTCCCAAATTTAAATAAATGCACCCTCTGCATCAGAAGCTCCATTTCAGTGGAGCAAATGTGTGTCAAGTTACACATGTACATGATATTAAATACAAGTTTATTTTATTCAGGAAGACATCACCAGAGAATGACATTTCCGTCAATGTGCTCCCTTAAAAGTTGTCACCTAGTGCTATAGTGGGATCTCTACTAGGTATACTGATGTGCACATCCAAGCTATATTGTGTAGGAAGAGAAAGTGATAGAAAATGGTGGATGATGTAGCCCAATTTGTCACAAACATATGCACACATGTTTACATCTATGATCCTAGAAAGTTTCTGGGATTATATACATGAAATTGGAATTATCACTAGTTAGAGGGAAATAGATATCTGGTCTCTACTTTGTATTACTGTGTCACAAGTAGCAAGTATGTTATAAGGTTATAGAGAAATATAATGTTACGCAGAAAAGATTCAGATTAACATGACATAAAAGTTAACTTGCCTAAAGGCATGCTTTATAATGGGCATAATATTCATTTTAGGTAATATACAGAATCCCCACAGAATAAGCTACCATGAGAAGTAAAAGTATAATGAAGAGGAATACATTGTTTTCCATTACTCCAAATCCACCAGGCAAAAATTTAGGAGTAAGATTATTGTTGATATGTACTCAAAGAAACAGAAGGTGATGGAGTGCATTTCCAAAATGTGAACTTCACATGAATGACTTTGAGACAAATGCCCTTCTGGTAAAGGGAAAACGCATCCACCTGTGGTAGCTGCGGTGACCTGAATGTACAATGTCCCCCATAGCCTCAAATGTTTATTATTAAGCTTCCTACTTAGTCCCCAGCTGGTGAAGCCTGCAGGTGGCAGAGCCTTGCTGGAGGAGGTGTGTCACTGAGGGAGGACCTTCAGTTCATTAGTCCAGTCTGCACTGTGTCCAGAGTTAGCTTGCTCTTGCTCCCTTCCTACTACTGAAAGATGAAGACGTGAGCTGGTTGCCATGCTTTTTATACCCTCTAAGCCTGACATTAACCCTTCCTCCCCATAAGCTGTTTCTGGTCCAGTTTGTTTGCCCCAACAATGAGAAGATAACCAATACAGTAGTTAACAATATGAATCAGAGATTAATTAAATTCACTTTCAGTCAGCGCCAACTGTACCCAATGGTCATTGCAGTCATTCTCAGCCTTTATATTGTTATATTATAGGATGGTCAATTTTATGATTTCACATTCATTGAGTTTGCCAAAGGATTGAGTAGAAAAGATATAACCTAGAGATCAACTCCTTCAGCACAGTAGAAGTATATACTAGGTAAGTGTCCTCACCCCATAAATATCTCTTCACAAAGCCCTGTGTGTCTGCCTACCCTTTTCCTCAGAAGTAGGTTAGATTCTACCTGAAGATCACTAGTTCTTTTCTAGCAGCCAACATACAGAACATTTTCAGAAATTGAATTACTACCTCACTACCAAATAAAAATCTATAATTTAGGAGTATTTTTTGGTTATATAGCCTTCTATTTTTTAATTTTGTTTTACACACTCAAATTGGCTAGGATTTTCCTAATGTAGACCTTTGTGTTACTATAGTATTTGTATATATTAAGAATCCAACAATTAGTTAGCCTGACTGGAAATGCACATGATCCACACACACACACACACACAAATTCATTTCTAACTCCTTCCTTTCTTCCCCTTTATTGTATTGTGTTATTTTGGATTAAATTCAGGGCTTCTTTCATACTGGGATGTTGGCTCATCATTGAGCTATACCTGCATTTTCATGGCTTTTTAAAAAATCATCCCTTTTCATATATCTTCATTTTGTTTAATACATAATTAAATTAATCAAATGACTTTTTAGTAAATTCTCACTTTCTTCAATTAGTACTAATAGTACTGAACATGTCTATAGTATGCCCAGTGGTTTTAATAGTACTGAACATGTCTACAGAATACCCAACAGTTGGTTTTGTTCTCTTTCTGTGATCGTTAATATTTTCAACTTCACAAGATCTGGACTCACAGAAGACAAGTCCTTGGGCATGACTAAAAAGAGGTTTTTAGTTTAGATTAAGTGATGTGGAAACACACACACTAACTATGAACAGCACGATCCAGTGTTATGAGGTCTCAGACTTAATAAAAAGGAGAAAGTGAACTGAACACAATTCATCACTTTCAGCTTCTTGACAGTAGACAGCGTGTAACCAGGTGTCTTATGCTTCCACCACCATGCCTTTCCTGCTATGGTTGACTGCAGCTTCCAATTATGAGGCAAAACAAACACTTCCACCCTAAGTTTCTTTTGTCAGATGTTTTGTTACAGTGAGGAGAAAAAAAAACTACAGAAAATGGATATCAGGGCTAGAGAGATGGCTTAACAGTTAAGGCACTTGCCTTCAAAGCCAAAGGACAAAGGTTTTATTTCCCAGAATCCACGTAAGCCAGATGCACAAAGAGGTGCATACCTCTGGAGTTTATTTGCAGTGGCTGGAGGCCCTGATACTTACATTCATATTCTCTTTCTCTCCCTCTTTCTCTGCCACATAGACAAAAATAAAATATTTAAAATTAAAAAAAAAATGGTTATCAAGAGTGACCACTGCTGTGATAAGCCTAAACATGTGGTTCAGCATGCCTTTAGAACTGGTTCAGAGGAGGAATGTGGAAGACTTTGGAATTTTAAGCTAGAAAGCTCTAGAATGCTGTTTGATAATTGGAGCTTAATAGGTCATTCTAGTGAGAATTTGGAACACCAGAATGTTAAGCACAAACAGTGGATATCTGGTTCATGAGGTTTCAGAGAGGAGCTTCTCTTGGATCTGTAAACCTGAAATAAACCTCTTCCTCCCATAAAGTACACTGTTTGGAAGTTCATCCCAGCAACGTGGACCAGAACTGCAACATAGGAGCAGTTCCATCAATGGCAGAATAAGCTGCTTTCTTCCATACATCCAAACAGAGAGAAACAACTGCAAGCAAAGACCAACGCCAGCAAACACACAACCCACCCTGCCAGGGCTCCAACTGCTCTTTCCACACCTTTGGGCTGGAATCCAGATATGCCCCCAGTAACATAGCACCCTGTAGGAGGAATCTGCCTGCTAAAGGCTGAAGTTGAAAACTCAGTGTTAATAAAACATCTGAATCTATGTGGCTATACATTTACACGATCATATTCGAACTACCACACTATGTAATTCTCTTTGTAACTCAGATGCTAACATGGTACCTGGCAAAAAGACTTGACTGAAATGCATTTTGCTCCTATAAATGTCATCATAAACAAAGGTGTGCTTTGTGTAGAGTATTTCTACCATGTTTACTTTTTTTCCTTTAGTTGCCCATTTTGCTATTGTGTGAATAGCCCAGAATTCAATAGGGAAATATATTAACATTCATTCCATTGAACAACAGGAATTTAAACATTTTTCCATGATCAATGAAACACCTTTTCTACAGATATTTGTTGAGTTATATCTAAAGTGAAATGCTCTTCATACATTACAGCAATCTTCTCAAGAACCCTAAAAGGTAAACTTTAACTGAATGTATTGATATGCAAGTTGAGCCATGTTAGCATTTTCAGGCTTTCTCAGGGTCTCATAGCTAATAAATGTTGTAATATGGAACTTGACCTTTCAATGGTTGAATTCCAAACTCTTTCCAATTTACCTCCATTTTTTCACTCTCCTGAGCACTGCTTACTCTAATAGACATTGATGTGTTTTCAGCAAACTAGTCTATGCATTCTGTTTCTTTCAGACCATTATCAAATAATTTCTTCTCAATAACTTAACTTATGAATATATAACCTTAGCAGTAGAATCCTAATTATAGTTGGGATTGGAAGATAGAGCTGAATGAAAAGTCAGCAGAAGTCAAAGTTGTCAAGTCATAAAAGTGATCATGGCCACTCCCATTTTAAATCTTGTACCCAGCTCCCCTTGGCTGTAATTTACTCAACAAATATGTAATGGGCACCTCCAAAGTCCTTTTCACTACACTACAGAAACCGTTGCAAGTAAAACAGACCCAATATCTGTCCTCATGATTATAACTGATAGGATAGTGACAGGCAGTAAAATAGAAACAGCATGCTCCAGTGCAAGAATGGAGAAAAGTATGTTTAAATACGACCAGTAAATTGTAGGATATAAAATTAATGCACAGGGCTAGAGAGATAGCTCAGAAGTTAAAGGCACTTGTTTTCAAAATGTGATGGGCCAGGTTAAATTCCCCAGAACCCACATAAAGCTAAATACATATATACAGAGTGTATATAAACAGTTGAAGTTCAGCTGCAGTGGTTGGAGGCCCTATGGGAGGCCCTAGAGTATCCATTCTCTCTCTCGCTCTCTCTATCTATCTCTCCCTTTACTTGCAACAAATAATAAATTTAAGGGCTGGAGGGTTTGCTTAGCGGTTAAGGTGTCTGCCTGCAAAGCCAAAGGATCAGGTTCAATTCCCAAAGGCTCATGTTAGCCAGATGCTCAAGGAGGCACACACATCTGGAGTTTGTTTGCAGTGGCTGAAAGCCCTAGTGTGCTCGGTCTCTCTCTCTCTCTCCCCAACTCTTTCTCTGTCAAATAAATAAAAATAAAATATTTTTAAAATAATATTATTATTTAAAAAAACTGACACAGTGGGGCTGGAGAGATGGCTTAGCAGATAGGTGCTCACCTATGAAGCCTAAGAATCCAGGTTCAATTCCCCAGTACCCACATAAGCCAAATACAAAAAGTGGCACATGTGTCTGGAGTTTGTTTGCATTGGCTGGAGGCCCTGGTGTGTCCATTCTCTCCCTCTTCCTCTCTCCTTCCCTCCCTCCCTCTCTCTCTTTTCTACTTTTCAAATAAATAAATAAAATAAAAATAAAATTTAAAAAGATGTACACAAAAATCAGTATACATCAATAATTAACTTGAAGAGAAAGAAATCAAGAAAAACATCCTATTCACTCTGTTGAAAAAAAAATTCAAATAGCTAGGAATAAACCTAATTGAAAATATGAAAACTTCATGATACTATAAAAATCAAAGGGAATACTAAAACTTCCATGCTCCTGGATTGGCAGAATATTGTTAAAATTACTACATTACCAAAAGTAATGTATAGAGTCAACACAGTCTCCATCAACTTCCAATGGCACTCCCCAATAAATTGGAAAAATATAGTCCAAAAATTCATATGGAAGCACAAAAGACCATGAACAGCCTAAGCAATCCTAAGGAGCAATAACCGTAGCTGGAGGGATTGAATGATGGCTTAGCAGTTAAGGTGCTTGCCTGTGAAGCCAAGGACCAAGATTTGGTTCCAGTTTTGGTACCAGTACCCAGGTAAACCAGATGCACAAGGCAGCAAATGTACCTGGAGTTCCTTTGCAGTGGCGTTAGGCTCTGGTGTGCCTATTCTCTCTCTCTCTCTCTCTCTCTCTCTCTCTCTACCTATCTATGTATGTATCTATCTCCCTCCCCCCACTTTCTCTCTCTTACACAAATAAATAAATAATGTGTTTTTAAAAAGAAAAAAAGAATATAGCTGCAGGTATCATAATAATTCATCTCAAATGCAACCCAACAGACATATCAACAGTGGAGCAAAACCAGGGACTCAAAAATAAACCTTCACTGCTCTGGTCACCTAATCTTTGATAAACTAGCCAAGTGCATTCAGTGGGGAAAAATGTCAGCCTTTTCAACAAATGGTGCTGGCAAAACTGGATATTCATCTGCAGAAAAATTTAATTAGATCCATACCTTTCACCCTATACAAATACCAATTGAGAGTGGATCAAAGGCCCTAACCTAAACAACCCTGAAATACTGAAATTGCTAGAGGAAAAATTAAAGAGCATGCTCCAATATAGGGGCATGGGCAAGAACTTTCTACACAGGACTCCAACAGCACAAGTAATTAGTAAATGGGACCACATGAAATCCAAAAGATTTTGCATAGTGAAAGAATCTATCAGCAAAGTGAATAAACAGCTTAAGGAATGCAAGAAAATCTTTGTACCCACTTATCTCTGAAGTCTGACTGGACAGTGGGCTAACAACCAGAATTTACAAATGACTATGAAACTTAAACAAAATAAAAACATTACCATTATCAAATGAGCTAATGAAAGTATCAGTCAGTTCACAAAAGAAGAAACACAAACAACCAACAAGTTCTTTAAAAAAATCCATTATACAAAGTCTTTAGGGAAATGAAAATTAAAACTACTCAGGTACCATCTTATAAGTCAGAATGGCTGTAAAGAAGAAAACTGTTAACAAATGATGCTAAGGATGCAAGAAAAGAGGAACTTTTGTTCATCGCTCATGGGAATGTAAACTGGTACAGCCATTATGGAAATCAGTATGAAGGCAGAACGCCCATATTACCCAGCTGTACTACTTCTGCGCATGTAAATGGATAATGAAAATATAGTACATACACGTGATGGAATTTTATTCAGTAGCATGGGAAAAAAGGAGATTTGCAGGAAAATGGATGGACCTTAAAAGAATTGGATTATCTGAAGTAATCCTAGTTCAAAAAGACCAGAGTTCAGAAATAGGCATGTTGTCTCTTATATGTGGACCCTAGTTTGAGATAGATAGATAGATAGATAGATAGATAGATAGATAGATAGATAGATAGATAGATAGATAGATGGATAGATAGATGATAGATGGATTAGATATAGATAGATATGTATATATGTAAAGCCTATAAAGATAGAATGGCCACTAAGAGTGAGTATAAAGAGATGAGGAGGAAGAGAGATAAGGGAAGGGCAATAGGACACATTAGATATATAAATAGAATTAGGGAGAAGTTTGGGGGAGGGAAAATGGGGGGACAGAGAATTTGGGGAGAGGAGGGGTGAGAACTAAAACAAATTACTTTTGAGCATGGAAAATGAGTGATACCTAAATCTCTGTGTGACAACTAAAAAATAAAAGTAAATAATAGGGGCTGGAGATATGGCTTAGTGGTTAAGCACTTGCCTGTGAAGCCTAAGGACCCCAGTTCAAGGATCTTATTCCCCAGGACCCATGTAAGACAGATACACAAGGTGGCACACGCATCTGGAGTTTGCAGTGGCTGGAGACCCAGGTGCACCCATTCTCTATCTACCTCTTCCTCTCTCTGTGTTTGTCACTCTTAAATAAATAATAAGCAAAAAAACATTTAAAAAAAAGTAAATAATAGAGGCTGGATAAATATCTCAGTGGTTAAGACACTTGTCCAGAAAGCCTAACAACCATAGTTCAATTCCTCAGTATCCTCATAAAGCCAGATGCACAAAGTTGTTCATGCATCTGGAGTTTTTCTGCAGTGGCTAGAGGCCTTTGTATGTCCATTCTCATCCTGCTTGCCTCTCTTTCTCTCTTTCTCAAGCATGATGGCACAGACCTTTAGTTCTAGCACTTTAGGAGGCTGAGGTAGGAGGATCAGTGTGAGTATGAAGCCAGCCTGAAACTACACAGTGAATTCCAAGTCAGCCTGGGCTAGAGTAAGACCCTACCTCAAAAATTGAAAAATAAAAAATAAAAGTTTACCTCTCTATAAAATACAATTTAAAACTTTTCTAAGATGAAATAGCTAAAACTCATAGTTCTGTGAGGCAGACTAGTACATTTGGGAAATTCCTTTCTGAGAGAAGTTTTTACCCTAATACTTTCTTTGCTTTTTTAACCAATGACAAACTACAATTAAGACATTCATTTACAGCAACTTGATTTTTATTCTGTCTCCACTCTTCTTCAAAGAAAACTAATCCTCCAAATGTGACAGGTCTTATAATCTGTCTCTGGTAGAAGAATATACATTTTTCCCTTGAAACTCAGTGTAGAATCTTGATAACTAATATGGAATTATTTTTGCAAATGATATTCCATTTTACATTTCCAAGTTGTTACCACCTATAACAAATAGATAGAAAGAACTAAGAGGCACATGCCGATGTATGTCCTAGGAATGCATGGAGGCACTGTGGCAGATATTGGACTGGATGACAACTGATCAGTGTTTTGAATGGTGTTAGCAAGAGATGACGCTTGCCAAGCGTCAGGTTCAGAACTAGGATCTGAGTACAGTAAGACATTTATGCAAACATCTTCAAAAGCACACACATTTATAGCACGAACTTTGTCCATATCATTTCTCTCCTTACAATTCAAGTTGGCATAACAGTTGCAACGAAATTTTTTGGAAAAATACTCCAGGTCATCAACGGTGGGTTTGCCACGTACTTCATACTTTCCATTTTGCTGAAATTGGATAGCAAAATTTGTTGGGTTCAAATGAAGATATTCATTTGAATTCCAATTTTTCCTTGTGCACACACCTTGGTCCTCGCAAAGTGCCTGGCTACACATTTTGGATGCTAAGGTGACATTGATTAAGTATGGATTCAGTGTTGTTTCCATGTAATCATGAAGAGTCAAGCAAGTTTTCTGTAAAATTGTAAGACAGAATATGAAGACATAAGTTAGTTTCTATGTGAATTAGTATGCTCTAATAAGCAAACCTTAAGAGAAAAAACAACAAACATACCAAGAGATAAAAAATATTCTTTGGTTTTTTTTTTTTTTTGACTTTCATAAACAGGACTATGTCAATGATTCTGTACCATTTTAAAATTCATGTGTCACTGAATTATTTAGTAGTGGAGGCTTAACTTGTTGTAGCCTTGATCTTCCTTAAAAATTCATAAACTAATCAAGGAGACAGTATATTACAGCTGTGAGATTATGGTCTTTGAGGGCTGTGAAGATGGCTCAGTGGGCGAAAGTGCTGGCCGAGCAACTGTGACAGTCAGAGCTCAGATCTCCAGAACATATATGAAACTAAACACAGTAGGGAGAACAACGGTAATCTCAGTGCATCTACAGTGAGACAATGGATAGAAGCAGCAAATTCCCTGAGAACTCACAGGCTAGATATGCTGGTGCTCACAGTGGTGAACTGTAAGAGACCCTGCCTCAAATAAGGTGGAAAGTGTGGACCAGTATCCAAGGTTGTCCTCAGACTAACACATGCGCACCATAGCACATGCCTACTTGTGTACACACACACACACACACACACACACACACACACACACACTATATACACACAGAGATGCAAAGAGAAAAAGATTTTTAAAATATGACCTTTGAGGTCAGTTTGCCCAGATTTGAGTCCCAGTTTCATTAGTGAGCATCAGCATAAACTTTGGTAACATCTGGAGCTTTCTAAGTCTTAATTTCCCAAATGACCTTAGAAAAACTAATTTGGTTATGTTTCAACTTTATCACTTGTAAAACAAGGATGAATTTGAAGCCTGCCTCCAAAAGTAAAAAGATGTATATAAAAGTGCTTAATATAGAGTCTCTCATATCTTCAATTAACTCTCAATAAAGCATAAATAAATGTGGTAAGAACCATATCTGCCAGACAAGTTTAAACACAATGGAAGAGCTTCCAAACTCATGGTTCAAATTAATTAAATAGGTTTACCTGATCATTTCATATAAATATCACATACAGTCAAATTATGTGTGTATAATGACCATTTTTTGACCCTTTGTAGACTAGAAGTGATGTAGAAAATGATCCATCTTGCTATGGGTATGTTTTTAAACATGAACATTGGCCTTCACAACACATGGAGGACAGTCACAGTCTCCTATGACGAAAAGTTCCACTGAGCGAGTTGGCTGGGCTCTCCACTGGACAGACCAAAGGAAGGCAGTGGTGGTGGGTTGGCAGGAAAGCCAAGGGTTCTGTCAAGTTGCATGTGATTCTACATCTTGCTACATTTCTTGAGGTGATACCTTCTATCCTTGACATAATGACCTTTTTTTCTAAGTTCCGAGAGTGACTAGACTTAGTCTATATTCTTCAATGATACATTCTCAGTACCAAGGAAGTAATGAGAATTTATACTAGGTTTAGGTGACCTTACATTAGCTTGCAGACTTAGAAAAAAAGGCAGAGGATAACAGTGAGAATGACCTGAGAATCATGAACCTGCAGAAGATTCAGTATATGGAAAGATTTTGATGGCTTCCTAAGAGATATGCTATAAATACTCCTACCATGGCTAATGTCAAGTTAGCAGTCTAACACTACTGACTACAGAGTTGGAAAGTGAGTATACCACCATTACACAGTACGGGAGGGTGAGCAACCATGATAGAGTGCTACCATCTCAAGAGCTACTACAGATAAAATGACCTCAGGCAAGTAAGGTAAACATGAAGTGACATACTGGTACGTTTTGTGCATTTGTTACCTTTCTTTCCTTGCATGTTCTTGTTGTTTGCTTTTAATAATGGCTATGTTAAACAACAGGGTCACAAAATTCCTATAAACAGCCCACTGTTGCAAACTAGACCCAGTGCAACTGGTGCATCCTGCCCCTGGATCCAGTAAAATCATGAAGAAGGAAATATTTTACTTGCCACTTGTAGGTAAGTTCTGGCAAGTAAAATAAATAATAAACAAGCAAGTAAATAAAAAATAAACTGTAATTCTCAGTTTCTGAAATTCCCAACGAATCAGAAGAATCGTGAGTAAGTGACCCACTGACTTACTGATAACAAATGACATTGAAAAAAAAAAAAGATGCATAAGCATGTAGAAAGAGTCTATAAGGGACAATGTCAAGATCATGGTCACATTCAATTATTTATTTTTGGAGGGTGGGGGAGAGACATACACACAGAGAGAATTGGCACACCAGGGCCTCTAGTCACTGCAAATGAACTCCAAATGCATGTGCTGCCTTGTACCTCTGGCTGAAGTGGGTACTGAGGAATTAAACCTGGGTCCTTAGGCTTAGAAGGCAAGTGCCTTAACCACTAAGCCATCTCTCCAGCCCCTCATTTCATTTTTTAAGGATGTAGTATGGAGAATTTCTAAAAGGTTCTAGTATATAATTAATAATATCCTGGAAGAATAGCTTTATAGTTTTGGAAAAGCAACTAGCAAAACCAGGGAATGGGCTGGAGAGATGGCTCAGAAGTTAAATGTGCTTGCTTATAAAGTCTGACAACCTGGGTTCATATCCCCAGGACCCACATAAGCCAGATGCACAAAGTGGCACATGCATCTGGAGTTTGTTTCCAGTGCCTAGATGCCCTAGTGCACCCATTCTCTCTCTCTCTCTCATTCTCATTCTTTCTCACTCTCTCCACATCCTTCTTTGCTTATAAATAAAGAAAACAATTAAAATATTAAGGAATGTTCCTAGGAAGATTACAACTTTAAGGCAATTGTATGAAATATTAATAAAAAAGAGATTTTGTCATAAGATGTATGCCTTTCCTTGAACTTGCATTTTCTGTTACCTCTTTTCTATTGGAGATCAAGTTAAAGATAATATAGCTATACAAAATAGACAAAAAGGCCAAGATACCTTGAAAGAGTCTCACAAATTTGAATATTTTGAATAATTTTAAATGAAGTAGGAATGAGACAAATGCAATCCTACTCAGTTCTATTTTCTACAGATCCTAAATCAGAAGTTGTGGGTCATGAGCTCTTTCAGATTCTCCATGACACAACCATCACTAGTATTACCACATATTCTTTCTTTAAGTCAAGAAGATTAAAGAAGTGGGGACTAAAGGTCTAGTGTGGAGAATTACACCATACATACAGAGACCTGTCAATGTGACACCAAACATCATATCAGAAAACTGAAACTGTTGTCTCTGTTTTGCCACTATAAACCAAGTTGCCTAGATAATATCAGTCAGTTTCACTGAACATCTGATTCCTCATTGGAAGGCAGGCACAAGACTTCCTACCTTATATCAAAGAAATGCAAGATATATGGATTCAGCAAATATGTGGCGAGCATAGTGCTTACTTTGTTAGTTAATGCCAAAATAATCATCAAAAACATTAAAAATAGTATTAGTATAATCTATGTGCTACAAATTCAACTTACCATGCTTCGTGCTAAAGCAGTAGTTCCCCATATTACCATTCCAGAGACACCCAGAGCAACAGTTTCACCAATTGTGTTCACAAGGTCATACTGGCAAATGGGACAGAAAGAGTTAGCAGATGGGACAAAATGAAAGTGTTATACATAAAGCCATAGCAGCAAAGCTAAACATGCTGGTCCAGAAATCATAATTTAAATATGCCTATCCTATATCATTCCCTTACAATTGAAAAACAGAGACTATTAATAGTGTTTCAATTCTTCTGCTGACAGGAGCAGTTCATGTACGATCTATAATCTATATAATTCTCCATAATCGCTAACAGATTAGTTATTAAAGATTAAAAACGTTCTCCTTTTGCCTCTATTTTATATAGAGAGCTACTCATATGTTACTTCCTAAATAACACAGAAACCTTTTAAATGATATAAAACAGCTAAATTTCAGTTCCTTTAAAAATAACAATAGGGGGCTGGAGAGATGGCTTAGCGGTTAAGTGCTTGCCTGTGAAGCCTAAGGACCCCGGTTCGAGGCTCGCTTCCCCAGGTCCCACGTTAGCCAGATGCACAAGGGGGCACACGCGTCTGGAGTTCGTTTGCAGAGGCTGGAAGCCCTGGCGCACCCATTCTCTCTCTCTCTCCCTCCCTCTGTCTTTCTCTCTGTGTCTGTTGCTCTCAAATAAATAAATAAATAAATAATTTAAAAAAAAAATAACAATAGGGCTGGGAGAGATGGCTAAGTGGCAAGGCACTTGCCTGCAAAGCCTAAGGACCCAGGTTCAATTCTCCAGGTCCCACATAAGCCATATGCACAAGGTGGCACATGCATCTGGAGTTAATTTGTAGTGGCTAGAGGCCCTGGTATGTCCATTATCTCCCTCTCTCTCTCTCTCTGTCTCTGTCTCAAATAAAAATTTAAAAACTACTTTTTTAAAAAATGACAATAGGATTGAAGAGATGGCTTAGTGGTTAAGCGCTTGCCTGTGAAGCCTAAGGACCCGGTTCGAGGCTCACTTCCCCAGGTCCCACGTTAGCCAGATGCACAAGGGGGCGCACGCGTCTGGAGTTCGTTTGCAGAGGCTGGAAGCCCTGGCGCGCCCATTCTCTCTCTCTACCTCAATCTGTCTTTCTCTCTGTGTCTGTTGCTCTCAAATAAATAAATAATTTTAAAAAAAAAAACCTTTAAAAAAAAATGACAATAAATTGCCAGGTGCGGTAGCACACACCTTTAATGCCAGCTCTAAAGAGGATAACTGAATTTGAGGCCACCTTGAGACTATATAGTGAATTCCAGGTCAGCCTGGGCTAGTGCAAGACCCTACCTTGGGGGAAAAAAAGTTTGTGAATACACTTTCAGAGCTGTCATGGTTTGATTTACTTACCTGACTCAGAAACTCAAAAATCTTATCAGTGAAAACAAGACGAGTGTAAACGAAGATTGGTAGTGGATTTCTAGCATCTGGAACTTTAGAGACCCGAATGGCCTCCTGCACTCGGCCGCGCACATAGAGTGCTGCATTTGGATTTGACTTCAGGTCACTTCGCAAATAGATGGATGGGTAAAGGGCTGTGCTTTGATTCCACAACCAGCCAAGAGCATCATTTCTTTGCTTTTCAATATTAGGGCAAAATCCACTGTAATTGGGGTCATGAATTCTATGGTTATAACAATCAGGAAAAAGATAATAACCCCAAAAGTGGTTTGGCCGAAGGGCTTTTCCCAGTTTTAAAGTCTCTTCCATGAAACTCCTTCCTGCCTTTTCAAACTCTTCTTTGGCTAACTTTATGGCCTCTGAGAGACTCAGTTGTGCATTCTGTTGCTGGACCAACTCAACAGACTTATTTCTGTAAATATCCTTGGGTTTCCAGTTTCTCTCCCAGGTAGGTCTCCAGTCTTCCCAGTCAATGACAGCCAAGCCCACATTATCCATGGGCATGTAGTACAAAATGTCAGTCTTGGCTTTGTCCAGATGGTCCTTTAAAAGCCCCAACTGAGGGATTCCACCGTACTTACTTGTTTGTGAGCTGTCTATGTGAGGATAGTAACCAAGTCGATCAGTATAAAATATTGTGACACCCTGCCCTGTAAGACTTTTCTTGGGGCTTCCTTTTAAAGAGAAGATTTTCAAATCTATTGGCTCACTATACTTTCCAAGACATTTATCTGTTGGGGCATTCCATGCCCAGAGGAAAGGAATATTTGGGATAATCGGGGGTGCCCTAAAATCCAGAGTCAAGCTGCATGGAATCAGCAGAAAGACCAACACTGTATGGTACACTTGACTATGCTCAAAAAGACCCTTGAGAAAGAGGCACTTGAAGGTGGACTGTCCCATTGCAGAGACCAGTTAGTATAAAATAAATACCGAATTCTTCTTGCAAGATTTCTTATCCAATAATTGACGTCAGAAGTGAACCCAGAAGAAAGAATCAGAAGAACAAAGAGGTATGGAGATTGCTTTACATTTGAGTGCTCATCTTCTCACTTCATGCTCAAGGAATGATTCCCAAATTGCATCGTCTTTTACTGAAAAAATATTAAAAAAGACTATACTGTCATTCTGCATTACTGTATCCAAGACTGTAAGATTTACAAAGTTTTCGGTTTTATGTGCAGAGTTTAATTCATCTTAGAAGACAATCTTAGGATTAGAAGACATCTTATGTTTTTAATTGTGTTAAAGCCAATGAAATTATTTTGTCTTGTGTATGATACACCCTTTGTAATAGTTAGCCCTTGGATCATCTTCCAAAGTCAGGTATGAGGTAAGAGTAACTATTTTTCTTTTTTCCCTCCCAGGGATATGGCATGCTGCATGTAGAAAATGCAGAAACCAGTTGAATGAAAATGAACCCTTGTTTATTGCTTCTCTCAAGACTGCTCTGTCATCATTTGCAAAACCTTGAAAACAACCCTTTATTGGATTGAAAATTTTTGCATCTTCATAATTCTGTAGTGTGTGTGACTATGAAGGTGGAACTGAGAACCGAATGCAGACACTTGCACGTACTAGTGAAATACTCCACCCCTGTGCGACCTCCTTAGTCATTTGCTTGGTTGTTTCATTATTTGTTTATTGATGCATGCATTTATTTATCTATGTATTGGACAGAACCTTAAGTAGTTCCAGATGAAATAGAACCCCCCTCTAATGTAGTTTGGTTTACAAGTATGTGCCAAACTCATACTTCTTTAAAAAGGAGGAAAGAAGTATCGCTTTTTTCCACAGGTGATAATTCAAACCAAGTTTAAGTGCTCCTTGGATTACTGATGGATAAAATCTTACGGAAATATTGTCTCATGTTCAAAGTCAATAAAGGTAATTTTATATCATTTACTAAAAGAATTGGTTGTACTTAGTTTAATAAAAGGAATCAATACGAATATTGCTTTTAAACATGTTTGATAAGCAAGATGGTACTGCCATGTTTAGTGACACAAAAAGAAATATTATAATAAATTTTGTGGTAGAATGAAATGATCTGAGCCAAGAACCATAGACTAAATTATATTATATGTTCTAGCACTTGGCATTTGCTAATTTACTTTCAGTAAGACATGTCTGATGCATTACTTTATGAAGAAATGTTTAGTCTTATGAGGAAGGTAGGGCCTCCCTTTTAGTTAGATTACTAGTATTCTATTATGTGGAGCTTGTGAGAACTGTATCATCCTTTCCAGGAATGTTGTCCTTACCATAGAAACTATCCACTCATTCTCATTGCCATCAAAACAAAAGGAAATTTCAAGAATTATTAGTGTCTCATATTTTAAACAAAATGAATTTCCCCTTCACATTTAGAACAGTTAATGTTGCTAAGATTTCATCATTGGGGCTAGAGAGATTGTCTAGTGGTTAAGCACTTGCCTGTGAAGCCTAAGGACCCTGGTTCGATGCTCGATTCCCCAGGACCCATGTTAGCCAGATGCACAAGGAGGAGCACGCATCTGGAGTTCCTTTGCAGTGGCTGGAGGCCCTGGTGTGCCCATTCTCTCTCTCTATCTGCCTCTTTCTCAGTCTTTCCCTTTCAAATAAATAAATAAAATAATTTAAATTAAAAAAAGATTTCATCGTTTAAGTTCTTAAAAATCATACATATTTATAACCTATAAAACTGCATCTAAAGTCATACTGAGGGAAAAATAATCCCTTTTGTGATGGTTTCAATATAATATCCCCACAGATTCAGGTTAATTTTGATTAAGATTACACTTCCTACTACGTCTGCAGCAGGTAGAGCCCTGCTGGAGGATGTGTGGCACCAGAGATGAACCTTGGAGTGGAGTCAGCCCTAAGGTATGTTCTGAGCCAGTTTGAAGAGTCACTGCTCTCTTTCTCTCTCTGCCATGGATGTGTGATGAAGTGAGCCAGCGTCTTCCACCATGATGAAGCTTCCTCAGGAATCTCTAAGCCTGAAACAAACCCCTTCCTCTTATAAGCTGCTTCTGGTCAGGCGCTCATTCCAAACTTATTCTGTAATAAAAATTATACAACCACACGTACACACATACCTATGTAGTATTTACCACAACATACTGAAAATTTATAAAATGAGAAAATTCAAGCAGTAATTTTAATACATAATGATGCTTAAAATACCATCTTTCATCCTGCTAAAATTCACGTAGGTATCTGAAGTCATTATTAAGCCATTGAAGCAACAGGTAAAAGATGTTTGCCTGAAATATTTGTCAAGTCAAAAAATATACTAACTCTAAAGTGAGGTATGCAGAAACATCTAACTAAATACATGCATATGAAAATAAAGAAAATTCAGGTCTATGAAAAAATATTCATACTTTTGTGAGCAGTATTCATACATCTTTTTTATCAAATCTTCATCCCCATACCATACACTTTTTCAAATAAGATGAGCAAGTAAAATAAAATGTAGAGCTGAACATTTGTTGTCCAGAAAAGATCTGAAACAGCTGTTTCTCTTCATTATGGAAAGGAAAAGGAAAAGGACCATAAGCTTCCCACTGTGTCCATACTAGGGGTTCCTGGATTAATTTTTGGAACAGGAGTTAGTAATAGGTCATTGTTTTTATTATCACATACATTTAAAGCAAACAAAATGATGTCTTCCAAGTGCTAGTGACTATTCCAATCTGCTGCTAGATCACAATTTCTTTTAAATGGACCTTCATGAACTGTGCCCTGCCTCCCACAGGAGTACGTGTTTCTTCTAAATCTCTACATGAGCATCTAGATCCTGTTTTCCATATGCTTATGAATCTGCTCCAGCCATTTCATAGATCCCAGTTTCCCTTAAATGAACATCACATTTTATGTCTCCCTAAATGACCTCGATAATTCATATCTTTCTTGAGTCTATTTTTATCAATTCTTTGTTAAATTTTTCAGGAAAGAAGTATAGGGTATTTCTTCTTGAACCATATTTTATCAATGATTTAGCCACAAATAGATTCGCAAACTTGATTTGATAAGAGTAGTTACTGACATTGGAGGTGGCATCCCATGTCTATTCTTTTCCCTTTATTATTATTAATAATTATTAATAAAAATAATTATCACTATTATTTTTAACTTTCCCCTAGTTTCATGTACCTTTGTCTTAACTTTCTGAGTTTTTCCCCAAATGTGCCTTGAATAGGTGGAGATCTTCAGTGCTACTGAAATTCTAATCTTTTTAAAAAACATTTTTTATTTATTTTAGAGAGAGAGAGGAATAGGCACATAGAGAGAGAGAATGGGCACACCAGGTCCTCCAGCCACTGCAAAAGAACTCCAGACACATGGGCTACTTTGTACATCTGGCTTACATGAGCACTGGGGAATCAAACCTGGGTCCTTAGGCTTCACAGGCAAGTGCCTTAATATCTAAGCCATCTCTCTAGCCCTGAAATTCTAATCTTAAACCTATATCATCACTATCAGGTATAATTAAATGCCAGAAGCACTGTGCACAAATTAAGGATATAGCTTTAAAAATGTGATGTATTATAGGACTCTCATCCTTTTCCCCAAAGCTAAGACTGTTTCCCTAGTAGACAAAAAGAAAAACAGACAACTTACATATGAAATAAAATTGAGTTTTCCTCTAAGATGTCAGTAAGTCAGAAGTTGTTCAAAATCTATTAGCTATGTAGTTTTTAACTTGCTGAATAAGAAAAAGGGCAGCCCTTTGACCAGGCAATGGAAGAATTTTGCAATGTTTCTTTATGATGGCATAGGGTAACCTGTGTATCTGTGAGTGATATGAGTCCCCGTGCTTGGTGCTTTAATCTTGATAAATTCAAGAGTACCTCTGGCAGAGAAGATTAGCAAGAGTTGTAAATTAGCATCAAAATGCTATAAACCTTTTTATCAGCATTTGAAATAAGTTTCAGAGTCCAGTGTTAAACCAAGCTCCCAATGATAAGGTTTTGTTATTGTTTGTTGTTGGGTTTTGTTGTTGTTGTTGTTTTGGTACCCCCACCTGAGGTAGGGTCTCCCTCTAGCCCAAATTGACCTGGAATTCACTATGTAGTCTCATTGTGGCCTCAAACTCATGGCAACCCTTCTGTGTCTGCCTCTGCTTCCTGACTGCTGAGATTAAAGGCATATATGGGCCACTAGGCCTGGCTTCCAAATGCTTCCCAATGTTAGTTGTTTTTGTTTGTTTGTTTGTTTTAATGAAGCATTTTAAATTACTGATAGATTTCTACATTATAACATAAATGAAAAGTGAACCTTAATGCTCAGTTTTCTAGATACTTTAGCATTTACTGTACAAATAAAAATAATTTCCCTATGGGGCTGGAGAGATGGCTCAGTGGTTAAGGCGCATGCCTGCCAAGCCAAAGGACCCAGGTTCAAATCTCCAGATCCCACATAAGCCAGATGTACTTGGTGGCACAGGCATCTGGAGTTTATCTGCAGTGGCTAGAGCCCTGGCATGCCCATTCTCCCCCTCTCTCTCCTTCTCTGTGTCTCTAATAAATAAAAATAAAATAATTAAAAAAATAATAATTTCCCTAAACATAGGCTTCTCCCCCACACCTTTGGCCCTTTTAAAACTTATTAGCCTTTAAAGACACTCCATGTTGAGTTGACACAAATCTGAAAGTTTGAAGCTGGGATCTTCATATGAGAGAAAACATGTGCTTGTTTCTTTTTGAGCCCAACTGATGTCACTCAGTATAATATTTTCCAAAACAATTTTTTCCTGCAAATTTTATATTTTCCTTTTCTTAACAGCTGAATAAAATTCCGTTTCCTATATGTAACATTTTCATTACTGATCCATCAGTTTATAGACATCTGGGATGGCTCCATTTCCTAGCTATTGTGAATAGAGCAGCAGTGAACATGAATACTTTAAGAAGAGGGGCAGTGGAATACAAGTAATATGAAGGTGCTGGGGGCAGGGAATACTGAGGCTGAAAAGAGTTAGGTGGGCTTGAGGGTGGGGGTCAGGAAGAGAAGAGGCAGAGTTATCAAAAACTTAGGTGATATGAATAAAACATATACTGCTGTGCCAACCAAATAAAAGTATAGCTTGGAAAATATTAAGAGAATGAATGGTGGTTCCCTATAGAGATGAATAATGCTGCTCCCAGTGGCCATAGTTTATCTAAAAATGTGTTAGTGTGAGATGTTGGATATAACCCTATGAGTAGTTTGGTCAGGAGAGCCTGAGAGGCCCCTAAAATGATACAGGCTATTGCTATTGTCTTCAGCTCCCATAACAACTGAATGCTAAGATACTATTGTTGAGGAGATTTCACACTTTGGTTGATGGGCAGAAAGAAATCAAGCCAGAACTGAGAAGAAGTCTCATCGGTTGCTGCTGACTAGTTTTCATAATGCTAGAAGTTGTAATGCAGGTTCCTGGAGGAGAAAAGACAGCAAAGGTCTCACCTAGCAGTAGACCCTGCATATTACAATACTGATATTACCAAGCAAGTTGTGCCTACTGGTAAAATAGTGGCATGACTGTTAGGAGGTAACCAATTGCTCGCTAACTGGAGTTGAGACCTGTTAGGTTTCAAGGTTTGCAATGGAGGACCAAGACTGGCAGTTTGGGATCTAAGACTTTATTGTAATGGAGGAGAGGGAGAAAGGGTAGGTGCAGAAAGATAACAAGAGAGAAAGAGAAAACACAAAAGAAAGAGAGAAGAAAATGTGGGATTGCATTCACCTAACAAATAGAGACAAAAGGAACGTGAGTGAGGGCCAAGGAGCATGTTTTACTGGGAGAGGACAGAAACAGCTGTGTGTAGGGGTTAGTGGGAGGCTTGGGTGGTCTGCAGAAATGTTGGTTAGGGGAAGGTAGCCTTCGCTCCTCTTAGCCCAGAGTTAAACTCAATTTCCATATCAGAAGGCAGTCCCAGAGTCCCAAGGTTAGCATGACCAGGTGGTATGGGAGAGAGATCAGGAATGGGTACAGAGCTCTGAGAATCCACCATTCTAGCATCTTTGTTAACAGGAAAAAAGAACTGAGAGATAATTTTTGGAAGAGAGAGGGAGTAAACCATGTGAGTTGATAGTATGATCATATCTCTAACTACTTCAAGCTGAAATGGAGCATTGTGCTGAGATAGGAGATCCCACATTTCAGAATGTTTCAGCCAGGGGCCATATGTGCATTATTGCATCATAATAAAAAACTCCAGATGGCCTGCTGAGGTGGTCTGGAAGAATCAAGCCAGCAGAGAGCTAGAGAGGAGCCTATTAATATAAGCATTAAAGTGGTAATTGAGGAAGTAACAATGGGTATTTCTGAAACCACTTGGAATTGTATCTGCCAAAATAAGATGGCTACATGGCTAGGAGGTTTATCCCTAGGGTCTGTTACAGATGATGCTGAATATACAAGGAGGTTGCTCTTTAGGAAAGAGATCATTAACAGAGCCGTCAGGAAAGACACTTCTAGACCACATTAAGCTTTTAGCCATCAGGATCCAGTCTGTATATATCTATTTGTGAATTTTTCTGTATGTGACTTGACATCTAACAGTGACATAGCATAGTTATATTCTACTTAATGTTAAAAATAGTAATAAATGATAGATAAGGAATCCAGAGTGGTATACTCTTTAGTCCCAGTACTCAGGAAGCTGAGGTAGGAGGACTGCTGTGAGTTTGAGGCCAGTCTGAGACTACATAGTAAATTCCAGGTCGGCCATGGCCCTACTTCAAAAAAAAAAAAAGGAGGAGGACAGGAAGAAGAAAAGAAAGAAAGAAAGAGAGGGAAAGAAAGAAAGGAAGGAAGAAAGGAAAAGAAAAACAGAGAGGAAGGAAGGAAGGAAGGAAGGAAGGAAGGAAGGAAGGAAGAAAGGAAGGAAGGAAGGAAGAAAGAAAGAAGAAAGAAAGAAGGAAACCTGGAGTGTTGTCTGTAGAAGACATTCTTAATTTGCATAAGAAGAGTTAATTCAATTTTTTTGAAAATATGAAGGTTTGGCTTATGTAAGGTAGGATGTATGAAATGCATGTGTATTGGCAGATTAATTATAATTAAGCTAATCCCATCTTGGAAAACTTAAAATTATTTAAACATTAAAGAATTTAAGGAGTTCAACAATTTCAAAATTTTTATTTATCAGGTTTAAAAGTTCTTTATAATATTCTTTAATATAACAGCTCATAGGTTTTATTTAACTGGTACAGAGTTCAAAGAGGTTCCTGATTTCAAAGAATACATAAAACTATGTCAGGTGGCAAAGACTACTTTTTATTAATCTTGATAATTTATTGTCAATTATTTATATCATAGAAACAATGGAATCTTATATAACTTAGGCCCAATTTTTATCTGTTAGAATAAGTTGTCTACCAAACAAATAAACTTTAGCCAAATGGGAAAACACATAAGAGCAGAACAGTATTTATGAAATCTATTTTTATAAACAGAGAATTGGGCATTTTGGAAACATTACTAAGTAGAGAACCACATTTAAGAAAACACGAATTTTGACCTTAGAAATTTAATGACCTATAATAAAGTAGTCATGCCATATATTTTGTTTGAATCTCAAATATACGTTAATCATAAATATAATAACTTTTAATCTAAGCTTTTTAATCGAGTCTTTTAATTTAAAAGTACATATTATATCTTTTATACCTCTATCCAGGACCAGTCCTCTGGTTAGGAGGGAGTGGCTTTTCCCATTCTAATGCTACCATAGAGAAAGGAAACTAGGTTTGTCCCTTAATGACCTCCAAGTCTAATGTCTGCCTATATACCTATTATTTTCCCTTTTAAGAGAACCCTAGATTCTCTTGGGAGATAAGTATCAACTCCATCTAGCTGCTTCATGCTAGAGTTGGATAAAGAAGATTTTTGAGGGCTGGAGAGGTGGCTCAATTCCCCAGGACCCACTTAAGCCAGATGCACAAGATGGCACATGCATCTAGAGTTTGTTTGCAGTGGCCTGAGGCCCTGGTGTGTCCGTTTTCTCTCTCTCCCTCCCTCTTTCTGTCTCTTTCTATCACTCTCAAATAAAAAATATATAAACAATTTTTTTAAAAGATAGTTTTTGGAGGGTCTCTCCTTTTGTTGACTTTTAGGTTTTGAAGGACAATCAAATGGGACCAAGATGGATAGAGTTAGACTGTTGTAATACCCTCTGAGGTGGATTGATGGAACTGTGCGACACTTTTAGGTGTCCCATTGTCTTATTGAACACTCAGAAGGTCAGTTACAGTAGTTTTCTATGTCTGCCTGTCATGTAATATTTAGATAAAACTAAACAAATGAAAACCAAATAGCTTAAATAAATCTTGACATTTTAAAAAACTCATTTTCACCCAGTAGTTAAAGCATAACAGACATATTAGAAGATGAGGATATCTTGACTGAACATATTAAAGCCAATATTTATAAATGTTATTATGAGCAGATCATTATCAATGAACTAAATGGCAAGATAAGACATTTTAGCAGTTTATAAAGAGTGGAGCCTGAATTACATAAACAAGGTAAGAGAGAAAATACAGACAACTAAACTCTTCTTAGGTGAACTCACTTTCCTTCGGGCATCTCAAAACTTTTTAAATTTAAGTCCCACAACCTTTTTTACATCAACTCTAATAACCTTTTAAACAACATACTTTAGTCTTCTAGTTTCTCTACTCAGAATAGTCTTTTACCTTACAAAGTCCTTTCTGACCTAAAATATGTCTCTTAACCAGTTGTGGTAGTGCACACCTTTAATCCTGGCACTCAGGAGGCAGAGGTAGGAGGATCTCCACAAGTTCAAGGCCACCCTGAGACTACAGAGTGAACTCCAGGTCAGCCTGAGCTAGAGTAAGACCCTACCTTGAATAAAACAATAAATAAATAAATAAAATATGTCTCTTTCTTTTAACCTTCATAAGTGAAAACATACTTTATATTTCTAAGCTGTAGCACTTTTTTATTTGATGGTTCCTTTCTGTATCTTTTCTCTTACTATTATCTTGTTGTCATTATAAAGTGTATTTTGTATCTTTTTTTTTTGTTTTTTTTCTTTTTCGAGGTAGGGTCTCACTCTAGCCCAGGATGACCTGGAATTCACTATGTAGCCTCAGGGTGGCCTCGAACTCATGGAGATCCTCCTACCTCTGCCTCCCAAGTGCTGGGATTAAAGGCATGCTCCACCACACCTGGCATGTATACTGTATCTTCACAGTTATCAATACAGGCAAAATACATCAATAGTCCTGTGCTTTGTTAGTAAACCCAAATTCATCATTTTCTTACAGATTTAAGTCACAGTAAACATTTAGAAACTCTCTAAAACCTTGACTTTTAAATCTGTAAGGATTAATTTTGGAAGGTTATTTTTTTTACCCTCTAAAACATTTATTGCAATAAGCATTAACAAGCATTTTTAAAGGCAAAAGTACAAAAATGCATTATTTTAAATATACCATAAACCTGTTTCTAGCATTAGTGTCCTCTTACAATGCATCCATGTCAATGGATTCACTTTCAGATCAGAACCGTTACTGGGCATAGATTCAGCTATATTATACAGTTTTTTGGACATAAAGTTCATGAAGGTAGAATACCAGAAACATGTGAACACGTGACCATGGCTGTCCAGCCATGGACATATACTGTTAAGGGAGAGAGACATTTTTCCCTTAAAATTTTAGCTATACTATATACTGACAAGTGCTTGAGCTGATTTGATATTTTTAAGTTTTATGAGTACTATATTTTTACCATTTCAGCAATACAGAAAATACATGTGCCCTTGGCCACAAATACCAAATAGATTCTATAGTCACACTGCTATCTCAATTTTTTTTTCTTTATAGTAATAAATAATCTTAAAGACTGGGCAGCTCTAGCAGTTTACATACAAAAGCAACACTCTTTTTTTTTTTTTTTTTTTTTTTTTTTGCTTTTGCTTTTGCTTCTGGGAAGACTCCAAGAAGTGGGAGAGGCCTGCATGCCTTTGGAGAAGGTATGGACCATGGAGTTGATACGCAGGTCCTATTAACTTCACCTGGTGCTATAAAGAACAATCCATGTGGCCACTTCTCATGACCAGTAAATGTAGCCTCCCCACCCCACCAAAGGGAAAAAAAGTCCCCGTCTTACCATATGGCTGTTGATCATAAGTATATTTCTTTGAGAAAACAAGTCAAGTTGGAAAACCTGAAGGTGGATTTAAGAGGCACAAAAGAGAAGACTACATACAAGATGTAGAACAGGCTGAAGGCCATGCTTAAAGGCCATTTTTACAATGCACTTTTACAGAGACAGGTTAAGCAAACTTGGACACAGTTTAAAACTTCATTTTTGAATGAGAGAAAAAGAGAGCTAGAGATTGCTATTTGCTGTAGCACAGTGAAGGAGTGCTGTGGTCTGAAACTTACGGGTCCTAACTCTGGAGATGCACTATTTCAGGAGGATCTGTAGCATGTTTGGGGGTAAGGAGGTCCTAGACCTCTGTTCAGTGGGGAGGGAGTATGAGAGGAAAGGGCCCAGAGTGAGACGCAGTAAACTCTAAGCTCTGGAAATGCATCAGGAAAAGGAAAATTTCCAAGTGTTCTTGTTCTCCCGGAAGTGTGAATCTATCACACAAAAAGAAACCTCAAATTAGAGATGAAACATCTTTGCATAATCTCTGTTGGAGCTGGGCATGGTGTTGTGCATCTTTAGTCCAGGCCTGCCGGAGGCAGAGGTAGGTAGAACACAGTGAGTTCAAGGCCACCCTGAGACTACATAGTGAATTCAAGGTCAGCCTGGGCTAGAGAGCAAGACCTTACCTCAGAAACACCAAAAATTAAAATTAAAATTAAAATTAAAAAGTAATCTCCATTGGGTATACAGCAATGGTATTCCTGCCCATTCCAGAGGGGAACACCTGCATTGGTACTGAGATTTCTCTAAACATGGGTGCCCCAGTGGCAGGATTCAGAAAAAAAAAAAAATGAGCTAGTGTTGACTATAGGAGAAGCCCTAACAAAAGGCAGAAGGATGAAAAATGGGATGGGTGGAGCCCAAGGAAGAAGTTAGTTTTGAAGGTACGTCCAATCCAGGGTTTTAGCACCACATGTTTGGTTTTATGGTAGCAATGGAGGACCAAGACTAACAGGCTTTAGATCTAAGACTTTGCTGTTTCGAGGGGAAAAGGAAAAAGGAGAGAGAGAAAGAAAAAGAAAAGAAGAGATTGCACGCACCTGAAGCAGGATTGCCAAAAGCGAATTAGTGAAGGCCAAGGAGAGGGTTTTATGGAGAGAGAAGAGAAACTGGTGAGGGAGGGGCCTTGGGTGCTGTGCTGAGGTATGAGTTGAGGGAATGTTGCCTTCCCTCCTTTTAGCCTAGAGGTACACTCAATTACCATACCAAGAGTCCCAACCAATGGTTAGCATGGATAGGTGGTATCAGAGGGGGGTGATGGATCTGGAGATCTGGGAGTCTAATAGTACCTGCTTCACAAGAGGGAAATCATGCCTGATACTGTAAACCAGGTCAAAAGGCCATGGCTGTGGAGACCATAGGCTGTAGGGGGGAAATCCTCTATAGCTGTTTTGCTAAACAGATGTGTTGTCCATCTGCCTTCTAGATATGTATGTGTGAGCCCATAGACAGGTTCGTGCTGCTCTCAGCCTTGATCAGAAAAGCTTTCTTTTCGTTCTACACTGGGAGTTGGTTAATGCAGAAGAGACTCATAACTAAACTAGTCAAAATGCTAAAATAGCGCTAGAGAGATGTCTCAGTTATTAAAGGCACTTGCATAAAATGTCTGCCAGCCTACATTCGATTCTCCAGTAAGCCTATAAAGGCAGATGTACAAAGTGGCACAGGAAACTGGAGTTTGTGTGTATGTCCATTCTGTCTCCTTGCAAATAAATAAAGTATTTTTTTAAAAAAAAGGAAAAAATGCTGAAGATAAATGACTGTTAACAGTTCAGCCTTATCTGGGACATCAATATCATTCTTTCCAAGGCTTGGAAAATATTTCAAGAGTGGATGAATGGCATGTAAGAGCTGTGAGGAGGGACAGGAATGCTGTGGAACTCTGTGCTTCAGGCACCATAGGGTCATAACACTCATGAACTCACAGGAGCTGTGGCTGCCTACATAAGACCTGGATGTAATAAAGCAAGTCAACATTCCATCATGGATAGGGGAGGGATTCACAATGCCATTCTCCTTCCTGAAGAGCCAATGAAAATGACTAGTCACTGGGGGAGAGAGAGTTATTCTCTTCTGTGGTTTTGCCACTAGTAAGTAGTGAAAAGAAGGGCCATTCAGTGGAAGTAGGATAAGGGGATAATGAGAAGGGTATATGATCAAAATGCAGTATATATGTATGGATTGTCAAAAGACAAATAAAAATGTAGTTAGAATTACTGTTTTCAAAATGATAAAGAAAATCACATGCTGTCCTAGGAAAGTAATTGGTTTCTGAAAGGGGCTCCTTTCATTATGGAGATGTTATAGACAGATAACAAGGTCTATGGACTTTGCTGAGGTTTCCAAGTTCTTATGTTCCAGAACAAGAAATTGGACAAGAACACAAGGATAGTGGTAGAAGCAGAATCTTTTTTATTAAGGAAGAAATTACTTCCAAGAGAGTAAGCGGGCCAGAGCTGGATGAAAGTCAGAAGAAGCTCAGTGGTGCCTGGGCCCAGTGGACTTGGACCTTTGTAAGTTATTTGCACAGCTGACTCAAGACTATGCTTCGTTGCATAGTGGCCTTGGTGGGTATGATTTCTAGTCGATCTGCCAATTTCTTGTGAAAAATTTTAAAAATATATATTTCTGTTTATTTACATAAGAGAGAAAGAGGGAGAGGGAGAGAAAGAATGGGCACAGCAAGGCCTCCAGCCACAGCAGATGAACTCTAGGTGCACGTGGCCATCTTGTGCATCTGGTTTATGTGGGTTCTGGGAAATCAAACATGGGTCATTTAGGATTCTCAAGCAAGTGCCTTAACAGCTAAGCCATCTCTCCTGTCCTCGTGTGGCAACTTTTACCCCACTTTCCACCCTCTGCTCTAATGCCATACTGAGAAAGGGACAAGAAGAATAACCATCTAAATTTAAAAAAAACCTCAAGAACAGCTCTTAGAGTCAAATTTTATTTAATTGCTGCTGCAGAACATGTAACATAATGTCATGTTGTAGATGCTGTTCCTTTAAAAGGACAGATGTTAGTCCTGTGGAGACAAAGTAGCCACACCCCTATAGTTCCTTCTCACTCCAGGTACAGTGAAAGAAAGCTGGGAGCCTGCTCAAGGCAGCAGCATCTGATCATACTCTGATTCATGACTTTCTAATCCATCCTTACCTTCTCTCAGCCCTGAACATTAATGATCTGCTTCATACCCGCCATGTAGCAAGGCCTCATCTCTAGTCAGACACCGCTCCCCCAAAAGGTTATAAAAGTGAGCTGGAGAGATGGCTTGGTGGTTAAGCCTAATGACCTGGGTTTAGTTCCTCAGTACCCACCTAAAGCCAGATGAACAAACTAGCACATGCATTTGGAGTTTGTTTGCAGCAGCTAGAGGCCCTAGCATGCCCATTTCTCTCTCTCTCTCTCTCTCTCTCTCTCTCTCTCTCTCTCTCTCTCTGCTTGAAAGTAAATAAATAAATAAAAAGGCTATGAAGGTAAAAAATGCCTTTTGTCCTGATATCCTTTCCCTTGGTCCATCTTGAGAATGTCCCATCATAGAGTAACTAGTATTAATAAAGTATTAAAGAAATTCCACCTAAACTCCATTTCAAGTGCCTCACCATTTAAACTGGGTCAGATTCTTTATCAGTAATTCCTACATGTTCATCTTATGCAATAAGTCTTGTCATCTATTATATAATTAAAAAATAATCTACCTCAGAAGTAAAAAATCAAATCTGATTAAACATGAATTCTCAATATTGATTTTTTAATAAATTTCACAGATATATCATAAAACACTAATACTATTGTTTTTAAAAAGTCTATACCAGGCTGCAGAGATGGCTTAGCAGTTAAGAACTTGTCTGTGAGACCCAAAGACCCCAGTTCAAGGCTCAATTCCCCAGGACCAACGTTAGCCTGATACACAAGGGGGTGCACACATCTGGAGTTCATGTGCAGTGGCTAGAAGCCCTGGTGTGCCCACTCTCCTCTCCCTCTCTCCCTCTCTCTCCCTCTTTCTCCTTCTCTGTCTGTTGCTCTCAAATAAATAAATAAAAATAAACAACAAAAAATACAATAAAATAAATTTTAAAAAGTCAATACAAAGGTAATTTTACTGAAAATAAGAAAATAATTTGTCTTATTCTTAGAACACAATTTCTTTCAAAACTATGTGAATAATATTTTATGGACAAAATACTTTTATAGAACTCAGATCTCATGAAATAAAGTGGAAAATATAGCTGCAATTGTACGATTGGGACATTGTTAATCTTTCAGAATAACCCAATTACTACTCAATGGATGTAAGCTAAGTAACTTAATTAAATGAATGAATTATTGGTCATTAAATTACAGTAAACTTAGAATGAGGATTGTGGTAGTTTGAATCAGATGTTGCCCATAAACTCATATGTTTTGAATGCTTGGTCCCTAGCTCATGACTATGTTGGAGGTGAAGGTTGGAGGAAGCATAATGTTATAGCCAGCTCCTCCTTGCCAGAGCTCAGATTACTCTCTCACTGCCCTTATCCAGCTGCTGTGGTAAGGAGGTGATGTCCAGCTTCTGCCTTTCCTCTTTCCCCTGCCACTATGAAGCTTCGCCTAGAGACTGTAAGCCAAAATAAAAACCATTCCTTCCATAAGTGGCTTTTGGTCAGGTGTTTTGTCCCAGTGATGTGAGGCTAACTGTGACAATGGTCAAGAGTGACCTATACAATGAGGAAATAGATGCACATCTCATAAAAACCATGAATCGGTCCAGAAACTGCAACAAAAGATCTAGACATTAATTAACGTGATATAAACTAATTTTTTCCAAAAATTATTGTAATAGGAGAAATGAGGCCCCACTTTACAACTATGCTCAAGCCCAGATACAACAATGAAAAGTAGAAACGTATACCAAGGGACAAGATGAGGCATCAGTAGATAGAAAATTATGAATGTTAACAAGTTTTTTAAAAAAGTGAAAAACCTTATTAATATGAAACTGTTAAGTGGAGCCTCGGCTGGATTGATATCACAGGATTCTTGATGGCTCAGCTACCCGTCACTCATAGACAAGCAGACTTGGTATCAAGTCAGGTCAAATTTTAAGAATAGAGCTGGGGATATAGCCTGGTAGTAGTGTACTTGTGTAGCATGCACAGGCCCTGAATTCAATCCAGTGTGATTAGATAGCACCTGGAAGTTGTTGGAGAATGAGGATCCCTACACACCACAGGGTAATCTTATAAGGAGAACAAGGGACTCTTTCTAAGCTGACCTCACAGAATTCTTATTGAAACTGGATTCCTATAGTCATAGACACAAAAGCCCAGGGTTTGAGACCTAGTCAGAAGGAATCAGAGATGAGCCAGGTTAAAGTAGTCAAGAAAAGATGTTATCAGCCTACCCTTCTTATACTCTAAACAAGTTCATGCATTAATGAAATATAGGAATTCAATGTACTTTGAATTTCAGCCAACTCAAAACAAACAGACAACAACACTTCAAAGTGAAGATGCTCAAACAGAAGCCATCAGAAGCACATCACCCAGATGCCGTGACACTCCAGCATTTTCCAGCCACCGCCAAGCATGAGGCTGACACACCCAGGCATGACTATATGAGCTGCTTGAGTAAAGACTTTTAAGAGCCTCTGAATTCATGTTGCTAATTATAAACATATTGACTTTGGTAGGGATGCTCTTACAAAGCCAGTTGTCAAACCCCAGGCTAATCTCAGGGATGCCCAAGTGTGTCTGCCAACCCAACGTGCTTCTATGCTAAGCCTAAAACCAGTCCTTGTTCTGAGACTACAGTGGCTCAGCTACCCATCGCTCATAGACAAGCAGACTTGGTATCAAGTCAGGTCAAATTTTAAAAATAGAGCTGGGGATATAGTTTGGTAGTAGTACATGTGTATGGTATGCACAGGCCCTGAATTCAGTCCCCAATGCATTAAAAAAAATTAAGAATAGTAAACACCTTGCTATAAGCAGTGCAGAGCATACCAGGATTTACAAGAGCAGGAGCTCCATCACATGGTCTATGAGTTTCCAATCCTATGAGAAATTAATGCTTATGTTTCTTTTCCTTTGAAATTACTTGTGGGTTTATAAATTTCCTTTGTCCAAAGGCAACAGGTACGCAGCATCATCAAGTATCACTTACCACAGTAACCAATACTGAAGACCAATGCAATTAATGAAAAATGCACGAGTTCACTATCAGAAGATAACACAGTAGGTATTTTCCTCTTGTCTAACATCCTTGGCACCTGCTGATATGCAAGCCTCTAAATGGCACACTAAATTTATTTTTTTCCCCTTGGGAAAGAGGATTAGTTCAAAACTCTTATCCAAAGTTTATTCAGTAACAATACTTACCATCTTTGCAAAGCTATATCCTAGAGTATACTTTAAGGGTATGTATTTTGTAACAGTAAAACTATGGCTATGGTTACAAAATATCTTCCCAGCATATTCATCTCTTTTTCTACTTGTAAGGAGTATGTGATGACTGAGTGTATGTAGGCCATCTTTTATGAAGAGAGAGCAGATGATAGAATGGGAAATATAACATAAAACATACAGATATATGAAAAAATGAGAGAGAGTGTGAGTTTGAACCCTGGATGCTACACAACTGATGTTAAGCAAAATATGCCCACTGTTGTAATAGAGGTATAATGGTTGTAGGGGCAAACAAGTGCTTTCTAATTAGACTTGAAGCCCTTTCTACAGGGGGAAACTCACATATTGGTACTGTAAACTTAATCAAAAGTTCCATGGCTAGAAAGGTCTAGGCCCTAGTGTAGGTGAGTGTTTGTGTGTGTGAGAGAGAGGTGCAAATGGAGGCTAGAGGACACACTGGGGATCTTCCTTAGTCATTCTCCACCTCATTCTTTGAGACAGGGTCTCTCACTGAACCCACAGCTCACCAATTCAGCTAGACTACCTAGTCAGCTAGCCCTGGGATTCCCAGCCTCAGCACCCTCAGTGGTGGAAATACAGATAACTGGAGCCACAGCCATTGCACTTTTCCCACTGAGCCATCTCCTCAGCCTACCTGTTGTACTTCTAAACTCTCAGCAGCTGTGATGACCTGCATAAGATTGGGTCCATCATCATTCTGTCCTGGAGTTAGGAGGGACTCATGAAGCCCTGCCCTTACCTAAGGATTTATAGTCAGTTAATGATTGCTGGGGCAGAGACACTTGGTAAGTCATCCATGCTCCTGTAAATAACTCTTCACCCAGGGTCCTATTAGTATTCTAATCAAATTCAGTGATTCTCAATAAATAATAAATAAAAATAAACACATACAAGTAGGAAAGGGACTATTTGGTTAAAATAAGAGAAAGACCAGTGAGAGGACAACAGAGGGTTAAATATGATCAAAGCACTTTGTATATATGTATTTAAATGTCATAATAATACCTATTATATATAATTAATATAAGTGCTAATAAAAACTTAAAAGAAGATATTTATTACACTGTGGGACTCAGTGTGCTATATATTTGACCCACAGAATATGGAAAAATACTACCTCATTGTGTCATAAATTTGACCTTTTGCAAACTAATATGCTCAGTATAATAGACATTAGTTAGGCATTTAACTATAATTTTGTTCTTAGCCTTGGAAGTTAAAAGGTTTGGGGGGAGGGTTATTTAGATGGTTTGTGTCTTTTCAGTCACGTATTAAAGGAATTCTAAAATAACAAAATGCAGTCAGGATCTAAAATATAATAAGCTGAGCATGGTGGTTCATGCTTGTAATCACAGCACACAGGCGACTGAGGTAATAGGATTAGGAGGCGCTTGAGGCCAACATAGAGAATTCAAGGACAGCATGGGCTATAGAAGGAGGTCCTGTCTCACCAACAAAAGAAAGAAAATAAAAAAGGAAATCCCAAAGTGTTCATTATAAACTTGAAGGGTTTAAACTGTCTTAAGTGAAGAGCAATTTCATGTAAAAAAAGGCTCTTGGAGTAATGATCATGATGCCATTGTGATAGGGCCTCAAACCTCTCATGTAAATCACTGGCCCAGATTTTTCAATTTCTGTTCTGAGTCTAAAGGTGTGTCTCTCCATGATTGCTCCCACTGCACAGGCTTTCCCACCAAAGCTTTTTTTTTCAAGTATTTATCTCTGAAAGCCACCAAGGCTGCTTTAAGTATATCATCACTCCATAGAAATTGTTATCTTTATGCAGACTTTGGCTTCCTATTTGAAGTATGTCACTATTTTTGCTAGGCTGTAAGCTCACTACTGAGTCCTAAATTTCTAGAAATGCCCTTGGTGCACAGGAGGCACTACATAGTTTTTTAATTGAATGGGTGAATAAATAAGACTGTTCAACTAACACCTTAAATAAGTAATGTTTGTTTTTCTTCAGTCTCACTGAATTGTTTTGTACCTCTCACCCCTTGGTTAACATCCAATTTATCATGTCTGACTTGGTCCACTTGGGTATTGTGCTAAAATATTATAGACTGAACAACATAAACATTGTTTCTACAGTTATTGAGACTGGAATTCAAGGTCAAGGTGCCTGCTGATGTCTGGAAGAACTCTCTTCCACATAGAGTTTCATAACATCCTCACTCACAGGATAGAATGGGGGAACAATTCCCCTCTTGTCTCTTTCATATAGTAGTACTAATTCCATTTGTGAGGTCACTAGCCAAGAACAAAGCATGAAAATCAAAATTTATGTATCATAAGTGCTCAGTAACATTCATATGTGTGTATGATGAATAAAAGGAATATATGTATGATTTTTGTAACTGTAGAATTAATCAAATCACTTTGATAGACAAAAATCTCTGGAGTATAACACACCTGTATTTTGAATACTAAAAGTAAAACCACTTTCTTATTACTTGGCCTTAGGCAAATTCCTTACTCTCCTAATTTCTTCAACTAGAGGAGAATTATCTCTCTAAAGATTCCTTAAGGAATGTGTATAAATATTTAAACCATAGGGCTAAAAAAAAATGCATTTTCTAGATTACGACCAACAGGAACACAGCCTGGCTCAATCTCAATGTCACCTTGCTCAAACTATTTATCTTCATTGCACTTTGTGGGGGGGGTGGTGAGGTATCTTTGTGTTTAGCTATAAAATGTGTTGAATAAGAAAAAGAAAGAAAGAAAGAAAGAAAGAAAGAAAGAAAGAAAGAAAGAAAGAAAGAAAGAAGAAAAGAAAAGAAAAGAAAAGAAAAGAAAAGAAAAGAAAAGAAAAGAAAAGAAAAGAAAAGAAAAGAAAAGAGAAATAACTAGTATACATGGAACATACCATACATGATCTCTGTTGACTTGAAAATCTTGTTAGTACTTTCAGCAAAAAGATCAAGTGTATAACAAGAAATATTGGGGCAAAAAAAAATCATGAACTGTTACCTTGTTGAGACCCTACAAACAACTTGCTAGCCAACTTCACCTTCATAATCTGAGAAACTCCTCCAGGATTCATGTGAACCAGGGTCAAGTGAGACCCAAGCCAGCAGTCCCAGGACAACTGGAAGGCCATCCTTAGAGGTGACCTCATAGTAAGTATTTCAGAGCCATGCCCAAGGTCCTAGAAACAGATGACATCATAAAGTAGACATATTTTCCCAACACTACAGTTCAAGAAACTTCCATCTCTTCCCCCTCTTCCATAAGTGGAGATAGATTCATTTAAAACCAAGCCTTCCTCCTTTTATCCCCTTATATTGAAAGTCTGAATGAAGATTACTCTTCTCAATTCATCATGCTATCCCTCTGATCTTTTACCGTGGGCTGTCTTTCAAGCTTGTCTGCCCTATGAGTCATAGGTCAGGTACAAACCTGATACTACCTTATGCAAGTTTTCAAAATTATTTTCATATTGACAATCACTCTGAATTCTAGTAGTGCCATTAACTAGCTAGTATGAAACATCTCAACTAGTACCTACTCTTGGCAGTGGGGCCTAGAGATGGACCTGCTGTAGAATGGATGATTGAATGACCAGAAAGAACATCCCTCTAGTTTTCCTTCTGGTCAGATGCTTATGTCTAAAAAACTCCACAAAAGCTCAAGGACTATTTCTTCTTCAGAGAAAGGTGTTGGAAGATAAGTTTTCCCTATTAAACCCAGACCCAGTACATCACTTTTTCTAGCTCATAAACCAACATAATATTTCAGTATAACTGTTATTGGTCCTGTGGGCAGCAGAGAAGACACTTCATGAGGATCCCAAGTTCTTCTCATATACCTTGATGGCATGAAGTTTTGCCCAGTCTACAAATTTTGGCTGGTTCACAGTCCACTTCCCCTTACTAAGCTACTTAATTCCAAAATATTTACTTTGGCAGACCAAAAATCTAGAGTAAGTTGGTGAGATGACAAAACCAACCATTGCATTTGCTGGGGTCAGACTTCATGTCTCTCATGTCAAGTAGTTCACATCATGTGCTCCTCTTATAAAATGACAAGGCCACATGAAAAATGGGGGTGTCCAGATGCCAAGACAATATTGGTTGTGAAATACTCTGAACCCGGAAAAATGCAGGTTCCTCTCTTACCTTGTTAATAAACGGGAGTTATTTTTAATGAAAGGTTTTAAGTATATTTTTATTACTTATATTTTTATAAAATTGTGAAAACAATAGACTATTTTATCTCAAAATTCAATATTCATAACAGTCCTTATAATGTCAGTTTAGAGTCATCCCACAATTCCAACTTAATTATAAGAGGAAAGAGATATTGGATACTATATCAAAACTCACATGTAAATAGAGTACTGCAGTTTTCACAGATAAATTTTGCACTAAAGCAAGCATGTGGATAAGCATTTACCTGGGTTACAGAGTAAAGCAAATAATGCCTTCCAGTCAATCAAGTGGGGAGGAAGCCAAGGTGGTAATGGACGATAGGTGAGACTAGAAGAGGCGTCAGTCTACAAGGAGATGTGTCCAGTATAGTGAAGACAGATTTTCTCTGTGGGTACTCCATGTTCATTGAAACGGGAAAATTAGCCATCTACAAGCAGATAAAAATGTAAGAAAGAAATGACTTTGATTTTCGAGGGGAAGTAGTAAAAGGGGGGGGGACCAAGGAAGTCAGTATGATAACTCAAGTAAGAAGTATTAAGGGAATATTTGGAAAGTAAGCTTACATTACACTTTTTTTTCAGTTGGGAGTGGGGAGGGTCCTGAGAAGTAAATCTACAGCTTGAGGATGCTAAGCTTGCTGAACTACCACTGAGCTACACATCTTAGCCTTTTATTGTTCATATTTGTAGCATAAGTAGAAATATATGTACCATATATATATATATATATATATATATATATATATATATGTATGTATATATATACATATATATATGTATGTATGTAATTTAAAATATTTTTTTAATCTTATTTGCAAGCAGAGTGAGAAAGAGAGAGGATGGGCACTCCAGGATCTCTAGCCTCTGCAAATGAACTCCAGATGCATGCACCACTTGTGCATCTATTTTATGTGGGTACTGTGAAATCAAACCAGACTTGTTAGGCTGTTCAGGCAAGTGCCTTAACCACTAAGCCATCTCTCTAGCCCATAAATATATAATTGTTAATGAATGTTTTCTTTTACAACATGGTAGTGTCAAGCCTCAGAGAAAGAAAGGCACAGGTAAAACTTTTCTATATTGTCTATATTAGATGCTTGGCATAATTCATTTTATTTTATTTTATTTTATTTTTATTTTTTTGAAGTAGAATCCTGAAATTTACATTGTTGTCTCAGGCTGGTCTCAAACTTAAGGCACTCCTCCTACCTCAGCCTCTAAAGAGATTAAAGGCATGCACTACCATGCCCAGCTCCATTTTTTTTTAAATTTTTTTTTTATTTATTTATTTGAGAGCGACAGACACAGAGAGAAAGACAGATAGAGGAAGAGAGAGAGAATGGGCACGCCAGGGCTTCCAGCCTCTGCAAATGAACTCCAGACACGTGTGCCCCCTTGTGCATCTGGCTAACGTGGGACCTGGGGAACCGAGCCTCGAACCGGGGTCCTTAGGCTTCACAGGCAAGCGCTTAACCGCTACACCATCTCTCCAGCCCAGCAGCTCCATTTTTATATGTCAATAAGCAGTTGCTTTGTTAGTTACCTCTTCTGTTTTAAGGAAATTGTATACATCATGTGAAAAAACCAAAGCCCCTAACCTGTTAAGGAAGTGATACCATATCTAAGAAGACAAGAATGGAAAAGGACTGACACATGAGTCACCTAAGTTCACGTCTTGCTCCCTGGAGTGCTCTGTGGCTGCCAGTGGGGTCTTCCTTGTCCACTCCTAGAAAAGAGCAGGATAGCAGCAGGTATTTTCATTAGCACAAAAATCCTCATGCTTTCACACTAGTTTAGAGACTAATGGCAAATCACAACCAACAATTGGCAATTTCAAATAAATGACATTAAACAGAAAGGCAGGACTGGGCAATTTTATTCCATTCCCAAGAGAATGTGAATGAATTTAGAAATTGGTTTTGACAAGTGCCAACACTCCCTACCAAGGTGCATTCAACTGGCTGTCCCATTCCCTCCATTCCCTCCCTCAGGCTAAGGAGGGTTAGCTTTCCAAGAATGTATTTTTAACAAGAGAGGCAAGACACCACTCCAAATTGTAGCTTGTAGAAAAACTATGATCAGTGCTGAGGTAAAGATGATCCTAGAAGGTCACCAAGGTGCTAGGTTAAAACCACATTTAATGACAGAATCTTCCAGTGCATTCTTATTTAGCTATCTCAGAAAGCATGTGTGTGTTCAGACTTTACAGCCTGCGAAGAGATTGCCTGTGTTACAACTCACACATCTGCATAGAGTTCTGACAAGGATGACCTATTTCCATATTGCCCAAACAAAAAGAGAAAAGTCCAATTAGCCATAGATTATGGAGATGCAAGTAAGAAAGATATTTAATAACAGAATTTTGTGCTTCGGTATATATAAGCTATTTACAGTTGTATATCAATGCTTCTTTTAAAAAAAACTTTTAGGGCTGGAGAGATGGCTTAGCGGTTAAGCGCTTGCCTGTGAAGCCTAAGGACCCCGGTTTGAGGCTCGGTTCCCCAGGTCCCACGTTAGCCAGATGCACAAGGGGGCGCATGCGTCTGGAGTTCGTTTGCAGAGGCTGGAAGCCCTGGCGTGCCCATTCTCTCTCTCTCCCTCTATCTGTCTTTCTCCCTGTGTCTGTTGCTCTCAAATAAATAAATAAAATGTAAAAAAAAAAAAAAAACTTTTAAAAATATTTTATTTATTTATTGGGGGGCAGATAAAGAGAGAGAATGAGCATGCCAGGACCTCTAGCCACTACAAACAAACTCCAGACACATGTACCACCATGTGCATACGGCTTACATGGGCACTGGAAAATCAAGCCTGGGTTCTTAGACTTCACAGGCAAGTTCCTTGACTGTTAAGCCACCTCTCCAGCCCAGTGGTTCTTTTTATATTTGTTTTTCCATATACAATCTAAAAGTTAAAAAAAATCCTAACTTAAACAATGCGATCATCTAAAACCGAAATTATCATTTTACCTAACATATGATAAATGTAACCATAATACATGTTAATGTTGTACAGTAACTTTTGTATCTGGGGTTATTTTATTATCTTGCATGGTACTTTAACTGATTTATATTGCTGAGATTCTTTAAGATTTAAGACAAGTATATTCCTTAGTAATTTGCTTATAACTTTCAAACAGAAATTTGTGGGGCTTTTTCTTTAAAAAATATCCTAGCTTTCTTCTTGAATATATTTAATACTTAGTGGTCCTTAAGGAATGGAAACATTATCATGTTTTAGTAGTTTGTTTTAAACTATCCTGCTATATATTTGCAAAACATGGATGCAATTTACCTTTAGGAATGCTAACCAGGAATAAAATTGATGTATGTTTTAATCATTCAAATATAGATATAAGTTCAAAGCAAGATATTTAATGTTTGGTTTTAAAATTAAAATAACAGGGCTGGAGAGATGGCTTAGCGGTTAAGTGCTTGCCTGTGAAGCCTAAGGACCCCGGTTCGAGGCTCAGTTCCCCAGGTCCCACGTTAGCCAGATGCACAAGGGGGCACATGAGTCTGGAGTTTGTTTGCAGAGGCTGGAAGCCCTGGCGTGCCCATTCTCTCTCTCTCCCTCAATCTGTCTTTCTCTCTGTGTCTGTCACTCTCAAATAACTAAATAAATGAATTTTTTTAAAAAGTTTAAAATTAAAATAACAAAAAAATCTTTTTATTACATTTTAGTTCCAAATATGCATACCATGTATGTGAAAGAAAATTCCAAAGCAAATATATATATATATATATATATATATATATATATATATATATATATATATATGTATATGTATATAAAAACGATGAGAAGGCAACAACAAGAGAATCAAGTTGAACTATTCTGAAATATTTAAGTGCATGAAAATATTCCAGCGCATACATATTTTCTGTAACAATGTGAGGTTAGAACTTAAGGAAATTGCCTTCACTACAGTAGAACAAGCTAAGTGAGAAAGCCCAAGGACACGTGGTATCTTAAAGTCAGACTCTTTGATGGAGTCATATCATATATACATCTTGTTAGTTCCATGGGATGGGAATGTTTTCTTTGTGCCATTGTGCATTGTAACTACATAATGTGTGTGTGTGTGTGTGTGTGTGTGTGTGTGTGTGTGTGTGTTAAATGTTATAGACCCCAAGATTGCCTTGAATCTCAGAGGAGACTTTAGTTAGACTTTAGAGTTCTGAACATTGTTGGGACTGGTAAAGACTATGGGAACATGTATTTTTTTAATTAATTAATTTTTATTTATTTATTTGACAGAGAAAGAGGAGGAGAAAGAGAGAATGGGCATGCCAGGGCCTCCAACCACTGCAAACAAACTCCAAACATGTGCGCCCCCTTGTGTATCTGGCTAACATGGGTTCTGGGGAATTGAACCTGGGTCCTTTGGCTTTACAGGCAAATCCCTTAACCACTAAGCCATCCCAATACTGTGGGAACTTTTGATGTTGGATTAAACACATCTTGCATCACATGATAGCAATGAGCCTATAGGGATATGGGTAGCAGGTTGTGGTTTAAATGTGAAATACTGCCCGCCCACCCCCATTGCCTCATGTGTTTGAACACTAGTTCTCCAGCTAGTACTGCTATTTCAAAAGTTTATGGAAATTTTAGGATATGGAGTCTCACAGAGGAAGAGATGTCAACATATCAAAGGGTTATGTCTCAAAGCTTTCCTCAAACTAGAGGTACCTGTTGTCTGTATTAGAATCCAATCACCGATCTTAACATTTGTGCCAGGGGGTACTGATATATATATATCTCCTTATGCCCCAAATGGAGCCTAGGAAGCGAATTTGTCCTTTATTTCCCTTTCTTCCTACCCAGCATCCCCAATCCACTATACAATTGAAGGGGGTTGATAATCTAAACATGTAGAAAGAGTACTTAAGACATCAAAACAGCTGTAAGGAAGAAACAGGACCAGCATCCACTCAAACACATGAGAAACCAGAAACTGCTCTCCTGATGGGAACACTGAGCATAGAGGGCAAAGTTAGAACACATTTGCTAAGTTGAAAGGGAAAATGAAGCCAGAACAAGGCAAAACCTTGCGCCACAGATGAGATCCCCACCCTGATCTCCAAATGCTTCCATATGCACTGAGAGTTTCAAGAAGCCCTCTGTCTCATCCTCAGGTAGAATGGAAAGTTACGGACTCTTTCTCCTCAACAGGGAACTTCTGAAATGAAAGTTTTGCTGTGATCTTCAGGGGAGATTAAGGGCTTTAAGAACCCATTTGTCCCTCTTATTATGACATGACGTGATCAAACAGAATTTGGGAAGACAGAATCTATCCTGTTTAACAGCAAACAAAGTCACTGTCATAATAGACCTATGTTCTCAAGTGGCCTCAATCCTTCTGTGTCTTAGGACATTCCAGATCTGTAGACTGACCTGTGATGGATATAAGACAGGGACAGTAGGGGACAAGGTCAATGGCTAAACATATCTCTGCCTTGTAGAGAGTTATGATATACTATTGAACATTTTTAAATGTTTGATTAATGAGTAAAGTGCTTGCTGGGCCATCACAAGAATCTGAGTTTGTTCCCCAGAACCCATGTGAGAATGTTAGGCATGGTGACAGCTGTAATTCTAGCACTGGGGAGGTGGAGGCAGGCAGAGTCATGGGACTTGCTGGCCACAAGTCTAGCCTAAGTTCTAGGACGATTAGAAACCATGTCTCAAATAAAAACGGGTAAGGTGTACATTTTCCTGAGGAATAACCTCTGTATTGGTTCTTTGGTCTTCATGTACACATGCACATAGGTATACATACCTGCACATCCATGGACACATACTCATATACATACACCACACAGAGAGAGAGAGAGAGAGAGAGAGAGAGAGAGAGAAATACAAATGCTCCAGTAGTATATCCCTGTAGAGAGTTCAGGAAACTGTGACAAAGGCCAGATGGTAACTACTACAGACTGATGGCCATTCAGTCTGTGGCTGACATATTCAATTCAGCACTGTAGGAGAGCTGTCACAGGTAGTCATCAGAGAATGAGTGGCTGTACTCACAAAACGGTATTTCTAAAAGTAGCATTTGGCACAAGGGTCACAATTACCAAACACTAACCTGGCATACCCTTTCTATAGCTTCTATAATGTCTGGCCACCTTCACAGCTTTTGAAAAGTCTATGCACAAATGCTTATCATAAAATAATTTAACGTTCACCTTAAGTAAAATGATTACTAAATAAAATCAATAGTACTACTATATTTAAGACTGTATTACTCATAACTAAAGGTGTCACCAGGGAACAGAGAATCCCTTTGGCAGGTTCTTGCTCTCATTGATTAAAAACAAAAATTTAAACATGTGGACACCAAAGGAAACTTGAAGACAATGTAATATAGTTTGAGAAAGTGACAGGGCAGGTAATCTGGTGATCTTGGAAGCTGTAGGGATGAGGGAGATGGACAGAGGAGGAAGAGAGAAAGGTATACTTTTAACAGAGAACAACTAAAAAGACACTTTGGAGGACAAGTTGAACACATAAGCAAAGAAGAATTACATGCACAAGGCCTTGTTCCTCATAGTTTTTTGTTTTTTTTTTTTTTTTTTCCTTTTTTGAAAAGGTGAAAAGTGTTTCTCCTCTCAGGATGGCCTGTGCTTTGGGCACAAAATCAGTGTTCACAGTGATGGGCTAGCCAAGGCGGAAGTAGTTAATGCTAATATTACTTGTTTTAGCCTTGTAGTCAGCTAACAGTTGCTCTTGGAGGCCTAAGCCTTTGTTTGTGTCAAAGACAGGAAGGAATAATGACTCACTACATGTATTGCCACAAGCCTACTTTATTAATTTTGTCAGATCTGGTTCAGAAAGGAACAGCTGAATTATTTACTGTCATCAGTTTACCCTATAGCTATGGCCAGGAAGGAACAACTAAGAACACCTATGGGTGTCAGTTGCCTCCTTAGTTTGTTAGTTTTGAGCCAACTGAAAGTCCCTGAAATTGGTGCATCTTTTTAACGTGAGTGTGTGCGCATGTTTATTTGCATGTGCTGGGAAGGGGGCGGGGTCAGTGTCAGGTTCAGTGGTTAAGGCACTTGCCTGTGAAGCCTGAAGGTCTGGGTTTGATTCTCCAGGACCCTCAAAATGCCAGATGCACAAGGTGGCGCGTGCATCTGCAGTTCCTGTGCAGCTTCTGGAGGCCCAGGCAGCCCATTCTCTTGACCTTTGATTCTCCTGGCACCAGACTCTTATAGACCTGACTCTTGCTTTGCTAAGCTCTCCTCCTTCCGAGCCTGGAACTGAGCGGGGGGCAGGTTTCTTCTTGTCCACACACATTCCTGTGTTATTTTGGGTGTCTTCTCACTTTGCAACATGTATGATCTCTCCTTTAGACATGAGTCCTTTACTTTGTCTCAGTCATCCTGTGCCCTGTGAGGATGTGCTAGTGAGGGGGACGCAGTGGGTTGGGCTCTCATGCTTTGCTCTCCAAGTGCACATGAGCCTTGTTAGGAGACTCTCCAAGGCCCAGCGGTTTCTCAGTGAAGAAGGTTCCATGATCTCTTCTTCCCCTTTCCAGCTGGAAAGGGGGAGAATTCTCTTCCAGCTAGAGGCTTTCACCTCACTATTCTCTGGATCCTAATTCTCCTTAAAATAAGCGCATAATTCATAATTTACCCTTTATAGAGTCCTTGGTTTTCAATTCTTTGCTAACAGAAATAGGAATCCAAAAGTTGGGGTTCACAAACCTGGGCTCTCTTGGGTCCTTGCAGAAGTTAACCCTTCTCTGGACCCAAAGATCCTGCATCAACAGTACAATTCCAAAAATTTTATTCTCTTTTTCCTTTTTGCATATGTATGTATGACATAATTTCTTCAATATTTTCCTCTACCTTCATTTAGTTCAAATCAATGAGAATATTTAGGAATCAATTATGCAATAATAAGCCCAATTTCATATTTAAGCATTGGGTATATGAGAAGAACAGAAGTTTAAGAGTTGTGAAACCATAGATCTAGGATTTAGGATTGCCTCTGTGCCAGTCTGGGAAAGCTGAGGTAAGGCTTGATTTTAAACAGCCTTTATAGCACGGGACAGGAATCCAGAGGCAAGCTGGGAGATTCTGCAGTATAGACACCACAGTCCCCTGTGAGGAACTATTTGGTGACCTGAAGCCTGGCCTGAGCCTGGTGAAGAAGCATTCCATGCTCAAACCAAGAGTTCAGTTTCTTTGGGATTTTCTGAAATTTTCAACTGTCTTGGAATTTTCAGCTCATATCCCCTATCACAAGGGTGGAAATTAGGAGGAGGACCAGAACTCATCTAGGGAAGTAGAAAGGCAATACTACAATAACAAAGTTAAGTCCAAGGGCACTTGGCACTAAGAGGAAGATTGGACAGCAGTGGAGCCTGAACAACCCAGGCCATTCTTTCAGGCCTTTTACACTCCCTGGAGCCTTCCTTGAGGATTTGCCCTTTGCCCTCCATCTCCTCCCCATAACAAGGTCCATGAGTATATGGTTCTTAGATGAAACTCCCATGTCAAAGCACGGGGGTGTAGGAACATGATACTGTGGAATGCTGTCTCCTGGGTGCAACAGGGCTGTTACACTTAGGAATTCTCAGGAATTCATAGAAGCTGCTAGTTTCCTACATGAGGAGGAGCCCATCAATGTTTCATCATAGATGTAAAGGAGCTCACAGGACCTGATTCCTTCCAGGCTAGCTATTGGCAGTTAATGGTTGCTGAGGACAGGGGTGTCATGTTATTTAACTTAATACTTCCAAAATGCTGTTGTTCTAACATGTGAGCAATAAAGTCATTGAGAGTTTTACAAAGAAAAATTGTTAGGTACAAGGAAATATATGGTGTTCTCTGACTACTCCAAAAGCATTATTTTCATGAAAGGTGCATTATTATTTTAAACAGAATCTTCACTAGCTGCAAATCTTTACTCAGGAGTTCTCAACAAGGTCAGTACAGACTAATATTTATCACTGTGACTGACCATAATCTGCTCCTGAAACGGCTGACTTTCCTAAACCTGCTCCATGTCTTTTTTTTCCATTAGTACTCATGGTCTTCTGACATTCTACCTAATATATTTGGTTCTTATGATTTATTGTTTATTTCTCCACTAAAACCTTCATAGAAATTTTTTGCAGTACCCTACTATGTCTAATAGTGCCTGGCTAATATTGTAAATCAATAACTACATGATGAATAAAATAGTTAGACATAATCTTGAGGGAAAAGGCCTTCCTATGAGAAACTCTGACCACTGCCAAGCCTAAAAAGTCATCCTGTTAATGGAGTCTGCTAATTTCCTTGTAGCAAGCTAATATGTTCAGACTTTCAACCATTACATTACGTCATATAACTGCTAAATTTCACATCAACTAAAATTTTCTTTTTCAAGCATCTCAATTATACATACACTTGTTTTATACACCAACATATAAATATACATATTTATGCTGGAGATTGGGCCTAAAGACTGGAACCCTGGGCCTTGTGCATGCTAACTATGACACTTCACAGTTTATTTTTATTTTTATTTTAAAAAGAGAGAGAATTGGCACACCAGTGCCTCAGCCACTGAAATTGAACTCCAGATGCTTGAACCACCCAGTGGGCATGTGCAACCTTGCACTTGCCTCACCTTTGTGCATCTGGCTAACGTGGGATCTGGAGAGTAGATCATGGGTCCTTAGATTTCGCAGGCAAGCACCTTAACCACTAAACCATCTCTCCAGCCCTCATCACGGTTCCTTTAATTGCTATAGATTTTTGTCCTTATGATCTAAAATTTTAAGATGATATACCCAATCAACTTGAAAGAGTTGAAATTTAGTGAAGCCTTCCAGCTTCAGCCATATCCAAATTGTAAATTCATTTATTTGAATTTTATGTAAATTTGTTATAGATCTTTGAGCAAATCACTTGTAGAACCTTGTTTTATTCGTTTTTCAGCCTTGAAACTCATATTCACTTGAAAATTTCTAGCCCATATCTCATAATCACTCCTCAAGTATTTCAGAGAAGGCTTGCTAAAAGTTCCAAAGCCATTAACATACATTATAATTATTTCCCAGATAAATGAGTAATATTTGTTTAAAAACAAACATGAAATAATAAGATAATATGTCAGATATCAGATATAACTTATGGTTCTCATGATTGTCTTGTTCTTTTAAAAATGTTTTTGGGGGGCTGGAGAGATGGCTTAGTGGTTAAGCACTTGCCTGTGAAGTCTAAGGACCCCAGTTTGAGGCTCAAATCTCCAGAACCCACGTTAGCCAGATGCACAAGGGGGCTAAGGCGTCTGGAGTTCGTTTGCAGTGGCTGGAAACCCTGGTGCGCCCATTTTCTCTCTCTCTCTCTCTCTATCTGCCTCTTTCTCACTCTGTCACTCTCAAATAAATAAATAAAAATAAACAAAAAAATTTTTAAATATTTTTATTTATTTATTTGCAAGCAGAGATGGATACAGAGAGTGAGACAGAGAGAATGGGCATACACAGCCTCTAGACACTGCAAACGAACTTCATTAATGTGCACCACTTTGCGCATCCAGCTACCAGTGGGTACTGGGAATCAAACCCAGGTTTTTAGGCTTTACAGGCAAGTGTCTTAACTGCTGAGCCATCTCTTCAGCCTGATTGTTTTATTCTTAACTATGCTCTTATCATTTATTTCCTCCTCCCCCTTCTATTTCTTTTACAGCATTGATATAATTGAAATTATTTTTAGGGAAAAGATAAAAAAAATTATCCCCCCAAACTACTTGCTCTTTACATAAGGGAAGACACATGAGCAGGCCAGGGAGTTTGGCTTGAGAGCCCTGCTGGTTCTAGAGGTGAGACAGTAACAGACCAACGGCTCTTTGAAGCCGGGTACCAAGGTGGCCTCCCATGTCCCAAAGTTTCCAACTGTGAATGACCATCAAAACCAAGGGAGAAGATTTGATGGTTGAATTTATTGGCTGCTCATTTTAATATACATTTCTTGGACCTGTCCTCCACTCTAAGGATTTAGAAGGCATGAGGAAGGATGCTGAAATTCCAGGTCATTCTGATGACCAGCAGAGTGTGGAAAATACTCTGCCTACAGGGGACTTTGGAAGAGTCAGTCCTCCTGAAGACCATCAGGTGGAGGCTAGCTGGTGTCTTAAGATAGGGTTTGTTGAAGAGAATGGGACATCCTTGTTGGAAACTCCCCTTAGTGGCTGTTCTCTGAATAATCAAATCTGTTAGTAGTCACCTACTCAGTCACTTAATTGACAGCTGTTAGTCCCCCCACACCAACTTTTTTTGTACCCAGCTACCTTGAATAGAAAGATGTCAATTAAATAACAGCTTCTTTGATGACTGGTTGAACTATAATTATGGAAGTCCAGATACTTTGAATACTATAATTACACTGCAAGGAAGCTCCACCCCATCTGAGGAGACACTGTGTCTCTGGATGAAGCCGTGACTTCTGCTCTAGGAAGACTTGCTCCAGTCATGACTGTTTCAGACAGCATGCATCAGCTACAAGAGAGTTAGCCCCAGATCTAACAAGTGACGATGACCTCTGCAAGACCCCATGTGATAGCTACAGATGGCTCTATCTATCTTACAGCTATCCCTAATGAGATTCTTTGTGGAGCGTACTTCTCCTGCTTTGTAGAAAGAAGGCTTTGCACATGCCAAGCCTGTGACTGGTGAAGCTGAAACCTGTGCACAGAATTGACCCACTCACTCCTTTTCTGATGATGTAATCCTGCTGTTTCACAGTGTTTCCAGATCAGCAGCAGAACTAACTTTTGTGGATTATTGACTCAACATAAAGCTTACCCAAAATTATCTAATTTTTTTTTTATTGTCTACTTGGGGTTTTAATTGAAGGTGGAGGTGGAGCAAGCTGGTGATGCAATGAACAGGCAAAAGCATTTCAGCCCTAGAACCCAATAGCAACAGCTAAAAGGCAACCAGAGGTGGACTCCTGAGGGAATAAGTCATCAAGGGCTATAAGGGTTGGACTCACTCAGTGTCTATAAGGCAGCTGAAGAGTTACAGAAACATTCGGGCATACAGAACACAGAGATTATAAGGACTCCAGAATTTCCAGAATGCTAACAAGGTGGGTGGTTGATTAACGACAGAAAACTGAGACTACAGACAACAATGGTGTCAAAGAGCAAAGACTGTGAAATGTGAGAGACTGCAAAAAAATTGGGCAGAAGTCCTGTAGACCATGGCCTCTGGAAATTTCCAGACTGCCATGAAAAGCTAAGAGATAAGAGTTCTGATACCCAAAATTTGGAGCTGTAATAGTAGCATCTGGGTACATGGTCACTATCCCTCAAATCCAGAGCAATAAAATTCTAACTTCAAGTAGAATCGTAAGTCTCTGGCATTGAAAACTCAAGAGCAAAAACCCCTCTGGTTCTCAGAACCCAGATCCAGAGAGCTCTGCAGTGAGCCTCTGACTTTCAGGACTTGGAGCTATTATGTCTCTGACTGAAAGTCGGCTATAAGCCTGTGGGTTTGAAAGTCTGGCCTATGTGTTGTCAGATTTGTCAACCTTAAGGGAATTACCCTGTATCTCCTCACAATTTCCACCCAAACAGTGCAAAAGAACCCATAGCCATCTGTGACACTCATACCTTTTAATTGTTGTTCTTCGACATGGCATGTCACTTAGCAAGAGAACCAATGGATTTCATGAAGACTTATATTTTAGTGTTTTTTTCTTATGTTGAAATGTAGCTTTCCATGCATGGTGTTTTGTGACTTAACTGAAAGCATATCTGTTCTCAGTGGTATTTGAAGTGATGATGTTTCTTAAACAGATGGCATATTAGATCCAGAGAAATATGATTAGTACCTGTTGTCAATTCTTCTGTTGTGCTTTATAGTATAAGCTTATCCTTCATCTTTAAGCTTATAGCAATAAGTAGAGGACTTTTCTCACAAGGTAGAACCAGCTGAGAACATGTCTTAGGAACTACATAAGTCTTTAAGACTGCAGAGACAATCAACAGATATCTTCATGTTGCAAAAAAAAAAAGGCAGTAACAAAATAGAACAGAAGTCTGTGAGCAATGACAGGCTAGTCTGTATGCTTAGCTTAATGTGGCCATGAGAAAGTTTTTGTAATAGTTATCTGGAAATTATTCTTAATAAATTAAGTAGGTAAAAGCTTATTGCTGTGTAATAACTTTTTATCTCCCTGCCTTTGGGAAACCTTCCTTGAGAGGGAGGGGGGCTAGAAATGATACAAAGAGGTGAGACAGTGATGCACATGTGCATCCAGAAGCAGCCTGCTCAGTGTGAACCAAGTATGACACAGCCACAGCATAAAACCTTGTGAACATCGGATTAACTGCTAAAACAAGGAAGCTGAGCATTGTGGAGTGGTGTAATGGCAGGGCATGAACGGGAGCCCAGAGGCAAGTCCAAGTCCAGCGCTCTTTGCCTCTATCACTGCACAGCGCATGGCTTGACATCCACACAAAGAACACAGCTTGCTTGAGTCTTTAAAGTCAAGACTCTTGAGAAGGTTTTACATTATTTCAATATTCTAAGAACCCTACACATCTTCCTGCTCCATTTGGTGGCTGCATTTCAGTGACAAGTCTCGGCTGTTCGTTTTCTTTCTATAGAAGTCCAGAACTTTTATTTAGCAAAAACATATCTTACCTTGGGAAAGGAGACATTAAGCATTTTCCTTTCATTTTCTGACAATTATTCAAAAAGGAATAAAAGCAAAACAAAACCAATTTAAGTGGCTTTCTCAAGACCATGGCAGAAGCCCATGATGATGAACATATCTTGAAGTGGTCTCAGTGTAAGGATCACTGAAGTAGATTTAAGAACATAAATCTGCCAGGCATGGTGGTTCAAGCCTTTAATCTCAACACTCAGGAGGCAGAGTAAGAGCATTGCTGTGAGTTCAAGGCCACCCTGAGACTACATAGTGAATTCCAGGTCAGCCTGGGCTACAACGAGACCCCATCTCAAAAATCAGAAAAAAAATAAATTTAGCAGAAATAGAGAAATATTTCATCATAGAGTTTTGATATTTATATAATAATGGGAAAATACAATTTTCTCAACTTTTATTGTATTCCACTGGTGTGATTTAGGACATTAACAAGGGATAGAAATTACTTCTTGTGGATAGAGGATTATAAGCATGGAGAAAGCTCTGGTGTTCATTCCCATCAAGAAAATAAAAAAATAAATAGATAGATAGACTGATAGACTGATAGATTAGAGTCAGATAGATAGATAGATAGATAGATAGATAGATAGATAGATAGATAGATAGATGGCACAATGCACATGAGACTATGACGAGAGACAACAATGGTCTTTTCACTAGGTGGTACTGCTTCAATTGGATATTCATACAGGGAAAATATTTATTTTTTAAATTTATTTACTTATTTGTGAGCAACAGAGAAAGAAAGAGGCAGAGAGACAGAGAGAGAGAATGGGTGTGCCAGGGCCTCCAGCCACTGCAAATAAACTTCAGACGCCTGAGTCCCCTTGTGCATCTGGCTCACGTAGGTCCTGGAGAATCAAGCCTCAAACCGGTGCCCTTAGGTTTCATAGGCAAGCGCTTAACCACTAAGCCATCTCTCCAGCCCGCATACAAGGGAAATATTCTACTTTTTAGTTTTCTATTCTGCAAATACAAGCAGTTTGGTACCATTATTAGGCTCATCTGTGACCTACCCTCTCCCCATTGGCTCCTCCTTGTTGAGGTATATGGGTCGTGCATAGTGGAGTTAGCCCACAGTTATGGGTACGATAAATGTCTCTGCATATCATGACCCAACATGTTGCTCTGACATTCTTTCCAGCCCCTCTTTGGCAAAATTTCCCTGAGCCATGTTGGGTTCATTTTTGGTCTGCTTCAGTGATGAAGTGTTGGGAGCCTCTGGGGCTCTGGCTCTCTGATTTGGTAGGAGTTGATTTTTCTCTGTGTTGGTCTCCTTCCCCCTTGTGCTGGTATCTGGTTCATCGGGAAAACAGTACCCTTGCATGTTTTGCCAATTTTCCTTAGTTTCAGCCAGGGCCCTTTTGAGGTATGACGGGGTGGCTCTCTCCTTAGGATCTGCATATATCTGAAAAAGAGAAGCATATTCTCCAACAAAGAGTAAGTTACTATCAGGACAAAGGAGATAGTCCTTACTTTTTTTATAGACAGTTTAATAGGTGTAGGCCCTCTTGTAGCCCATGATTGATGGTAGCTTGATATTGGAGAGTGGGCTTATGTTTGGATATGGTTCTGACTTGCTTCCCAGCTCCAGCTATGGGTCCCGTACCACTGAGGGGATCAATTAGCCAAATCAAGAGCAGTTGGTTCCCCACCATGGCTATGTGCCACTATTGCACTTGTGTGGGCATCACAACAGGTTATTTGCTGATAAGTAGGTTGGACCATGAGTTGCTTGGACAGATGTTGGTCATTTCCCCCAGTTGCCCATGTAGCACTTTCTGGCACTAGACACGCTGACTATCTGGGGACTGACTCTCTTCTGGCTTCCAGCCATGCCGTTCCAGTTTATGTGTCAGCTGCTTCTGGTGTCTTCAGCAATAGGGTCTTACCACTAACCTTTGGTGGGTAATCAAGTACTCTGACAGAAATCTGTCATTCTTTTAGGAAACCTTGTAGGTTTCTCTGAACAAAAGCTCATTGTGGGTGATAGCCCCATGCTGGTACTGGGAGTTACAGGTCAGTGCCCCCTAAGAAAATGAGGGAAAAGATAACTAAAAAAAAAGAGTTAGAGAGGAGAGAAAGAGTGGGGGAGAGGGAGAGGGAGGAAGGGAGAGAAAATGTAGAAGATTGAGGTTAGACTTGATCCTACCCTCTCCAGTGTCTTGTAGTTCGGGTGTTTCCTGTAAGGGCCTGGTGAAGGTTCAGCCATTTGGTCTGCCTTTTAGGAAGTAAAATGTTATGGTACCATTGCCACTTGGGTCTATATTAGTGTTTCCCACCCCTTCGATGCCCTTCCCTCCCTCCCCATCCCTTCTAGTGTCTAGTCCATGAGATGCTTGCTGGGTATGTAAGGTATACACTAGGATGGGAAATATTCTTGATACATTACTTTTCAACATAAGTAGGAAAATTTGAGATAGACTGCAGTTCAAAACATGAGCAGTAAAATAATATAAAGCTAACTATCTGTCATCTAGATAATACTAGTTACTTTGCTCTAGACAAAGATTTTTTAATATATATTTTAACTTTATTATTAGATATGGACATATTTTGTATGTAAACATCACATGTTGGTACCATCCTTTCCCTCCTCCCTGCACCTTTTCTGAAGAGGCCTTCCTCACTGGGGATGTAGGTCAACCCATGGGTATTGTGGGTTATAGGGCAGCAGTCAGTTATGGGGGGAAAGGTAATGTCTCTGTGCAAAATGCCCCGACTTGTGGCTTTAACAATCTTGCTGCCCCCTCTTCCGCAACATTCCCTGAGCCATGCTGGGAGCATTTTAAGTCTACTTCAGTAATAGGCACTTAGGAACATCTAGATGTCTGGTTTGGTAGGTGTTGAGTGTCCTCAGTATCTTTCTCCAGCATGCTTGTACTGATATCAGCTTAACTAAGAGAGCAGCATTCTTGTTCATTTCCCCAACTCCTCTGCGGCTTCAGCTAGGGTCGGGGTGAAGTGCACTGGCTCATTTGTCTCAAGTCTAGGTCCCATCTGAAAAATAGAAGCAGATTCTGCAGCAGAGAGTGAAGTCAGAGCCAGTTAAATGGAATAACCATTATTAATTTAGAGAGAATTATAAGGGTTTAGATACTTTTGTAGTGTAAGGCTAGTGGGAGCTTGACAACAGAAAGCAGAATAATTATGTGGATAGGATTCTGACTTGTTTCCCAGTTCCAGATTTGGTTTCCTTTCTACTGAGCAGATCTGTTAGCCAATCCAAGAGCAGTAGGTTACCCACCATGGCTCTATGCCACTACTGTACTTATCTGAGCATCACATCAGGTTGTTTGCTTCTGAGTCACTTAGGCTTTGAGTTGCTTGGACAGATGCTGGCCACTTTCTTGTGGTAGCCCATGTAGCACCTTCCAGTATTAGACGGGCTAATTATCTGAGGACTGGCTCTCCTCTGGATTCCAATCAGGTCTCTCCATGGTCCATGCTAACAGCAATTGGTGTCTTCAGCAGCAGGCTCTTACCATTAACCTGATTTTCCTGATTTCCTAATGTTATAGCTTTTAGCAAAAATTTTATCATGTAGTTTACTCCATCTATAAAAATAAAAATTATGAGTTCAAATGTCTGACAAATCTTGGAACTTTATTTTTTCTGAGTGTGTGTGTATATGTTCTTAGTCATATGCCTGAAAGCATGTAATGTACAGGAGTGTGCAGAAGCTGAAGGTCAATGTCAGATGTATTCCTCAATCTCTCTACTTCAGGGATCCTCTTGTCTCTGTCTGGCCAGTGCTTGGATTATAGGTACCTTCTGTTCTGCCTGGATTTTCCACAATGGTGGAAATCTAAATTCGGGTTTATAGCATTGGCAATGTTGGGGTTGGAGTTAGAAGTAATAGAGAGAATCAAGGAAATAATACTGTGTAGATTAGCCAAGGACAAGAGAGGAAGGAATCCCAGGAAAATAGAAACAGTTTGGCCCCTGCAGGCACATATGTGAGGAGACAGGCTAAAGAGGTTTTATTAACAGCTCTGGGAATGAGGAACAGAAGACACACATGATTAGAAAAGCAATATCTAGAGCACCTCTGGAGAAGTCCCAGGTAGTGCTGGGAAATTTAATCACATCTGTGGACATGAAGGAAGGCTAGGTTTTTGATGCCTGAAGATAGACTCGTTTCTAAAATATGCCAGTATCTCCAAATTGAGAACCCTGAGTTCTATCAGACACCCAAGAAAGACAAAGATTATTCCAATGGGTAAAAATAACAAAACTCCTCATGGCTGACAGAGCAAGCACATACCAGTGACAAAAGGGGATACTAGTCTATCACAAATAATGTCTCACATTGCCATTGCATCTTGGTCACTTAGCCTTGTAGGCCAGTGACACTGTGTATCATGCCACACAGAGCACTTTGGATCGCTTGTATTGCATTCCATGGGCCCTGTGACTTGTACATTCAGCTTCAGTATCTCCATACTAACCTCGAGGTGAATTGACACGTAGGCTTTGATTCTTGTCTTTTCTCCTTGTCCTGTATTACCTCGTCCTTTTTCCACCCTATCGTCGGATGGCTTAGCCTTTTCATATGTCTGAATTTTGATAACTATCCCTGTGAAGAACACCTACTGGCCTCTTGTCCTTCTGCACTCATTGGGATCATTGAGATGGCACTGTGTCCCTCTAAAACTAAACAAGTCAAACAAGTGTTTTCCCTGTTGCTTAGAAGATGAAAAGCACCCCACTTCACAGGTGAATTTGTAAAGCTCCCACTAGGTTGTGAGAACTTTTGCTTCTCGGGAACAAAAGTTCTTAACAGTGTGGCTGTGTGTGCTTGCAGTAACCATGTCATCATAAAAATCTCTCACATCTGAGAGTTAGAAACACCTTCCCTAGCCAGGCATGGCGCATGCTTGTGACCTTAGCACTGGGAAATGGGAGACAGTGAGTCCCTGGGGCTCACTGGCCAGCCAGCCTAAACCCAATTAATGAGGTCTCCATGAGAGGGCCTGTCTCAAAAAAAAAAAAGGAAAAAGCAACAACAACCCAAGATGGATAACACTTGAGGAAGTGCAACACCCGCGGTTGCCCTCCAGTGCATGCCCATGTGAGCACATACCCAACACACTCACACACACACACACACACACACACACACACATTCCCCGAGGAAGGAGGGGAGGGGACAGAAATGACCTGCAGTGTGAGGAGCTGTCATGTACCACATGGCCCTAAAGCAAGCAGTCATGAATACTGTACCTGTTTTCATGTTCCAAGTAATTTAGACATAAATATTACATTTCCATGTTCTGTTTTCCCCATTTACAGCCAAACTGTTAATATATACAATAGCATGTTGTAAGACTGATCATGATAATGAAACTAAGCTATAAGAGAGGGTTCAGAGAAAACTTTCTCTTGTGATTTGGCCAAATATATTTACTTTCAAATTCCTATCTGCAAATATGCCTTTGAAAGAACAACAGTGTAGCAGTAAATACACAGGCAATTGAAACATGGCTAAGGGATGCTAAGAGAGGCAGAAGATAACATCCAGATGGTCCATCTGTGTGATTTCCCATGGAACTGTTTTAAGCAGGAGAGAAGATGGGCAGCAGGAGACATTGTCTTTGTCAGAAGTAAGAAGAGAGTCCACAGCACTTGCAGGATGGCGAGTGACCACATTGTCACCCCACATCTCAAGAGTGATGGGTGGATAGGAAGTTGAGGTTTGGAAGATCAGCACCTAGTTTTCAGGTGTGTTCCATTTCATTCTTTATTATGTGCCTTCATAGAATAAATCTAAATAAAAAATCTTTCTAGAAACTTCAGCTGTAAGGACATGGTAAGTTCTCAGGAAATTCAAATGTGTAAACCACAGTACAGTCACGCTAGAGTCAGCCAGCAGCATTGCTAGCAGAACAGGCTCCTCTGTTGACTGCAGTGTGATAACATTCCTCTGAAGGGGTGTGGAGGAACACAGGGAATTCTACAGACCCCAGAGAAGCACCTTTCCTCCATTCATGGTGCCTTTCTACCAGTCAGTGTTTGATACTTGCTGATCTCTTCTCCTTCTCTCTCTTCTCTGAGCTTGGTTTCGTGAGCATACAAACAAGACCCAGGGGAGTCATAGCTTTACCTTGACTCAATTTCATGTCACCCTTTTCCATAATATCTCAAGAGAAAGTATTTACCTTGGGCCTCACAAAAGCTTACCTATACCTTAGATTATATCTCTCAGTCAAGCAAGGTCCTATAGCCCAGAGTCCTTAGGGGAAGCAAAATAGCCCTCAATTGGGGGCCCAATGGGACTATGTGTCACTTGTACACAGCCTGAGGTATCAGGCTGGATCAGGAGGATACTTTGAGAAGAAACTTAGAAGAGGAAGCCAATCAAAGTGAGCTGACCACCAAGGAAGCATCAGCTGGAGGGGTTAGGCAGAGAAAGGAATCTGCACGTGGAGCTCACTGGACAGAATTGAACATCAGTTGCAAAAGGATATTGAAAACAGAAGGCAGAGGAAAAAAAACCCTGATTTAACTATTCGTCTTCTTGTTGCTATCTGTGCGTCTGGGCTTGTCACTTAACTTGTCTAAGCCTCAGTTTTCCATCATAGGAATCACATCAGTTTCTACCTAAGGCATTTAACAATGAAATGTGTTGATGCATGCCAAGGGCTGGAAAGTGAGCTTCCCATTAAGCAGAGGTTCCCCATAGCTCATGTCCTAGCATCACGGCTGCTAATGCCACTGCTGTATGCCTTTAACAAAAGGGACAGGGGCTGTGTGCACATACATGGAGGTTTTCTAATACTTGGATTGCGTTCTAGACAAACATAAGAGAACAGGAACAAATTGAAGCCCAATCATTCTCCTCATCAAAAATGAGGATTTGGAGCTGGAGAGATAGTTAAGCACTTGCCTGTGAAACCTAAAGACCCTAGTTCGTTAGCGAGATGCACAAGGGGGTGCATGCATCTGGAGTTCATTTGCAGTGGCTGGAGGCCCTGGCGTGCCCATTCTCTCTCTCTCTCTCTCCCTCTTTCTCTCACTCTGTTGCTCTCACTCTCTCTGTTGGTCTCAAATAAATAAAAAAAATAAACCAAAAGAAATTAAAATGATGATGTTAGGAGCTGGAGAGATGGCTCAGCAGTTAAGGTGCTTGCCTATGTAGCTTAAGGACTCAGGTTTGATTCCCTAGTACCCACATAAGCCAGATGCACAAAGTAATGCATGTGTCTGGAGTTCGTCTGCAGTGTCTAGAGGACCTGGCACACCCATTCTCTCCCTCCCCCATCCCTCTGCCTCTTCCTCTCTCTCTCTCTCTCTCTCTCAAATTAGTCAATTTTTTTAAATGAGGGTGTTTAGGTGAATAATTTGCCTTCAGTTACTTAGATAAACAGCAAATTTAAAAATCAAACCCAGGCCACTTGCTCTGTGGTGATTACTGAGTCTCAGACTCATCCACACTCCCACATTTCCCAGATTACAACACCTTCCTTTTCAGTTTCTCTCTGGACTACCCTTTCTCTTGTCAACTTCATAAACTTCTACCCGCTCTGAACTTTCAGCTAAGGTGTTACCAACTGGACCTCTGTGAGGTCTTTTCTAAAGCTGCCCAAAGAAGATAGGCTTCTCACAGCACTGGCTCACAATGACCCTCTGTGTTCAACTGAAGCTGTTGTCTGCTGCTCTCTACTAAGGCTTTTAATGGAATGTTCATGAAAGGGCATCAGAGGGAGTTCTGGGAATCAACTATGGACATAGTGAAGGACAAGGAGAAGGAGAGATGGAGAAGAGGAAGATATAGTAGGAGATAAAGAGGTATGTGTATGTGAGAGACAGTGATATTTTTTTCCAGATCATCTTGGCATGCACACTGTTTTCATGTCTATCAGGAGCTGCTCTTGAAGACCGACACCGTGGACTCCTTCCTCACTGTTGTCAGATGTCAGAACAGCTCCCCATTGGGAAGAATTAAAGGACATATGTCCTCCTATTAGGATACTGAGCATCTGTCTTTGTTTACTTCAAGATTGGCTTAAACTAGAATTTCTCAGAGAAACTAGCAAAGAAGAAATATCCTTTGGCTTTGCTTTCTGCTGTATGTGATGGAACACCAAAACCTAATGTATGACAACATTCTTGCTGATGGCAAGAGCTCAGAGCCAAAAATGCTGTAAGTAGCATTACGAGTTTATTTTCTTCCAAAAATATAGTAGGACAGAATTTTTGTTTCAAGCAAGGCCAGTGTTGAAAAAGGCATAAACTTTACCAAACTTTGATCTTCCCTGACACAGGAGACTAGTTTTAAAATAGCAACAAGGGGCCAGGCGTGGTGGTGCATGACTTCAATTCCAGCACTAGGGAGGCTGAAGCAGGAGGATTGCTGTAAGTTCGAGGCCACCCTGAGACTACATAGTGAATTCCAGGACAGCCTGAGCCAAGTGAGACTACACCTCAAAAAAACAAAAAAAAAAAAAAAAAGAAAGAAAATAGCAACAAGGTAACTGGTATTAGTTATTTCCTCAAGCCAGGTATTAGGCTTAACAACCTTAATCCCAGCACTCAGGAGGTAGAATTTGAGGCCAGCCTGGGCTAGAAAATGTATTCCAAATCAACTTTGGCTAGAGTGAGACCCTAAAAAAGTGAAAGTAACTTTCTTGTAACTTTGACCAAATGCCAGTCCAGAAACAATTCAAGGTTCAAGGTTACAGTCAAGAATGGCAGGTTAGGCATGGTGGCCAGAGCTTGAAGCAGCTGGTCACATTCAGTCCACTGTGAGGAAACAGAAAATTGAGTGTCCCTGTTTAATTAACTCTCTCCTCTTTATACAGTGCAGGACCCCCAGCCCATCGGATGCTGTGGCCCACCGTTAGGGTGTGTTTTCCCACTTCATTTAACCTAAGCTTTCACATAGTTAAGACATGAAGCATATTTCCATTGTGATTCTAGATCCCATCAAGTTGACAAGCTTTCACCTACAAACTGGTGAAAGCCCTGCATCCCAAAATGGGTTAAATTAGTGGATGAAATGGGTTAAATATTAAATATTACTGCTTTGATAAAGGGAACCTGTTTAACTTTCAAGAATTTACCTTAGGAGACCTGTGATGGAAGAATTGGAAGCTTCCTTACGCAGCCCGCAGATATTAACAGACAAGCCCCTGTATATCAAGTCCCTTCTGAAACAGAAGATCAACAGCTTCCAAGAGTGGAAACATTTCCTTTGCAAATAAACCTCATAGGTGGCTTTGCGACCAAACAGAAAAGCATCTGAGTTTCACTGTCTAGGGGAGGAAGCACTTTATGTAGAAGGACCTGACCCCTGCTTCCTTTGGTCCAGTTTGGCTATAGCAAGGTTTCAAATACATGCTAAGTTCTCAAGTCATAGCCTTTTCAATGTTTTCTCATTCTGCTTTACCAACCTGTGATACAGAAATATTCTGGTACAGGGCAACCTTTCTAGAGTACTGCTCAGATGACCTTCAAATTGAGTCACATTCTCAATCCTCCTTTGCTGACACCAAAGTATCTCCTTCCTTTGCAGGGGGGGGGACGGGACTGAGTATTGTGAAGCCAATGGAATTTAAGGGAGAGAAATCCAATGGAGACAGTGCTGAAGTATCTTGGGATTGCCTTATCGCAAACCCATTATGCCATCCATAAAAATAAACTGATACTGTTCACTACAATACACAAAGCTCAGCTTTCAATGTTGCTATTTTAAAACAGTAAGTCTGGAGCTGGGCATGGTGGTGCACACCGTTAATCCCAGCACTTGGGAGGCAGAAGTAGGAAGATTGCCATGAATTCGAGCTACCCTGAGGCTACATAGTTAGTTCCAGTTCAGCCTGGACAAGAGTGAAACCCTACCTCCAAAAACCAAAAATAATAATAATAATTAATAATAAAATAAATAAAACAGTAAGTCTGGAGCTAGAGTGATGGCCTGGGTTCAACTCTCAAGTATCCAAATAAATCCAGATGTACAAAGTGGTACATGTATCTGGTGTGCGCTCTCTTGCGCTCTCACTCTCTCGCTCTTGCTCTCTCTCTCTCTCTCACTCCAAATAAATAAAAATATTTAAAACAAAAAGTCTTCAGAAAAGTACATGAGCTGCCAGGGCCAAGACCACTGTAACTTGGGCTTCTCAAGTTAATGCAAAGGAAAAGGTCTTTTTGTTGAAATTAACTAGTTCATTAATTAGTTAACTTATTTTGGCGTTAAGCATGGAAGCCAAGGCTACATGTTTGTCCACCACATACTCTACCATGGAGCTAAAACCCTGGAAGTTACATTTAAACAAGACAAAAAGTTATTTTATTTTCACACTGCAAATGTCTATGTTACCTTTTCCCTATTCTAAACAGTATTTATGAAATTTAATTTTCATGAAAAAATTATGAAGATATGATTCTGTACAAAAAGTATTTTGAGCTAATCCAAAGAAATCAGTTATATACTTAATTTTAATCTTATCTAAATTCTTTTGGTAAGAGAACCACACCTCTCATCAGATAGCCAAAGTATCCATGACAGCAAATTCTTAAGAAAAATACCATTAAAAACATGACTATCTTGAAGGAAGGACCATTTTTTTTTTAACCTGCTTACTCCCTGGAGAAAAAGGAAGTAAGGTGACAGCCAAGGGTGACTGTCATACTTGTCATAACTCTCTGATGATGCTGACAACAGAAATCAAGTTGGCTAACTGAACATGAATATCTGTGAAATTTAACCAAGTGTAACCTTTTACCTCTTATTCCTTAGGAAGAGAACCTAAGAAAATCTGTTTAACATTGTTATATTTAAATGAAACATGAAGATTTATATGTAGAATATGTGTCTTTCTTTGTGGCTCAGTTCTATATTATACTCATCAAAGTGTTTAATGATTAAAATACACACCACTATGGTACTTTATATTGTTATGGGACGAACTGCATCCTTTCAAAATCCATGTGTTGAAGTTCTAAACCCAAGTACCTCTGAGCGTAGTTGTTGTAGTTACCATCTGTGGTGGTTTGATTCAGGTGTCCCCCATAAGCTTAGGTGTTCTGAATGCTAGGTTCCCAGCTGATGGATATTTGGGAATTAATGCCTCCTGGAGGGAGTGTATTATTGGGGGCAGGCTTATGGGCTTTATAGCCAGTTCCCCCATGCCAGTGTTTGGCACACTCTCCTGTTGCTGTGGTCCACCTTATGTTGGCCAGGAGGTGATGTCCACCCTCTGCTCATGCCATCAATTTTCCCTGCCATCATGGAGCTTCCTCTTGAGTCTGTAAGCCAAAATAAATCTCTTTTTCCCAGAAGCTTCTCTTGTTTGGGTGATTTCTACCAGCCATGTGAACCAGACTGCACCACTGTCTCATTGCTGGGACAAAATACCCAATCAAAAGCAGTTTATGGGATTGGAAAGAGTTTGTTTTGGCTTATAGTCTGGAGGGAAAGTTACAAAATGGCAGAGCCAGGATGGTAGATTAGAGGCTAAATATCACTCCTTACCATAGTAGGTGGAAAATATTAGCAAGAAAAAAATGAGCTGAGCTCTGGAAAAGGGGAGCTGGGCTGTAACACCCCAAAGCACACCCCTTAGCAGCACACCCCCTCCAGCTAGACTCCACCACCCAAGTTGCCACCAACTGGGGATGTGACATTCAAAGCACATGAGTTTATGAGGAACATCTGATTCAAACCACCACATTCCTCCTAACAGCATACTGTGAAGATCAGATCTTCACAAAGGCAATTAAATTAAATGACATATTTAGAGTTGGTACTGATGCAGTATGACTGGTTCCTTATAAGAGAAGGAAATTTGGACACAAGTAGGGAAATAGAGGACAGAAACACATTCATCTGCAAGTCAAGATGAACTACTCAGAACAGACTATCCCATAATATCCTTCATTCTTCCAATTGCTTCCTCCCACAGTTCCAGCCTTAGAACTGTGAGAAACTAGTATCTGTGACACTTTGTCACAGCCACCTTAGAGAGCCAGCACAGCACTACAGAATAAATCCCGAAGAACCCAGGTAAAGACTGTAAATCATGCTAAGGCAGCCCAGAGGCAGCCCCCCTCCCCTAGCACAGCAACAGATATTACTTATTAATCCCTATAACCGCTTCCTGGATAGGATAGAACTCTCAGGACCTGACAGAGATCAAGAGCTCCAAAGCCTTAAGTGCTAAGTGTCTTAATTATTAGATACAGCGATGTCTCTGGCGTGAAGAGCCAAGACTCATGCATTGTGTTTATTTGCTTATGTTTTGTTTTGACATCCAGAAGTGTGGACATTGTGGATTGAATATGAAATGTCATCCAAAGACTCATGTGTTTAATGTAGGGTCCGTAGCTGGGGGTACTATTTTGGGAGGTAAAAGACACTTTAGAAACAGGCCTAACTAGAAAAAGTAGTCCCCTAGGGGTGAGTTTTAAAGTGGTTCCAGTCTCTCTCTCTCTCTCTCTCTCTCTCTCTCTCTCTCTCTCTCTCTTTCTCTCTCTCATTCTCCCTCTCTCTTTCTTTCTCTGTCAAATAAATAAATAATAAATGTTAAACAGACTATTGAGAATAGTGAAAGAGGGTCATCTAGGAACTGACAAGGCAATGTAACCTTACTGGGCTACAGCTGTGCATGACAGTGCCCACTGCTTCTCCCCCTGCCTCTTGCTCTTGCACTAAGCATGGTCAGTCACTTTTCTCTGCTTCCTCCACATCCAAGGTGGAATAGCTTTCCCTGGTATCTCTCCATGGACACATTCATCCACTTTCATGGTTTCAAATACCATCCAGATGGCTTTAGGTTCAGAGCCTATCAGGCTTTTCTGTGCAATCTGACTCTACCTCTGTTACTCTGTGGCTCAGTTTCCCTAAATTAGTAGCAGTATCCCCATCACAGGGGCACTATGGAGATAAGAAACTGCTTATAAGCTCTTAGCACAGGCTTTGCCCTGTGAAAGCATTCAGAAAATCAGAGTTAAAATAAAAGTAACAACAAATCAACAAACAGGCATAGGATGCTTACTATTTACCAAGTGCTCGTCTAAAAGCATTAAACAAGTCAACTCATGGAATTCATTCCGGGGTGAGGAAACCAAGGCAGGCAGAAGTTAAGTTACTTGCCCCAGCTCTCACAGACAGTAAGTGGCAGGCAAGCTGTTCTAGACAGCATGTGAGCACAAGAAACACTGTGACTTCTAGTCTACATCCCAAATCCAATCTAGATCGTGTAACTTTTAAAACAACAGTCTAGATGCTCCCCAGGAACTCCACACCTGCTCTCCAAACATGCTCCTTTATCAAAGAAGATGAGTTCACCCTGACATGGAGCCTGGTATCAAATCAGGTTCCTTGTACTATTGACCCTGCACGTACAGTCAGTCAGTAACTGCCTCATCCTTTTTTCTTCTGGTCTCCATTCCAAACATGGACCTAGTTCAAGACTTCACCTCTCTGGCCTACAAGATGGCACTGAGCTTCCAAATGCTTTTCCTGTCAACAGACTGCATGATCCAATTTCACTTTTTTGAAACTTCTATGTAATTAAAATAGAAATCTGGCCAATTTATTTTACTTAAGAAACTAATTTCAAGTTTATCAGGATTATGCAGAAGTTCTTTTACCATTGATGACTATTAATTTCCAGGCCCGACACTTGTCTTCCAAGTAGCACTTCTCCCTTACACATCAACAATCCCCAAAGGACTCTCTCTTTCTCTCTCTCTCTCTCTCTCTCTCTCTCTCTCTCTCTCTCTCAGTCTCTTTCATCAGAATATCTCTTTCCATCTCTCTCATCATGATGATCTCTCTCTCCATCTCATCATGAAGATTTCTCTCATCTCTCTCATCACGATCTCTCTCTCCATCTCCATCATCATGATGATCCACAAATACTATATTAAATTCTAAATTTTCACAGTTTATTGAGACTGAGTATCATGGCCCTTTCTAGCAGTTGAAGACTGAAGCATAACTGTGCAAGTTCAGGGCTATGTGAAGTTCCAGGCTAGCCTATATTACAGAGTAAGACCCACTTTCAAAGTAAAATTTTCAGGAAAATGGATAAATCTGTAAAAAGTAGACTGGGATAACTCAGGCTCAGAAAGACAAATACCACGTTTTCTCTCATATATGAATCCTAGCTTTGAAACTTGAGATGTATTTGTAAGTTGGAGTAAGACTCAGTAGTAAAAGTAAGGCAGCTAGAATGAGTTCGGAGGGAGGAGAGGTGGGGAGAGATTGGAAGAGGAATATTTAATGCACAAGCAGAGGGACAGAATACAGGTTATGGAAGAGTCAAAGGGGGGCATGGGGGAAGTGAGGAGGTGAGGGAAAGGATATACAAAACTAAAGACTTTATGAATAAGTGATCTAGCCACATACATCTCCAATAGTAAATTTAAAATATAATTTAAGAAGAGAGGGAAAATGAGTTTGGAAAGAGATATCCTACTGGGGTGTAGAAAGCTTTACCTTGAAACCATAGGTTGATGTAAGTAAATCTCAAGTGCCAGGAATGGGTGATATTTCCTCCACCCAATGAGTTGTTGGTTAGGGAGGCCCCCAAAACAATGTAACTCTAGGTGATAAGACCCTACTGCTAAAGCCACCACTTGCTGCAGTTGCAAGATGCTGAGAAACCAGGCTGTAACTAAGAAGCCATGTCCTACTGGCTAGCTTCCATGGTACTAGAAAGTGTTAGCAGGCTGCTAAGGAGAAAAGTCAGCAACAGGCTTAGCAAGCAGTGGATCCTGCAGGCTACACAATTAGCCAGCCATGCAAGATGTGCCCACAGGTACAACAGTGGCACATAAGTTCTGAGGGTAACTAACTGCTCTCTGATCAGATTTGAGGCCTACACAGTGGGAAGAAATTCATGCCTGGTTCTAAGAATCAAATCAAAAGCCTATGCTTGAAAAGACATAGGCCCTAGAGGGAAGCTAAATGGCTAAATGGATACATTAAAATTAAGCCCACCTGATGGCCTTCTAAATGTGTGTTTGTGGGCATTGATTAATGCTATTCTCATTCTTTGTTAGAGAAGCTTCTGCTTACAAGGTGACAGTAAATACTTGGAAAACCCAAGACTCATCACGGTGAGGAGAAGAAAAGCCCGGGGCTTAGCACTGAACGAATCTTCTCCATCCCAGCTGCCACGGCTCAGGGAACACTGCAGAAGAAGAGACAGAAAGAGTATTAGCGCTGCTCTCATTGTTAGCCAGAAAAGCTCTCCTGTAGAGAAGATGTTTGGCACTCATGAGGCTCAAAACTCAACAAAGCTGAGAGTGAGAGTCTGCTGAGAGGCCAGCACTAAAAGAGAGACATCTCTACCATGCCCTCCAAGGCTCAGGGAAGATTGCAGAACAGGGGCCAAAACGAATGCAGAAACCACAGGGTGGGAAGTAGTACTTTCGGACACTGTTCTCCAGACATGAACTAACTGATGCATTTATGGCCTCACAGTAATTGTTGTTACCCCCCAGAAGACCTGGGCAGTTCTGTGCCCAACAACATTTTAGAATGGAGGACAGAGGAAGGCAAAAGAAATGAGACTAAAAAACTGAGGAAGAGCTGTTCAAGGGAATGGGGGTGTAGAAAGCGGGACAAAAGAGACTAATAGGATGGGAATAAGATCAAATTATAGTATGTTCATGTATGAAAGTTCACAATAAAATGTTTTTTTAAAAAGTGTTTGATCTTTCTTCAGTTTTTCCTAGAACCCATAAAAACCACATTAAAATTATATATAAATCTAAGTTCCCCTGGATGGTCTGTCCCCTACATTTTAGGGCTCAGAAAACTTTTTGGTAGATGCTTATGGTCAGATAACGTTTTGAGCTGTAGTGAGGACTTCGAACTGTGTGAGTGACATGTCACCTCACAGCCTCATGGGGGCAGTATTGTGTAATGTGAATTAAAACCACTCACCTATCTCTGGTTCTTGGATTTACCCTTAGCTGTTTGAGGCAAATCACTTAGGCTAAGATTGACGGACTTCATCTGGAACAGAATTTTCCAAGAGTACATAATTAAGTACTGAATAAGAGGCAAAGCTGGACTGTGGAGATGGCTCAACAGTTAATAACAATTATTGCTTAAATATGTGGGACTCTCTGGTAGGAACACCCCAAGTTTGACTCCCCAAGAGTCCAGGTCAAAAGTTGTAGTGACAATACACATCAATAACCCCAGTCCACAGAGGGCAAAGACCAGAAACTCATTGACACTCTCTGATAAACTGCATTTGGGGATTTAGGGAGAGACCATCATCTCAAGCAAATACATGGCAGAGGATACCTGCTTTTCTCCTACAACCTCCAGAGCCCACATGTTCAGGTCACGCACATTTTCACACTCATGTACATACAACACACATAATTTTTACACATATACACATGCAACCAAAAAAAAAAAACAAGAGACATAATATCTTATTTTTGCAAAATTATAGTTTTGATGGACCATTTCAGCAAAGCTAACTCCTAGCACCTCATAGAAGCCAAATATCCCTAATATTATTGGTCACTAAAGTTGACTCTTAGCATGTAAGCTCTAAGGTCATCTATAGAATACAAAAATTATGTATATTTTTAATTTTGTTATATTACTTTTTGCAGCCTCATGTCTCAAAAACATTTGTATTCTACCAACTGTGGTCTTCAAATGTTCCCCAATCTTGTGTGTCAGGTGACCCTCTTTAGACATTATAAAATGTGGCTGGAACCTTGAGTGAAAACACACCTCTTTCCCTTGAGTTGTTTCTATCAGGTATATCATCAAAGTGATAGGAAAAATAACTAATATGTTAGGTTTTCCTCAAAGCATAAATATTAAATTAGAAGCTTACTTTGTACCTTTAAATAACACCAATCAAAGGGAAATTAAAACATGTGTAATGGTTTCCACCCTAAGAATTACCTAATTGTATTCTGACTCAAGCCCTTTCTTGCCTTGTGTTCGCTCTGCAGGATTAGTAAATTTGGGTAGATGTGATCTATTGTATGTTCTACCTACAACTTGTTAAAGTTGTGTGATATTGAAGTGGATAGAGATCACTTAGGTGTACAAAGATTTTCTTCCTATAAAATTTTGAACTTTTATAAAATCAAATTATAATTGTGTACATCAGTTATCAGATATGAGTGTGCTAACTTTTTTCTGATAGATGATACATAGAACATCAATAATATAGCATTGTGTTGACAGTTATCATTTCAGACAAATTCAACATGTTATAAATACATTTTATTAAGTATCTTACCTCTCAAAATAAAATCATCAAGCCAATTTTTTTTTTATTCTAACTGTAAAGCCTAAGTCATCTAATAGAAGGAAAACTGAGGAGCTTGTACATCCTTGCAACGGTTGTTGGGCAGCTACGGTTCTATACCAAGCACTATACTAGGTGACCTTGGGTTATCTTCTCTCATCCTGTCTTCTCAAAGGTGAACTTCTGTAGTTGAGGAAACCAACTCAGAAAGGGTGAGTCACTGACCAAGTCAAGAGTTTATCAATAGCTTGTCTATGGTTGGCTGTCTTTTCCCTGTATTCTGCCACCAAGAGCTGGGCGTTCCATGAAGACAGATTTTGTGACTGTTGTTTTTAAAGAAAACTTTTATTGATGGAAATTTCACTTTCAGATGATTTTTTTTTCAACTTTGCAGTTGGTATGAAGGGCACATATATGCCAACATTGCTGTTTAAGGAGGAAGACAATATGACATTTTCTTATAAAAAATTTTAAAATGTGTGTGTGTGTATATTCAGGTATATGAGTGCAGGAGCACATATGTCATAGTGTGTGTGTGTGTGTGTGTGTGTGTGTGTGTGTGTGTGTGTGTGTGTATTCAGATGTGTGAGTGCAGGTGCACATATGCCATAGTATGTGTGTGTGTGTTTATTTTTCCATACCAAAAAATTTGCAGTTACTGTAATAGGCACATATATATTAATATTTTTGTTCACTGATGGGTTCACCATGCTAGCTGGTCCATGCAATTCTGGGAACCTCTTTTTTCTCCACCTCCTATCTCTTTAAGAGTCTGTATTACAGATGCCCTCCATGGCTTCTGGGGTCTTTATGAGGTGGAGCCCTTCTGGAGGTGCACCACTGAAAGTCTGATCTCAAGATCAGCTGTAAGATGTGTTCAGAAACAGCTAGCGCTTTCTGTGTTGTCACTGTGCCAGGAAAACGTGATGAAGGGAGCCAGCTTCTTCCACCATGATGAAGCTTCCCCCAGAATCCCAGAGACTTCTTACTTGTTACAGATATTGGACTTGAAACTGCAGATGTTTGATGCTTGCCCTGCCTGTGTTAGACATTGCATCGGTTCAATCTTCCTTACAATGCCATCTTTTGCAGTATGAATGTTTTTGGTTTTCTTGATCATAGATGAGATACCTTAGGTGATAAGGATGTTTAAAAGGGGTTTGGGTAGATAAAAACCATAAAGGCTTTGAAATCTGGACTGAATGCATTGCATTTTATATCATGGATGATTATGAGTTTATGGGGTCCAAGGATAGAATGTGCTGGTTTGAATTTGATGTCCCCTGTCAACTTATGTGTTCTGAATATTTGTTCCCCAGCTGATAGCAAGTTGGTTGATGAAGCCTTGATGAGGAAGGTGTGTTTCTAGAATGGATCTTGAGTTTTATTATGTCTTAGCATGCCAATGTTAGTTTCCTCAATCTTTTCTGCTGTTTCCCATTTGCTGTGACTGAGATGATGTCCAGCCTTGGCTCATGTCATCCTTTCTCCACTATCATGGAACTTCCTCTGAAGACTGTGAGCCAAGCAAAAACAAAATTTCCTTCCATCAGCTGATTTGGCCATGTGCTTTATCTCAGCAGTAAGAAGGTAAGTAAGTATTTCTCCTTTTCTTCATGAAAAAAAAATATAATGCCTCTATGCTGGAAAGATGATTCAGTGGCTAAAGCACTTCCCTGCAATGCCTAATGACCTGGGTTTGATATTCCCAGTACCCACATAAAGCCAGATGCACAAAGTAGCACATGCATCTGGAGTTTATTTGCAGTGACTAGAAGCCATGGCATGCTCATTCTCCCTCTGTCTCTCTGTCTTCTTGCCTCTCTTCTGTCTCTCTCTGTTGCAAATGAATACCATATATATATATATATATATATATACATGTTTTATTTTTTTTTGTTGTTTTTTTTTTTTGTTTTTCGAGGTAGGGTCTCACTCTAGCCCAGGCAGACCTGGAATTCACTATGGAGTCTCAAGGTGGCCTCAAACTCATGGCAATCCTCCTACCTCTGCCTCCCGAGTGCTGGGATTAAAAGTGTGTGCCACCACACCTGGCAGAATATATATAAATATTTTTAAAGAAGAAAATCAAGTGTGTGTGGGGGGGGTAGTTATCAAGGTAGGGTCAGTCTAGCTGATCTTGAAATCACTATGTAGACCCAAGCTGGCCTTGAATTCACAGAAAGGTCAGCATTGATTGAAGGGTCCCCAAACAATGTAAATGACCATGGTTACTCTCGTGTTTAAAATCTTAAAAAATATTCAGTGGGAACCCCCTAAATCCCAGGTACTATTCACTACATTATAAATACAGCTTTAAGTAAAACAGAACCCTGACACATACATTATATGAAAGAGATGGTAAGTAAAAACAGATACACCATGTCATGGCATTTGAATGGAGAAAAATAAAGAAGACCAAAAGAAATGGTAGTATCTTAATGGAAAATTCCAAACTCATCAGTTATAGATCACAAAGGCATTCATCATTTGGTTCATCTACTTTATACCACTCTAACAAGTACATTCAATGCTCATCTTTCTGAAGTTACTCCTGACTCATACTAAGTAACTATTAACCCTTTAAATTAACTTTTGCACCAGCTCTTTCAGAAGTTCTGGAAGCCCCCAAATTCTTACTTGTGTGCTAGAGTATTAACACATATCATAGTATTGACAGTACACTAGCTTGCAGTTTTTAGCTGGCAGTTTCTGTCACCTACAAGTACATAACAAATTTGCTGATGGTAAGAAGTTTACTGTATCAGTTTGAACCTATGATACTGAACATTAAATCTTGTGGGAAATAACCACTCAATAAATTATATATAAAAGAGATTAATGGTAAAGATAATGAATGCTTAAGTAAGACATTTTGCATACATGAGATTAAATTTGACAACCAGGAACAAAAAAGAAAATTACAATCCTTTATACATGTGAATTTTCAAAATATATTAAATTAGGTACAAAAATAGATAGGATACTCTGTTTAAAGTTTACATTTCTATAAAAAATGGCTGTAAAAGTTGTCCAAAATAAAATAACTAAAAAGCAGTTCTTTGAGACAGACTAGTACACTTGGACAATTCCAATCTGAAAGTTTTCATCTGAATATTTTCTTGACTTTTTAACCAATAACAAACCAGAAATATAGACATTCATTTACAGTAGTTTAGTTTTTATTCAGTTTTCACTCTTCTTGTAAGAAAACTAATCCTACAAGTTTGATAGTTCTTGCAATCAGTCTTTGATGGAAAAAGTAAACATTTTGCCTCTGAAACTCAACATAGAAGCTTAATTAACGCAGAATGATTTTTGTATGATGATGTTCAATTTTGTATTTTCAAGTTGTGACAGCTCTAGCAAAAATTTCAAGTGCTGTGCATAGAACTAAGAGGCATCCACTGATGTCATTCCTAAGAAAATGTGGAGGTACTGTGACCCATGCTGTAATGCATGGATCAATGCTGTCAGCAAGAGAAGGCTTTTGTCAAGTGTGAGGTAGAAGGCTGGGTTGGGTTCTGTTTGTATACAAACACCTCCAGGAGTACATACATTAATATAACGCACACTGTTCATGCCATCATTATTAGTTTTACATGTTCTATTGGCAAAACATCTGCAATAAAATTTGTCTGCAAAATACTCCAGATCTTTATAAGAAGGCGCTCCATTCACTCGGAAAATTCCATCTTTCATGTATTCAATGTTAAAACTCTGTGGGCTCAAGTGAAGATAGTCATCCGAATTCCAGTCTTTCCTTACACACACACCTTCATCGTCACAAAGCACTTGATTGCACATTTTGTATGCTAAGGTGGAATTGATTAAGTAAGGAGTAAAGGTAGTTGTCATATAATCATGAAGTTTTGCACAAGCGGCCTGTAAGATTAAAAAACAGAATACAGAGGCATAAATTAGTGCCCACGTTAATATACTTGCAGTAAGTAACACTTAGGATAGAATAAAACAACAGACACACCAGAAGTTGGGAAATACTCTCTTTTGCTTACCCTTACTAAGCACCATTTCTTCACCTGTTTTATAATATTTGTAAAATTTACACGTCATATCATACTCATGAATAATTGATTAGTTAAGGCTTACCTCATCTTAATCTTGGTCTTCCTCTATAATTTATAAATTAATCAAGGTAAAGAATGTTACAGCTATTAGAATATGGGCTTTCAGGCTCATTTGAGTGGATTGGAGTCCCAGTTTCATTAGTGAGCATCTATGTGTGAACTTTGCAATATCTGGAGCTTTCTAGGTCTTCATTTTTTATGTGAGTGACCTTAGGCAGATGAATTAATTTGGTTATGCTTAAGTTTTATTACTTGCAAAATAAGGGTAAGTTTGAAGCCTGTCTCAGAAAAAAAAATATGTATATGCAAGTGCTTTGTATGGGATCTAGTATATTTTCAATTAACTCTCACTAAATCATAAATTTGTCAGACACATTTAAGCATCATTGAAAAGAGTTTCCAAACCTAATAACTTAAAATAGTAAATAGGTTCACCTGTGCATTTCATATAAAATCATCATATAGTCAAATTACATGTGTATAATGACAGTTTGACACATTCTGTAGAGTAGGAGTGGAGAGAATTTGAAATGATCCACCTCGATACTGGTACATTTACAAGGGCCTTCACAACACATGGAGGACAGTTTTCTGTGGTGAACCGTTCCACTGAGTGAGTTGGCTGTGCTCACCACTGGACAGACCAAAAGAGACAGTGGTGGTAGGTTGGCAAGAAAGCCAAGGGATTTGTCAGGTTACATGTGATTCTGTAGATATGATTGAGGGCATGTACTCTTCTGATAAAGGGAGATTACCCTGAATGATCTGAGAGGGTTTGATCTAACCAGACAAATCTTTCAAAGCATAGAAAATTTTCCAGAAGTGCTTAAAAGGTAACATGGAAAAATGAGTAAGTTTCAAAGTACAAGAGGGATTTAACTCACCTATTAGGCTGGACATGGTGGCATGTGCCTATAATCCCAGCACTTGGAGGCAGGAAGATCAGAACTACAAGATCATCTTTGGTTGCATAGTAATTTTGATGTCAGCTAGCCTGTGCTATATGAGACTGGTCTCAAAAAAAAAAATTATATAAACCATCACTGCTATCTTTAAAGAGAGAAGATGGAAGCAAGGAACTACAGAATGCAGGGACCTCCAGGTCCTAAATAAAGGGAAATGGCCTTTAACCAACAACAAGTTAGAGAGAAATCTCATTTCTACAAAACACAAGATGGTAAACTTTCCAACAACCCAAATGAGCAATGAGTAATATCTCCTAGAAAGAAATGCAGCTTGCTGAGAAGTTAATGTGAGCCCCTTCAGAACCATGTTGGACTTTAGCCCTAGAGAGAATTATAAAGTGATAATGTTCTCTTGTTTAAGTCACTAGGTTTGCCATAAATTTCATGGAAATAATATAAAACTAGTGTACCATCTATCTTAACTGTTCTTGTGGCTTCCATGGACTTTAGTATACAATTCAGATTTTTCTCTTGACTGGCATCCAGTCTGAGGTGGTCATGCATCCGATGCCCAGGCTTGTTGGTTATGCTTGACACTAGCATTTGTAAGCTGCACTAATGTACCCTTTGCATGTAATGCTCTTTCCTCAAATTGGTAACAGGGTTGACTCATCTTTTTACTTACACAGTTTTAATTAGATATTAACTTTCTCAGATACTTTGTGAACTCACAGCTCTATACTACTTGACTATATAGCACTTTATCACTACAAGTATTTTAATTGTTTACTGAGTTTATCCCAAGGACTCTTGAATTCCAAGAATGTATGGATGCTGTCTATACCTTCCAGTGCTTTATTCTCAGTACCAGTCATTTATGAGAGTATATACCAAGTTCAAGTTGAAGCTGCTTGAAGGAATAAAGTTTAGACAAAAGGCAGAGGACAGAAATTAGGATAATTTGAAAAACATTAGGCCTGCACAAGATGTAGTGTATGGGAGATTTAGACTGGATACCTAAAAGGTATGTTGTAAATACACCTACCATGGCTAATTTCAAGTTAACACTACTGAGTGCAGAATTGAGAGGTGTATACGCCATCATTACACAGTATGAGACTGTGGGCAACCATCATAGAGTGCTTCCATCTCTACACATGTAACAGATATAAATGACCCCAGGTACATGAGGTAAACATGAAGTTGCTGGTATGTTTTAAGGATTTGTCACCTTTATTTCATTGTGTCTTCTTGTCATTTATTTGATTGTTTCTTTGTTTGTTTGTTTTTGAGGTAGGGTCTCATTCTAGCCCAGGCTGACCTGGAATATGGTATGTACTCTCAGGGTGGCCTTGAACTCACAGCAATCCTCCTACCTCTGCCTCCGGAGTGCTGGGATTAAAGGCATGAGCCACCACTCCTGGCATTTATCCATGCCCGGCATTAATTTTTTTTTTAATTTTTATTTATTATTTTATTTGAGAGTGACAGACACAGAGAGAAAGACAGATAGAGGGAGAGAGAGAGAGAATGGGCTCACCAGGGCTTCCAGCCTCTGCAAACGAACTCCAGACGCGTGCGCCCCCTTGTGCATCTGGCTAACGTGGGACCTGGGGAACTGAGCCTCGAACCGGGGTCCTTAGGCTTCACAGGCAAGCGCTTAACCACTAAGCCATCTCTCCAGCTCCGGCATTTATTTTTAATAATGGCTGTAACTTAGCACCAGTAGCGCTGGCATTACCATACCAATAGATCTAAGAAAACGGTATAGTAGTAAACAGTTTATGAGACGCTTGTTTTTAGGTCACTTGTAGCAATGACAAAACAAACAAGCAAAAAAAAAAAAAAAAGTAGGAGTTTGGGGAAATAGCTAAACAGTAAAGTGATGCCTTGCAAGCATGAGGAAAAGAGTTTGTTCCACCAAAACCCACATGAAAAAGCTGAGTGTGGTGTGCACCTGTAAGCCCAGAACTGGAGAGGTGGAAACACGACTATCATAGAACTTTCTGGCCAGCCAATCTAGCCTAACAGACAAACTCCTGAATCGACGAATTACCCTATCAACTGAGAAAGATGCTGGACATGAATCTCTGGCTTGTATACACACCTTCACACACACACACACACATCGATCGTGTATGCTCACATATACACATCTGCACACATTCATAAAATCCCTAAAATTACCACTACTTGAAGCTTTCAATGAATCAGAAAAATCATGATGTAAAAAAGGAGGGATAAAGGTAATATTGACATTCAAAGCAAACATGAATTGGAAAAGTAGCAGAAATATAGGTATATATGCATATGTATGAGAAAATGTCAAGACAGAGCCATTAAAAAGAAAATGCTAACACTTAAATGGATGAGCTGTCCCTAAATGAATCATACTGAAGATGACTTGGGTGGCATGATGAAACAATATGTATTTAATATTGAAGTGACATTAAAAACAAATATGACAGTTAAATGTCTATCACCGCATCCTATTCATTGTGGATGACTGATCCTTTATCAAAGCAAGGGTAGAGTGCTCAGTTCTTTAAGTTTTTAAAAATTACTACAGAGAATTTATAAAAGTTTCCATCATAAAGCAACATCCTTGAGAAAGAAGCTCACAGTTTGAGAAAACCAGCTGTCAAACTTTGGAAATATGTGTGGGTAGGTTAAAATTTTACATAATCCTTTATACAACTTGGATTTACTATTACTTTCTTTCTGTTGGAGATCAAAGTAAAGAAAAAATAAAAGCCAAAACAGGCAGAAAGGTTGAGACTACCTTGAAAGAATCTTACAAATGTGCATGTTTCAAATATGTTTAAATGAAGTAGGAATGTGGCTATTTTTCCTTAAAAACAAGAAGCATATGTAATAATTCTCAAAGGGTATCTCCTAGCCCTGTGGTATAAAGGTAGTTCTCTACAGTTACCTAAACAGGAAGCCTGGCCCATGAGCTGCTCCTGAGATTCTATGACACATTCGTTACTAGAAATGCTACACACTCTTTCTTTACGTCAAGGAACAAAGATGTGGAAGACACTTCACTCAATAAGATTCTTTCAAAATCCATCCATGTTCCTGCAAATTTCATGTTTCTGTAGAATCTCATGGTGTATATGTAGCTAGAACCATAACAAAAGTGAATATAAAGCGATGAGCTAGAAGTGGGGAGGGAGGAACAAAATGAGACCTGTGACTCTAGGGAAAGGAAAATTGCCTGGGTGTCAGGGAGTGGTGATAAGAGAAACAATGGGAATTTACAAATTGTACTTGAAAAAGAGTGGGTGGAAAATATAAGGAGAATTACATAATACACATAAATCTGTTGTCTGACACCATGGAAATTGAAGATTTGGTCTTACTGATTCTAAACCATGTTACCTAGAGAAAAATTCCACTCAATCTCATTGAATATGTGATTTGTCCCTGGAGAGCCTATGCAACATGGTATGCCTTCCAGGCAGAGAAATGCATAATACTTTGACACATCAAATATGAGTGTCTACTACTATGTTGCAAGGCTAGTGCTGACGTTATTACCACCCAAACGTCCTTAAAGGTAGAAATACACTCATTTAGCTCCTCTCAGTGTGACTTACCAAACTTCGTGCTAAATTCGCAGTTGCCCATACTACCATTCCAGAGGCACCCACAGCAATGGTTTCACCAATTGTATTCACAAGGTCTTCCTAGAAAACGGGGACGGAGTGAGCAGATACAAAATGAAACTGTTATTCATAGCATAAAAACACCAGAGCCAAGCAGGCTGATCCAGGGGTAATACTTTAAATACTTACACACTATTTCGCTTACCGTCGTGTCCTTAATATTTAAAAACAGACTACTATGATTGTTTCAATTACTTCTGAGGGCAAGAGCAGTGCATATGCTGTCTGTACTCTCAATTCTCCGTGGTTGCTAACAGGTCAGTGACTAAAGGTTAAAAATGTTATTTTGCCTCTATTGTCTAACACACAGCTGGCTCATGCGTAACTTCCTAAGTGACCCAACTGGTTTAGAAACCTTCACTTCACTTCCTTCAAAAACCATGTTAAACTCCATTAAACACCATTTATGAAGACTTTTTCCTACTACACTTTGACTTACTCACCTGACCAAGGTATTCAGAAGTTATGTCAGTAAAAGCAAGGCGAGTATAAACAAACACTGGAATCGGATTTCTAGGGTCGCGCACTCTAGACACCCTGATGGCCTCCTGTACTCGGCTGCGCACATAGAGTGCAGCTTGTCGATTTGACTTCAGGTCATATTTCAAATAGATGGATGGGTAAAGGGCAGTGCTTTCATTCCACATCCAGCCGAGAGCATCATTTCTTTTCTTTTCTACATCAGGGCAAAACCCATTGTAATTGGGGTCATTAAACTTATTGTTATAACAATCAGGAAAAAGATAATAACCCCATAAGCGCTTTGGCCGAAGTGATACTCCCAGTTTTAGAGTCTCTTCCATAAAACTCCTTCCTGCCCTTTCAAATTCTTCCTTGGCTAACTTGCTGGCATCTGCAAAACTAAGCTGTGGGTTTCGTTGCTGGACTATCTCAATAGACTTATTCCTGTAATTATCCTTAGGTTTCCAGTTTCTTAACCAGGTGGGCCTCCAGTCTTCCCAGTCAATGACTGCCATGCCCAAGTCATCTACTGGAATATACTTTTCAATGTCTGTCCTGGCTTTGTTCAGATGGTCTTGTAAAGACCCCGCCTGGGGGACTCCTCCATGCACGATACGTTGTGAGTGGTCTATGTGAGGATAGTAGCCAAGACGATCAGTATAAAATATTATGACACCTCTCCCTTTCGCTGTTTGTCGAGGGCTTCCTATTAAAGAGAAAATTTTCAGATCTACTGAGTCATTAAAAGATGTGGTACAAATGTCCGATGGAACATTCCAGGCCCAGAGGAAAGGTGTGTTTGGGATTACTGGGGATTCCCTTACATCCTGAGTCATGCACCATGGAATCAGCAAGAAGACTAACACAGCCTGGTACACTCCACTAGACTCAACAAGGCTCTCAAGAAAGCTCAACAGTCCCATCGCAGAAAGCAGTTAGAGTGAAAATCACTTAGTTCTTCTTCCACGCTTGATTGATCCAGAAGTGAGCCCAGAAAAAAAAGATAGTATAATCAGGGCACTCTGAAGGATAAAGAGGTTTGGTGATACAAGTCTATATATTTGAGTACTATTCTTCCCCCTTCATGTTTCAGGAATGTTTTGCTAGTTGCATCATCTATAACTGAAAAAAAAAAAAATGTCATTCTGCATTACTTTATCCAAGACTGTAAAGTTTACAAAGTTTACAACTTTATATACAGTGTGTATAACTGAATTGTAGAAGATAGAGGGTGTCCTATTGTGTTCACCCTAATAAGATTAGTTTGTCTCATGCATGCTACAACCTGTGTAATAGTGAGTGCTGGGTTCATCTCCCAAACTCATTTTTGAGGTGGCATGCACCACCTTGTGCATCTGACTTTGTGTGGGTACAGGAGAATTGAACCCAGACCAGCAAGCTTTGCAAGTACAGACCTTTGACCACTGAGCAATCTCCCTAGCCCATGACTATACATCTTCAATGCTACAAATTAAAAGGGACCTCAAAGAACCTTGATCCTATTCTTTAAAAACTGTCTCCAACTGCCACCATTCTCCCTCACTGATGGTACTGAGAGGTATAAAATTAGAATATTTATCCTGAATATTGATTTGGATGGTGCAGAGAGGTTTGGAGATAACAGCAATGAATCTCAAAGAGTTTGGTGGGAAAGAAGAGTATTATCTAGCAAACTTCTTTCAATCTGTAAAAATTTAGGGAGAAAAGCACACAGGAGTCACCCCTTATCTGCAGCTTAGCTTTACATAGTTCCAATAACACAGACACTATGTATATGAAGTGGGAAACTCCAAACATTAACTGATCTACACTACGACCATCTCTGGACAAATCTGGTTAGAAGAAGCTTTTTTTAATATGTAAAATAGGGAAACTCCACTTTTGAAAATATTTTATTTATTTGCAAGGAGAGAGAGAAAGTGAAGAGAGAAGGAGCACCTGGGCCTTCCCACCATTACAAATAAGTTCCAGATACATGTGTCACTTTGTGTATCTGGCTTTATGTGGGTACTGGATAATCAAACCATGGCCATTAGGCATTGCAGGCAAGCACTTTAACCATTGAACCATCTCCCCAGCCCTAGAAGAAGCTTTTCTTGAGCATTCTCTAACTATCACTTCCACATTCCCATGCATTTTAGCCACAGTAGAGGCTAACTGAAAACAAGGTGATACAAGGAAATGATGGTTACCCCTACACCTAATGTGTTTTTCAAATTGAAAGTCATAACGATCTGTGACCTAAATGTCACAAAGTCAATTTAATAGTTCTAGTGGGCATATGTAAATAATAATAATTATTATTGAAGTAGACTAGAATAGAGAAATGGTATGAGATAGGCTAGGCTAGGATCAGATTGGCACGTGTCAGGACATGTAATAGCACTGTTTTTATCTTTATTTTTATTTTTGTTTGTTTTTCAAGGTAGGGTCTCACTCTAGCCCAGGATGATCTGTAATTCACTATGTAGTCTCAGGCTGGCCTTGAATTTACAGCAATCCTCCAACCTCTGCCTCCCAAGAGCTGGGATTAAAGGTGTGTGCCACCACACCCATCAGGACTGCTATTTTATGAACCCTTTCTATCAGTTCTTAGGTACCAGGAAAGTAGAATCTCTTTTCCCCTCTGCCCTCACACATCAAATGCAGAAGAATTCTGTGACCTCAAAAGGTGTAAACTGGGCTGGAGAGATGGCTTAGCGGTTAAGCGCTTGCCTGTGAAGCCTAAGGACCCCGGTTCGAGGCTCAGTTCCCCAGGTCCCACGTTAGCCAGATGCACAAGGGGGCGCACGTGTCTGGAGTTCGTTTGCAGAGGCTGGAAGCCCTGGCACGCCCATTCTCTCTCTCTCCCTCTATCTGTCTTTCTCTCTGTGTCTGTCACTCTCAAATAAAATAAAAATTTAAAAAAAAAAAAAAGGTGTAAACTTTCCACTCAACCTACAGAGCAAGCAGTGAATTCTCTCTGCAGAAGATAGCAGCTGGATGTTTTCAGTTCCAATCTAATTCTCACATTATTTACCTGGTGATAGCTAAGACCTCAGAGGCTGTCAGTTCTTCTCCCTCCGCATCTAGATGACAGTCCCAAGCTTCAGGTTGCTTTACTAAACTCTACACTGGCCAACTGACTATAAGTCAGGGTTCTCACCACACTCTCCTGCGTTTGATTAATTTTCTTAATCAACTTTCGGAACACCAGGAAATACACTTCACAGTTGATCATAACATATTATTAAGGGTATGGACGGAGACAGGTACTATGTGAGGTGTGGAGAGAAGAGGAGCAGAGCTTCAAACCCTGACCAGGTGAACCTCCATCCAGAACTCTTCCCATGATAAACTACCACCAAATTCGGCTATTTCCTGTTTTTATAGTGACCTCATTACATAGGCATGATGGAAATAGTGACTACTGTCTCAAAACAAGACCAGACAAGAGGGCTGTATGTTAAAGCCTGTGTGCAGGGTGAGGAAATCAGGCAGGCCTGTCATTCTCAGCCTCTCTGTGCAGTCTTCCTTCTGACATCACGGGGAACAGGACACCTCAGGAAAAAGGAAAGTCTCCTGTGACTGCCTATCAGTCAAGGGTCAGTCAGATAATTAATGGCCAGCTCCGAGACAAAAATCTAGAGACAGAGTTTCTGTGACTTGCTTGGGAGAAGGGAAAATTTTTATCCAGGAGTATGTTGTAAGCCAGGAAATATAAATAAAAACCAAAATGCACAAACATCACAGTTATATATTTATATGTGTGAGTGCTATATTTATTCTTTACTGTAGAATGGGTTGGGTCAAATTACTTTGGTAGACAAAGATTTTGGAGTCTGACATGGTTTAAATCTTAAAAGTAGTGACTTTTGTTTAATTGAACTTAGGCAAGTTACTTACTCTTCAACTGAATCTCTTCAACAACCAGAGGCACTCCTGTATGTCTCAGGATGCCTAAAATAATGTTTCTAAGGCTAAACCACTGGACTGTGCAAGTTCATCTTCTAGATTAGGACCAATAGGTACACAGTGTGACTCAATGTCACCTTGCCCAAACTACATAACTTCACTGTACTTTAGGTATTTTTTTTGTATGTTCGTTTAGCTAAAAAAAAAAAAAAAAAAAAAAAAAAATGTGTATAAAAAAGAACAATTACATAGGTATGTTATGATAACACCTGAAAATATCCAACATGTACAGGGTATCCTTCCTAACACTGGAAGAGAACATCTTAGAGCAGAGATTGGATGCAGATGCTGGAAAGGAAAGATCAGTACAAATAAAACTACTAAACTAGCCCCTGTTGTCAACTACTTCTTCCCATGTTTCTTCTAGTCACTATCCACATGGTACTCCTTCTGGTGGCTTTTCCTTGTCCATGCTATTTCTTTGAAATTTATTATTTTGTTTTTAAAAGCGTGTCATGATCTTGGATCTCATTGCATCTACAGATCTTCAGTATTCCTCTGCGAAGTCTCCTATGTATATCAATGATAAATAAGCTTCATTTACTTTTCTCTACTCGTGTGTCTGTCAATCCAATTCATCAGCCCTGGGTACCATACTTCAAAGATCAGAAGAAAGGTAATTTTCTTCTTCTGCGGTTCTAGCAGGATAGACTGTCATTGCCAGGGATGCCTTGCCTACTCTAGAGGAAACAGAGACCTTTCGACATGAGAGTCAGCAAAATAAAAGAAAATTTTTGCCACATCAGCCTCCAAGATCTCTGCCCCTAGGAATTTGTCTAGTGAATCAAAACTATTACTAGAGCATGACTGCTGACCAAAGGGGAAAAATCCCTTAATTTTCACTATCCCATGCATGCTACTGGAATTTGTCATACACATACTTTCTGGAGACCTGTAGGTTCTTAATCTCTTCTGATACTCCTAGTACTTACAGGCATATAATATAAATTGGTACTTAGTCACAGCTAGCCAATACTTAAATTGATAGCATGCCTCTTGAGAAATAAAGTAATGATAATGCTGCTAAGTATACATCTAAAAGTAGATCCCAGACATCCTTTCACCACAAAATTTGTATTGCTTTTATTCTTGAGTGATGTTATTGAGAGTCAAGCAGTCTGAAAAATAATGAATATATGAGACCATCAATTACCAAATGACTTATATAATGGGCCCAAAAATTATTCTAATGTAAGAGGATACTTATGGGACAGAAAAGCAATGAATTCAGCGTAAGCATTCACAGTTTCTGACTAAATTCATTCTGAAATGCACTTACTGTTAATGTCAACATATTTCTAGAAGTTATCAACATACCTGAGGGAATCTCCAAATCTAATAGTGCCCTGATGTCACTACATGGACTTTAGAAACTGACCTCCAACCTTGGGCTACTCTTACTGCTTGGTTACTGTCTGCATGCTTAGTGGATGGATACAGGCCAATTAGGCATGCCCATACCACAACACTGGCAAAGAAGTAGTGAGACTACTACTCATGCTGGAATTCCATGATAGAGTGAATTTGAGTTAGGGGCTCATTTTTATCATAATTAAACTACTTGGTCATAAAACTCTGTCATCTTCATGATTTCATACTTCATAGCATCATTAATTATCATGGCAAATATAAATCTAGACACTGAAATTACTGTAGAGGAAAAATATGGGTCCAAGAAAGTGGACTTAAATGACTAATATCATCACTTTTGGCTCTGATAAAACTCTGAACTTCTGAGCTGGAGAGATGGCTTAGCAGTTAAGGCATTTGCCTACAAAGCCTAAGGACCTCAGTTCGATTCTCCAGGTCCCACGTTAGCCAGTTGCACAAGGGGGCACATGCATCTGGAGTTTGTTTGCAGCCACTAGAGGCCCTGGCATGCCCATTCTCACTCTCTCTCCATCCCTCTCTCTGTCGCTAAGAAATAAATAAATAAAATCTTTTTAAAAAAATCTGAACTTCTTTGAGATATAAATGAGCACTTTTAGAATTAGTTCTTGGTGATCTTATATCTAATAGCATCTCTAAACTTTTCGTTACTAGATTAAGTGCTCCTGAGAGGGCCTGCATGAACAATTGGATGCCAAAACTTGCTAGCTATAAATAACTAGTATACATGAAACATGTCATAAGTGGAAAAGAAATGGTTTCTATTGACTGGAAAACCTTGTCATCACTTTTAACCAAGAGCTAAACTGTATATTAAGAATTATAGAAAAAGCACACATTGTTACCTTTCGGAGAAGGACCTATGAACAACTGTTAGCCACCTGTGTATCCGTCTTAATAAGAGAAACTCCCCCAAGGTTCATGTGAACCATGGCCAAGCTAGACACAGGCCAGCAATACCAGGACAACTGGAAAGCCATCTCAAGAGGTGACCTCACAGTCAGGATGCCAGAGGTAATTCTGGGGTCCTGGAAACAGGTGACATCACAAAGTAGACATATTTTCCCAATAGCACAGATCAAGAAACTTCTACCTCTTCCACCTTTTAATTCTCTTTTCCAATAAGTATGGAAAACTTCCCTTAAAACCTTCCTCTTTTTTCCCTTTCACTGAATGCCTGATGGAAGGTTTCTCTTCTCAACCTGTCCTGCTCTCCCTGTGATCTGTTATGGGCTCTTTCAAATTTGTCTCTTTTTTTAAATTTTTTTGTTTATTTTTATTTATTTATTTGAAAACAACAGACAGAGAGAAAGAGGCAGAGAGAGAGAGAGAGAATGGGCGCGCCAGGGCCTCCAGCCACTGCAAACGAACTCCATACGCTTACGCCCCCTTGTGCATCTGGCTAACGTGGGTCCTGGGGAATCAAGCCTTGAACCGGGGTCCTTAGGCTTCACAGGCAAGCACTTAACTGCTAAGCCATCTCTCCAGCCCTCAAATTTGTCTCTTTTTTGTCAACCTGTTTCCTTAAGTCAAGTATAAACCCAATACCACCTTACACCAGTGTTCTGAACTCTTATCATAGTAGCTAATCAGTCAGATTTCTACTAATGTCAATCTCTAGCTAGTATGAAAAGACATGAACTAGTTTTCAACCTTTCCCACGTGTGTACCTGGAAGACACCCATATTAAGACAGATACACAGGACACCTATAGAAGATGGATGAATAAACAGAGATCATATCTATGACCAGAAAACAGCATTTTTTAGCTTTCCCTCTTGTCAGAATCTTATGTCTAGAAAAAAACTCCATGAAAACTCAAAGACTGCTCCTTCCTCAGGAAAGACAGAAAAAGAGATACAATTTCTGTTTCATTTCATTTAATGTAGATCCATTACTGGGTTTTTCCTAGTTCATCAAATAAGTCAATATTACATTAAAACCTTGTGACTTTTTTCAAAATCAGCATTTCATATAGGTCTCAAGCACTGTGAACATATCTTTATGACATTATTTTGCCAAATCTACAAATATTTTGGCTAGTTCACAGCTCATGTGACATGGACTAACTCTCTGTTCCCTTGACTAAGCTACCTAATACTAAAATATTTATACTGGTATACTAAAACTCTTTACTAACTTGTTCAGATGACAAGGCTATGCATTGTATTTGCCAAGAGTCAGACTTCGGGTCTGTTATGTCAAGAATTTCAAACCATGTGCTCCTCTTACAGAGTAACAAGGCCACATGGAAAATGGTCATGTGAAGGCGCCAAAAGACACTGGGTATGAGACACTTTCTGGAATTACAGGTTCTTCTCTCACCTTGACTGTGAGGAACACTTGTCTTTTCATTCTATGTGGCAAATAAGTTATGCTCAGATACACCACTTCATGCTACAAAGAAAATTAATTTATTTAAATCGCTTTTCCAAGTTCCTATCAGGATTGAAATTTTATTCCCACAGATGCATTAGGTGGCACATGCATCTGCAGCTTGCAGTGGCTAGAGGCCCTGATATGCCCATTCTCCCTCTACCTGCCTCTTTCCCTCACTCAAATAAATAAATAAAACATTACAAAAAGAAAATGTCATATCAAAATTGTATTCCCAGCACACAAACAGAAAGCTAGACTTGGCCACACACATCTGCAATCCCAGTCCTGTGGTGAGCAGAGTAGAGACACACTGGGCTTACTGAATAACCTGCAGCTCCAAGTTGAAAGACTCCGCCTCAGGGAAATCACAGATGAGTAATAGAGGAGGACACCCACTGTTCTCTTCTGGCCTCCACACACATGCACTGGGTGTGTGCATCTCTGCTGATCCATGTGCATATTCCCCACACACAAACATCATCTTCATCACATCACACCAGGACATAAGAAAGGTACACAGAAGACCAGAACCCATCCACAGAAGGATGATCTGGCAAGAATGCCAATTCATGTGAAAGGAGATGGCTTGCACAGAGAATGCCACCATAGGGATTCTCTGCTCAAAAACAGCCAACTAGGGAAATATTTCCTTCTTAATCCCTAAAATTTCTTATTATAGTTGCTCACAGTGATGAAAAAGTAATTAATACAGGTTGATTGTGATGGTTCTTCTATTTCACAAAAATCAAAGGAGCAGGCTGGAGGGGTGGCTTAGTGGTTAAGGCATTTGCTTGCAAAGCCAAAGGACCAAGGTTCAATTCCCCAGGACCCACGTTAGCCAGATGCACAAGGGGGCACACGCATCTGGAGTTCGTTTGCAATGGCTGGAGGCCCTGGCGTGCCCATTCTCTCACTACCTTGCTCTCTCTCTCTCTCTCTCTCTCTCTCTCTTTCTCTGTCAAATAAATAAAAATAAAATATTTTTTTAAAAAAATCAAAGAAGCAATCATGAGGATTAAATTCAATTTTCTTTGGCTATTAACATGCCATATACATATATATATATGGCATGTTAATATATATATATATTATGTATATAGATATACACACATATACATGGCATAGTTCATAAGTGTATAGCAGATTCTATACAAGAAGAAAAATTAAAGCTACATTCTCACAACACCAGTCTAACAATGTATTAATATTCATAGTACTCTTTGCTATTCTGCATAAATTTGAGGATATTTACTCTGATGGATGAGACCAGGCAGGTGTATTTTTCACTTCACCAAGGGCAGGGAAATGTGAGAGCTCTTCTTGACTCTCACATTCTCACCTGAGGCAAAAAAGACAAGAACTTGGTGCTGCAATAGGCAAGTGAGAATCTGGTTATTAATGACAGGGTAGGAGTGTCCCTGAGACTCCACTTGTTGAAGACACAGCATAGGAAAGAACTTTGAGAGAATCTTGGAAATTAGCTATGAAAATATCCAGGAATACTATTAGGATTGGGGTTTGATCAGCTTCTGAATTGTTGAAGACTTTTGATTAAAGTATGAGGTTGGACACAATTTAAAGAAAAAAAATATTAAAGACAAAATTCCAAAGCAGACAGATAGAAAGATACCTTTCAAGAGTTAAAAAGAAACTTCAAAAGGTACTTGCTCAATTGCAAATATAATTAAAAAGTGGCAGCAGTGAATGGTCTGGAAGTTGCATATGCTAAGTACTTAATATATATTTATACTTGTCAGAAAATATATTGTTATTACTCAGTTGTGTTTGGATGGTTATTTGCTTTTAATCCTCAAGGTACATTTTCAAATATCTAAACTATATGCAATGTTTACTGATATAATGAACTATTTTAATTACAGTATGGTCTTTATTATAATTTTATATATTAAGATATATACACCAGTTCTTTCGTTAGAATTTCATTGAAACAGTATAAAAATCTCTACCAGACAATCAGCATCTGATTATAAAATAATTTAGGGATTTCCTGTAAAACTAGAGTAATTACTATTGTTATTTTACAATTATGGAAATAAGCACTATAAAAGATTAACAAATTGTCTACCATTTTTTTTTAATTTTTATTTATTTATTTGAGAGCGACAGACACAGAGAGAAAGACAGATAGAGGGAGAGAGAGAGAATGGGCGCGCCAGGGCTTCCAGCCTCTGCAAACGAACTCCAGACGCGTGCGCCTCCTTGTGCATCTGGCTAACGTGGGACCTGGGGAACCGAGCCTCGAACCGGGGTCCTTAGGCTTCACAGGCAAGCACTTAACCGCTAAGCCATCTCTCCAGCCCTGTCTACCATTTTTAAGTGAGATAACTCATATCTAGCTACCTTTTACTAGGCAAGTCACTGTTGTTCCAGAGATAAAAATGTGATGCTAACAGCACATTTAGACTGAAAAACTTCACTGTCTTGTTCAGCACATAAATAATGGAAATCTCTCTGCCTGTATAATTGTCCATCATACTATGCTCTTAGAATCAACCTCACTTGGAAAAAAACAGACTTTGAACTCACTATGTAAGCATCTTCAAAGATGATCATTTAGTTAGCCTCTTGTGCAGTGCCCATTCCTTTAAATATATATATTTAGTTTAGTTACCTTAACAAAGTGATTGTTTCATTTCTTATCATCCAACAATGCTCTTGATCATTTATCTCTTTTGACTGGAAGCATTAGTATAGCAATTAAATTATAATTCAGGTTTTTCTTAACACACTCAATTGTAATCAGGAAAAGAGGTGTACCATATTTGTGAACTATTTTACCCCAATGGGATTTAGAAACGGAGTAAGACTTGAAACTGAAACCAGTGCTCTATCTAAATCAAAGGTAACTTTCATTTATTATATTATATTATATATGTATATATATTATATTATATTTATCTTCTAGTTGCTATGGACAGCAGTGATCAATCAAAGGTTATATTTGCTGTTGTGGTCTGAATGTAAAATGTCCTCTGTAGGGCTGGAGAGATGGCTTAGCAGTTAAGCGCTTGCCTGTGAAGCCTAAGGACCCCGGTTCAAGGCTCGGTTCCCCAGGTCCCACGTTAGCCAGATGCACAAGGAGGTGCACGCGTCTGGAGTTCGTTTGCAGAGGCTGGAAGCCCTGGCGCACCCATTCTCTCTCTCTCCCTCTATCTGTCTTTCTGTCTCTGTCGCTCTCAAATAAATAAATAAAAATTTTTTAAAAAAATGTCCTCTGTAGTCTCATGTGTTTGGACACTTGCTCCCCAGCTGGCTCTGCTTGGGAAGGTTGTAGAACTTTTAGGAGATAAAGCCTTGATGGAGAAACTGGGTCACTTGGGGATCCTCTAAGGTTTAATTGCCCAGCCCCACTTCCTGTTTGTCTTTTGCTTCCTGATTAAGGATGTCAGGTGAACAGCTGGCTTCCTGCTCCTGCCACCATGCCTTCTCACCATGACTGACTGTGATACCCTGCCCCTGATACCCTAAGCTGAAATAAGCCCTTTCCTTCCCTAAGATGCTTCTGGCCAAGTATTTGCTCATAGCAATGAGTAAAGTAACTAATACACTTTCTCAGATAAACATAACCAATAATTAGAATGGCTTATAAATCTTTGTTATATGAAACACATTGAGGAAATGAGACAGAGGGCATTTAGCTTGAGTCTGCCCTCAGTCTTGAATCTAAGAGGAACTGAATACTCATCAGCCTTTAACCTTTTCTTCCCTTTCTCCCTCTGTCACTCCTTTCATTTGTTACATACATTAACTCATTTCATTCCAATGAGACCAAATGAAGGAGGCACAAGAACTACTCCCATGCTATAGATAACCTTCCACCTCTTTTTGCCTCAGGCCAGAAGATCTATTTCATCCCTTGGATCCTGACCTCAGAATCTTATCTCTTCCACTGGTAAAGTCCTAGAAGACTTAATTCAGCAGTTCAGGTGAGAAAAATAAACCAATTAGGATGATGTCAGCTGGGTCGTCAAGGGATCTCCTCCATTATAAGGCTGACTTGAGGCCAGCTGTGGTAGGACACACCTGTAGTCTCAACATGCAGGATATTGAGGCAAAGGGTTGTCACAGGTTCAAGTCCAGTGTGCTCTACATAGCAAATTTCAGGCCATCCACGGTGACATAACGAAACTTGACTAAAAAAAAAAAAAATGGGGGGAGGGAGCTTGTTCAAAGGATATATGAGCTGCCTCTGGCTACTTTCAAGGATTTAGAATAAAATTCCAGTTCTGAGGGAGAAAATTTCATAAATGGCCAACGTGGAGAGTGGGAAGGAGACATAAAGACTGAAACCAAGGACCAAGACCAGAGGTCCGAAGAAAAACAAGACTGTTCCCAAGGACCCCTGGCATTTTGTAATGTGAAGTATGTAATCCAACACAACTCTGGTGACAACTGAGCCGTGACAGGATATTCCCAGGAGGAACAATGATAATTCCCTATCTCAATTCTGCCACCTCCTATATTCCTAATAGAAAAATAAAAGACACATATAAGGAACCTGGAAAAAAACGAGCAATAATCAAATACTAGTTAACACAAGAAATCAAAGGTAGAACCAGAACCACAAAAAAAAATGGCAAACATAAATACACACCTTTCAGTAATATCTCTTAATATCAACGACCTCAATGCCCCAACAAAAAGACATAGGTTTGCAGACTGGGTTAAAAAGCAGGATCCTACAATTTGTTGTCTCCAAGAAACTCACCTTTCTACAAAGGATAGACATTATCTTAGGGTGAAAGGTTGGAAAACGGTGTTTCAAGCAAATGGGCCTAGAAAACAAGCAGGGGTTGATATCCTAATATCTGACAAGGTAGACTTCAGTCCAATGTTGGTCAAGAAAGATAAGGATGGACACTTTATATTGATTAAGAGTACACTCCAACAGGAGGACATTAAAATCCTATATATCCATATATGCTAATAACAAACACACAGAGGATGAAATCAGAGAATCACTCCCATTCACAATTGCATCAAAAAAAAAAAAGGTACCTTGGAATAAACCTGACCAAGGAGGTAAAGAATCTCTACAATGAGGGCTGGAGAGATGGCTTAGCGGTTAAGCGCTTGCCTGTGAAGCCTAAGGACCCCGGTTCAAGGCTCGGTTCCCCAGGTCCCACGTTAGCCAGATGCACAAGGGGGCGCACGCGTCTGGAGTTCGTTTGCAGAGGCTGGAAGCCCTGGCGCGCCCATTCTCTCTCTCTCTCCCTCTATCTGTCTTTCTCTCTGTGTCTGTCGCTCTCAAATAAATAAATTAAAAAAAAATTAAAAAAAAAAAAAAGAATCTCTACAATGAAAACTTTAAACCTCTCAAGTGAGAAATTGCAGAAGACACTAGAAAGTGGAAAAACATCCCTTGTTCCCGGATTGGAAGAATCAATATTGTGAAAATGACAATCTTATCAAAAGCAATCTATACATTTAATGCAATCCCTATCAAGATTCCAAAGGCATTCTTCATAGAAATAGAAAAAACAATCCAAAAATTCATTTGGAATCACAAAAAACCTAGAATATCTAAAATAATACTGAGCAACAAAAATAAGGCTGGTGGTATCGCCATACCTGATTTTAACCTATACTACAGAGCCATAGTAACAAAAACAACATGGTACTGGCACAAAAACAGACATGTAGATCAGTAGAACAAAATAGAGGATGAAGATGCAAGTCCAGGTAGCTATAGCCACCTGATATTCGACAAAAATGCCAAAAAAACTCATTGGAGAAAAGACAGCCTCTTCAGCAAATGGTGTTGGGAAAACTGGATATATATATGCAGAAGGATGAAAATAGATTCTTCTCTCTTGCCATGCACAAGAATGAAGTCCAAATGGATTAAAGACCTTAACATCAGACCTGAAACTCTGAAACTGCTAGAGGAAAAAGTAGGAGAAACCCTTCAACATATTGGTCTTGGCAAAGACTTTCTGAATACAGCCCCAATTGCTCAGGCAATAAAACGACAGATTAGTCACTGGGACCTCATGAAATTACAAAGATTTTGCACTGCAAAAGACACAGTGAAAAAAGCAAAGAGGCAACCTACAGAATGGGAAAAAGTCTTTGCCAGCTATATATCTGATAGAGGATAAATATCTAGGATATACAAAGAACTCAAAAAGTTAAATATTAAGGAATCAAACAAGCCAATCAAAAAATGGGCTATGGAGCTAAATAGAGCATTCTCAAAGGAAGAAATACAAATGGCATATAAGCATCTAAAAAGATGTTCTATATCACCAGTCATCAGGGAAATGCAGATTAAAACTACATTGAGATTCCATCTCACTCCTGTCAGATTGGCCACCATCATGAAAACAAATGATCATAAATGTTGGCAGGGATGTGGAAAAAGAGGAACCCTTCTACACTGCTGGTGGGAATGCAATCTCGTCCAGCCATTGTGGAAATCAGTGTGGAGGTTCCTAAAACATCTAAAGATTGATCTACCATATGACCCAGCTATAGCACTCCTAGGCATATATCCAAAGGACTCATCTCATTTCCTTAGAAGTACGTGCTTAACCATGTTTATTGCTGCTCAATTTATAATAGTGGAAAATGGAACCAGCCTAGATGTCCCTCAACTGATGAGCGGATAATGAAGATGTGGCACATTTATACAATGGAGTTCTACTCAGCTGTAAAGAAAAGTGAAGTTATGAAATTTGCAGAAAAATGGATGGACCTGGGAAGGATTATACTAAGTGAGGTAACCCAAGTTCAGAAAGCCAAGTGCCACATGTTCTCCCTCATATGTGGATCCTAGCTACAGATGACTGGGCTTCTGCATGAGAAGGAAAATACTTACTAGCAGAGGCCAATAAGTTAAAGGAGATATAAAGGGAAGAGAAAGGAAGGGAGGAGGGTACTTAATAGGTTGGTATTGTATATATGTAAGTACTATGATTTAGATGGGTAGGTAATATGATGTTGAATGGAATTTCAAAGGGGAAAGTGTGGGGTGGGGTGGGAGAGTATTACCATGGGATATTTTTTTTATAATCATGGAAATGTTAATAAAATTATTTTTAAAGTTCTAAAAAAAAAGAAAAATAATAGAAAGTTGTCATGTGCCTATTTACCTTGGCTGGTATCTAAAATGCATCTTCCTCCTCACCAGGAATGATGTGGTGGGTTTTCCATAAATCCTGTGGCACCCACGGTTTAGCTGCTGCTCTGTCTAGGTTCTTGCTAACACCCATGGCTTCTCACAGCTCAAACTATTCTAATGTCTTCAATTTTCTTCTGTGGCCTGGTACTTTCTTCTCTGTTTAGGGTGTTTTGTGTATGTCATGGGAACCCTCCCTGCTTTGATCTAGAGTCTGTGTTTTTCAATAATTTTTATTTATTTATTTATGAGAGAGAGAGAGAAGGGGTGTGCCAGGGCCCCCAGCTGCTAAAAATTCCTGACATATGTGCCACCTTGTACATCTGGTTTCTGGTGAATTGAACCTGGATCTTTTGGCTTTGTAGGAAAATGCCTTAACCACTAAGCCATCTCTCTATCCCTAGATCCTGTTTTCTCCTCTACACTCTGCCTTAAGAATACCGCTTGCTATAATCTCTACAATAAAAGTTGGGCTTCCTCAGCTGGAAAAAAAGTAGCTTAACAGTGCTTGCCTGTGAAGCCTAAGGTCACACATGCCCACTAGGTGGTGTAAGCATCTGAAGTTTGCTATCAGTGCCTGAGGCCCTGGGGGCCAATTTTCAATCTCTCTCTCTCTCTCTTTGTCTCTCTCTCTCTCTCTCTCTCTTTCTCTCTCTCTCAAAAAATAAATAAATAAATAAATAAATAAAAGTCAGTCTGTTGGGCTTGTCTCAAAAAATCAGTCAATAAATAAATAAAAATAAAAAGTTGGGCTTCACAGCCAAGTTCTGGAATCCACTAATTCATAATTCCTTAAATTCTTTTCATGGTTCTGACTTTTCCTGATCTACAACCCCAGTTAAAGTTACTTCTCTCTTTCTCAAATTATTTAATTTACTTCCCAGACATTTGTGATGTAAGAATTTATACTACATATTTCTACCAGGTGTAGTGATGCACGCCTTTAATCCCAGCTCAGGAGGCAGAAATAAGAGGAGTGCCGAGAGTTTGAGGCCACCCTGAGACTACATAATGAATTCCAGGTCAGCCTGGGCTAGAGCAAGACCCTACCTCAAAAAACAAACAAACAAACAAAAAAGAATATATATTACATATTTCTTTTCACATCTAAAAGGTTCAGATTTCTAGATTCAGCCCTTTTTGTTCTTGAAATAGTTATATAAACACAATGAAAGGTCTTGGGAAGAGATCTGAAACAAACTTGGTTCATTAAGGTGTCATATGTAACCTATGAATATAGGCTGAAGGTGATTGGTGACAAAATGAACGTAGACGGCCCCATTGTGTGTTTTGCATGTGTATATGGTGTGTAGCCCTGTGTGGGTGTACTTGTGTGGCTGTGCATACATGTATGTGTGTGTGAATGAAGGCCAAAAGTTGATGTCAGATGTCTTCATCAATCACTCTCCTCTTTCTCTCACTGAGCCAGTGTCTCTCACTGGAGCCCAGAGTTCATCAATTCAACGAGTTTAGCTAGTCGGCTTGCCCTGGGGATTCTCCGGCTCTACCTCCCTCATACTGAGATTACTGGCAGGCTGAGGTGCCCACCCAGCATACCCAGCATTTGTGTAGGTGGTAAGTATCTAAGTTCAGCTCCCCACACTTGTGGGTCCTCTCCCCTACCCACAACTGTGTTTTTAATGCTACCAATCACATGAAGCCAGGTATGGAATTCTCCATCTGTGATGTCATGTTGTTATAGGGCTGGAGTTCTCAGTTCTTGTCATCTGAATGGAAATAAATTGGCCAAAAGATACAATTTAAACAGAAGCTTATTTGGAATATAAAATGATAATGTACTTCAGATGGCTTGGAACAGGCTGATTCAAGGGCAGGGTGTAGCACTCCACTGGATTTTACATTGTGGGTTACTAGGCATCTTCTTGCATTTTCCCTCCTGCTTGCAATGTCACTAGTCAGCCCTTCACTCCATACAATAATTCTATTTCCCACTGTATTGCACTTGCTTCTGGTCCAAGATATACAGTGGGTGTTCTTTCCCTGCCTACTATTCACACTGGTGCACATCAATGGCCATTAGGAAAGTATTTTGGAGCCTTAATTACTGATGTAGCAGGAACAAGCTGATTGCAGTTTCAACAATGTCAAAGCATTTTAACTACCATTTAACCACCAAGAGACACAGCTGTACTTTTCTTGGTTGCCTCATGTATAAATCCATGCCTAACCAGTCAAGATATACCTAACCACAAAAAAAGGTGGATCTCTATGACATTATTCTCCTTCCTGCTCATGCCTGCCTGCCTATCTCTTCTAATATTCCATCCTCAAGAACACAGGAATCTGTGCTCTTTCAAGGTGAGAGGAATGAGTTGATTGTATAACTCCTTCCTCCTGAAAAGGGTTGTTCTTATCGTCAGAGTCCAGAACTCTTGCCACATGACAGAAAGGGAGAATCCGACGCCTTGTCCCTTGTCCTCTCTGCTCATTAACTGCAGAGGACCCAAGAAAAACCTTTAATCATACCCCTTTTTGAAGTCATCCAAAACACAGTTGATTGGCCTCATTCTTGCTCGAATATCCCTGCACCACCTCAGAGGTGTTGATGAAGAAACAACAGTCATCACCCAGGCTAATGCATTAAGGCCCTGTGGTTTCATGGGGTCACCTGTGCCAGTGAGTTCAATGCAGACACCATTACAGTAGCCTGCCATGTGCCTCACTTCAACAGAGAGCTATTTCTTTTCTTTTTTAAAAAAATGTTTTATTTATTTATTTATTTATTTATTTATTTATTTGAGAGAGAGATACAGAAATAGGCAGGTAGAGAGAGAGAATGGGCATGCCAGGGAAATTCCATGGGGAATGTTTCCTTGAAGAGCACCTTAGCCAACTCTCCTTTCTGCTGAAGTTGGGAATGCTTATATGTCCCAGATAAGGGGTCAAAGGTGGGTACTTTTAGCCATGTCAAAAGGGATAACTTAGCTGCAGAGTTTGCTTCATAGTGAAGGCACTTGGCTGCAAAGCCAAAAGACCTGGGTTCGGTTCCCCATGACCCACTTAAGCCAGATGGACAGGAGGACGAAAGCATCTGGAGTTCTTTTGCGGTAGTTGGAAGCCCTGGAACACCCATTCTTTCTCTCTTTCTTCCTCAAATAAATAAATTAAATTAAATATTTAACAAAAGGGATAACTGGCGAAGTCCATCTGCCAGTGTTATCTAGGACAGGAGCTCCTATGTTTCCAGGCTGAACTCAAGAAGAGGTCTTGAACATGAAAGCTTCCATGCCTGACACATCCTGTTATTTTTGCACATGGGGTTAATGTATTTACCTTACTGAGGATGTGTTTGGCTTCAGAATTAAACTCACTATGTATCCAAAGGCTGGCCTTGAACTCCTCATCATTCCTTATCCACCTTTGAAGTACTGAGATTATAAGCATGTGCCACAATATCCAGCTCTCTGCCTATAGTTTTGCTTGTAGAGATTTTTACAGAATTGGTGCATATTATTCTTACCAAAGTTCAAGCATCATGGAGTGAGTTAACAATCTCCCATTGGTCTGAACTATATGATACTTCCTGATCTAAAGTATATTCATGTGTTTTTTGAGATAGTCTTACTACCTCTCTATAGCCAGCCTGTCCTGCCACTCATTTTGTGGCCCAATCTGGCCTCAAACTCACAGCCATCTTTTTTATTCAATCTCCCAAGAAGTGAGCTTCCTGTAGAGAGCCACCATGCCTCGCTGGTATATCCATTTTTTGATGACTCTTGTCTTTTATCTCAAAGTAAACTGTATTATTGAGGGTAGGAAGGCAAGGTGGGAATGAAGACTCCTGTGATTGAATTTCTGGCTTTAGCATCTGATCAGGTGACTTATCTTCGATCCTGTTATCTCTAGCTACCCCACCCTATCCTCTGTAGTATCTTCTGCATTGGACCACTGCCTAAAGGGTTAAAATCTGAAGTCAAGGCTTGATTTGGGGTGTTTGGGAAACTCATATATTCTGTTACTTCCAAATGGTGATTGATGTCTTTGGCTAACTTATGTGTCTTAGTTAAGGGTATTCATTCTTCTGGTGGTAAAGAGATTTCCCCAGAAAGAAGCTTGGCCAAGAAAGATGACTGGTCATAAGATAATGGGACCAGTGCATTTCGATCCAGGTAGCCTTCTCCTGGAATAGCTGACTTTAGAAATTAATATTTTAGCTATTAAAAGAGGCTTTTCTTATAGAAGTTACAGTGTTGAGCAAAACAAAGAATGAAACACTGGTGTAGGTACAGAGTATGCAAACTTACAATACATGCAATTAAATAGGGCCAACCTCCCTGTGGGTGTAGGGGGTAGTGATACTTTTCTGTGACACCTGGTCCTGTAAGAGAAAAAAAACATGTCATTCATAGTAGCTACTAAAAACCCACTCAAAGCATGAAAGAAAAGGAATCTGTAGTGCTTGCTGAAACCTCATCTCTCCACTATCAATACAGACAGAAAAATTATCATTTATAAAAACTTAAATGGAAATCCTAGATATAAAAATGTAATAAGTGAAATGAAATTGTTTCTATATTTTTAACACATATCATTACCACTAAAATATATATATTTTTAAAGTCAAAACTATTCTTAAAGACTCTAGCCTATGGGTATACAACAAAACATAAAGCTTTTCAGATTCTAAATGTGCCCTTTGAATTTTTTTTTTTTTCTATTTAACTCCATGGGGGCAGTAAAACCCTATTTTCAGTCAAATATACAATGTTCTTTGAAACTGGAAGTGCTCCAAAGAACAAGTCAGCCTGAAGACAAAGAAAACCTCAAAATAAACTAACACTTTGATCTTAAATATGGGAAGCAATAAAGACAGATCGTTAAGTCCACTTATTTCGATCTTTTTAATAATATATGTGTTTGGTTTTGCTTTTTGGATATAATAATATCTTATTAGATGTGGACATGTTGGTTAACCTACATAGATTTATTTAGAAGAAATGGAAACAGAAACCCTGTGCTGATGTCATGCCATTAAATAAGCTTTTATACCACACACACACACACACACACACACACACACACACACACACACACACACCATGTTTACCACATTACCTTACATTGGGCAAACTGGGAAAAGTGAATGCTTGGTAATGGACGCAACTCAAGTAGCCAGTTATTCTAGCCTTTAAACATAGTTATAAATCATATCAGAAATTACATATCTGAACTCTCTAAAGTTCTTATTTCCAAATGCAAGGTTATTTGAACTAAAATCAGAGAGATGAGGAGAAAGACAGTGATAGGTTAAACTGTTCCCTAGGAAAGAAAAAGGAATATTTGATATAAACCATTTCTCTCTTCATGAGTTTTCCACACACAGCACTACCTAATATAAGGTTATTTTCTCACTCATACCCTCAGACATACCTATGTGAACACACGTACTCATGCACATTATTTCTATGAGTGTATGTGAACAAGGTCTCGGACATAACATTGAGTTCTACACAGCCTATATTTAACAAAACTATCCCACAGATCATTGGTATTGAAGATGACTTTTCTCTGTAATTCTTTTAACTCTTGAACTGAAGAAAACAGAATCTTATCTACTGTCCTTTACCTCAAATGTGAGTCATGAATTACATCAGCAACATGGCAGAAGTGAGTCTTACTTTCAATACTCACATAAATTCCAACTGATGGCTAACAAAAGACCAGAAAGTCTCTGTGAAAATCCCAACAAGTCAATCTAGCCCATAAAACTTAAAAATCCATACAAGAATGCCCTCGCTTTGATTATGATGCCCTCCTCCTGCATGTAAATGAGTTTAATATGAGACAGAGAGGATTCTCCCAGACTCCCATGATTTCACAGACCAGATAACAAAATAAGGACCAGATGGAGTCATTTAGATTTCTCAGTCTCTCCAGGATGCTTTCCAGGACCATTCCAGTGGCATTTCATGGGTAATACTGTATTAATACACTTAGATCACCAGCAACCAAAAGAGATGGAACCTAAAGAAATAACAATCATGAAGGCACAATGGTGCCCCAAATACCTGTCATGCCTTATGTAGTGAAAGTTATTATAAAATATCTATGAAGGTAGCCCAACATGGTGCACATGCCTTTAATCCCAGTACTCAGTAGGCCGAAGTAGGAGGATTGCCAGGAGTTCAAGGCCAGCCTGAGACTACATAGTGCGTTCCAGGCCAGCCTGGACTAGAGTGAAACCCTACCTCGAGAAACCAAATATGCATACATACATATATATATGAAGGTGAGCTGATTTCATAGAGAAGCATGGTGGAAAGTTCAATCTGGCTTTAGTTCTGATATTCCTAGCATTCACTGATAAGCTTGTAGGTCGTCCCAACAACAGCACCCAGGCAGGCAGAAACCCACCCCAGTGCATTACAGAGAAGCATAAGTGCCATGCCTCTTTGATCTGTGAGGTCAAGCAGTATATTTACTCAGACAAAAGTCTATCCTTTGGTTTCATCCACTTAAAGAGACTATCCTTAACTATGCAGTTCTAAGGCATATAGCCTCTATTCCTCTCCCCAACGCAACCTAAGCAGTGGCTCAATCTAACCCTGACCCACAGTCTAAAGTGCTGCCAAACTACAGATTCCAAGTAGCAGAATGTACTATGTAGAGTGTTATGATTTGGGTGTAAAGTATCTACCCAAGAGGCTCTTGTGTTGAAGGCTTAATACCCAGTTGGTCTATCTATTGTTGTGACTGAGTCACCTAGCTCTAACCTCATGGATAAATTAATCCATTTATTGGTTTATCCTTGAATGAGCTATGGGGCCTAACTGGAGGAACTAGTATGACTTTGCATTGTTTTGTCCCCATATGCTTCTTCCCTTTCTGTACCTTCCTTCCACCACAAAGTGAACCAGTTTAATCCATCACATGTTCTCTCCACTATGATTGCATGTCCTTCCTCACCACACAGGGGCCCAGGAGCAAAAGAACTGAATGACCTTGGAGTAAAGTCTTTCAGACTATGAGTCAAAGTAGATGTTTCCTCCCTTAAGTTCTATTTTCAGCAATGAAATGTAACTAGCCCACCTAATACATATTGTGACCAAGCTGACCATGGAAGTACCCAACTTCATCTGAAAAGAGCAAAGGAAATAGACAAGCCAATTAAAAAACCCACAGCAAATCAGCCTCACAAGGGGCATTACAAGCTAGACATGTCAGAACACTGGAACACAGGATGTAAATATTAAAGGACCTAAAGCAAGTATCAGTAGTGCTTCATGAATATTGCAAAGGTTTCAATATACTATGTTCAAGGCTAGACTGATCACCCATACAACCAATGAGAAAAAGTTGGACTTAAACAACATATTAAACCAAATAGACACAATGTAAATACATCTAAAAGAAACAGAATGCATATTCTCTTCAAAAACATGTGAAACATTGGCCAAGATAGAATAGAATAGGTCACGAGTCTTATAAAATGTAATAAAATGAAAAAAATATCAAGTATCTTTTCCAACTAAAGTTATCTAAATCTAAATATCAATAAAGTTAAGAGAAATCTAGAGAAGTTTCACATATATACAGAAATTAACCAACATGCTCCTGAGCAATGGGTTAAAAACATTAAAAATTAAAGGAACATGAAAATATCTGGAAATAAGCTTAAATTGAAATCAACATATCAAGTGGATAAAATGAGGTTTGCAGAGGATTATTAACTCAGCAAGGTTACATTATTAGTAAGTAGTAGAACCAAGATTTTCACTCACATGTAGTTGTATAAACAGCCTATATTTTAGTGCCTAAATTATATCACTCAGACTCTCTGTGCAAAATCATTCTTAGATACTTATGTATTTGGGTCCACAGAAGATGGAAGGGCCATGATCTCATTAGCCATAGGAAAAAAGGAATGAACAAATCCCAAAGATATAAGTGCATATGTTCAAACACTTAATTTCCAGCTAGTGACACTGTTGTGAGTGTTACAGAACCATTAGGAGTACAGGTCTAGCTAGAGGTGGTCTTAAAGGTTGTACTGGCCCAAGCTCTCTGCTTTGTGACTATTGACATGATGTAACCAGTTGATTCATACTCTTACTACGAGAGATGCAAGCTGCTCACCTCCATCCCTTCCCTGCCAGGGTGAACTACATACCCTGAAACATGAGCCAAAATAATGCTTTCTGTCAGGAAGTTGCCTCTTGCCAGTTACTTGGTCACAGTGACAAGAAAAGTAACTGATACATAAACTTGATACCAAGTATTGTGGCTATAACAAACATGAATGCAAGCATTTCCTTCTGAAGTAGTGTTCATGAGTAATGTGCAAGGTTTTGCAGCTGTGGGGCAGCACGGCCCTAGAGTGCCATAAGCAATGCTTAACTGGTCACTCTGGTGGAAGCTCAGAATACCAGCATAGCAACAGAAATGTGGGCAATGCAGACCTGGCTCAAGAGGCTTGAGAGGGGGGAAAAGGAAACCATCACAACTGAGCTATAGGTCATGTGTGTTATATTCTCACAAAGAATTTGGCCACATCCTGCCTATGCCCTGAAACTATGAGTGGGGTGGAATTGGAAAGTGAAGAACTAAGATCTTGGGCAGAGGAGATTTCAAGACAGCATAGCGGTCAAGATGTGGTATGGCAAAGGTTCACAGCTCTCACCCAGGGTAACAGAGTATAGATATATGCTACAGACAGAGGCAATGGCTACCCCAAACTCTTGAATGCGAACTTATGCTACCACACAGTACCCATGAAGCTACAAGGCTTGGTGTTTTTCCTGCTATGTTTTGGTCTTGCTTTGATCTGGTCTATCCCTTGTATATCCCCCATTCTTCCTCTTTGGAATGGAAATGTTTAACTCTTTGTCATTTATATCAGAAGTATGTGCATGTTATTTGTCTTTTTGTTGCAACAAAACACCTGCTAGAAGCAAGTTAAGGAGGTTGGGGTTTATTTTGGTTCACAGTTTGACAGCACAGTCCATCATGATGGGGAAGGCATAGTTGTGGGAGTTTGAGTAATACTGCATCCACAGTCAGTACTCAGCAGTGAATGCTGTTGCTTGGCTAACTGTCTCATTTTTATGTACTCTAGGATCCTGGCCCATTAACTAGCACTGCTCATAAATAGGATGAGTCTTCCCACCTCAGTTGACCTAATCGATAGCATCCCTTACATACCTGCCCAGAAGTTTGTTTTCATAGTGGTTCTATTAAGCTCACGACTGAAATTAACTGCCACAGTATATAACTTTTTTATATAGATTGCCTCTAGTCTCAAAAAAATATTTGAAATTTGGGTTTTTTTGAACATTGTTGACACTGATAGTGCTGTCAGAACTTTTAAAGTGGGACTGGATACATTTCCTACTGTGAGATAGCTGTGAACCTATGAGAGCCAGGGACAAAATGTCATGACTTGGATATGAAAATATCCCTGTGTGAACATTTGGCACTGTTTTTGGAGGTTGGTAGGACACCGGGCAGGCGCCTCAAGGCTTATAGCTTGGTCCTGCTTATGGCTCAAGCATCTCCTTGCTAAGGTGATGTATCCAGCTCAGATTCCCACTGCCACAAACCACGAGGTGCTCCTACAGCCATACCCTGATCTGTATCCTCTGAGCCACAGAACAAACTAAATCCTTCCTCCTTGAAATTGCTCTTGTCAGGTATTTTACCACAGGTATTTAAAATGTAACTAATGAGGGCCGGGTGTGTGTGCCTCTTGAATCCCAGCACTTAGGATGCAGAGGTGGGAGGATCTCTGTGAATTTGAGGCCACCCTGAGACTATCTAGTGAATTCTAGGTCAGCCTGAACTACAGAGTGAGACCCTACCACAAAATACCAAATAAATGGGCTGAAGAGATGGATTAAGCACTTGTCCCTGAAGCCTAAGGACCCCTGTTTGGGGCTCGATTCCCCAGGACCCACATTAGCCAGATGTACAAGGGGGCACATGTGTCTGGAGTTCGTTTGCAGTGGCTGGAAGCCCTGGCGCGCCCATTCTCTCTGTCTCTCTACCTGCCTTTCTCACTCTGTCACTCTCAAATGAATAAATAATGAACAAAAAAAGTTTTTTTAAACCCAAATAAATAAATAAATATAAATTAACTAATGCATTCATCATCTCAAATATATAAGATTATTTTATGTTAGGAACATTCAAAATCCTATCAGCTAGCTATTTTGAAAGATACAACTATAGTTATCTTTGTTTTGTATAAGACATTAAAACTTAGTCCTCAAATCCACTGTGTTTCCTGAATCCATCACCCATCCTCTCTCTATACTCTGCCAAGCCTTCCAGTCCGAAGCAACTAATATTCTCAACATGTGGTATTTGGTCCTTTGGTCTCTGAAGTAGGTCACACAACATTGTTATGTAATTTTTATCCACCTTGCTGTTAATCACAAGATTTCATTCTTTCGTACAGCTAAACAATATTTGTATATATACAAAATTTTCGAGTTTCATTAGTGGCCTTCATATTGTTCTTAAGATGTGTGACTTCCCTTAGCACTCTGTAAGGCATCTATAGTGATGATGCATTCCTTCATTTCTTGCTTGTACTAGAAAGACCTTATTCCTACTTCATTTCTAAGGGAATTTAACAGTGTGTGTCTTTAAGCCCTCTATGTCACCAAATTCCCTTCTCACCTGAAAAGTTTCTAGTAATAAATCATTTTTCATATAATGTAGCATCCTTTAAGTATAACTTGACATTCTGCTTTTAGACATCTTTGTCACTATTAACAGCTTGATTATAATATACTTGAGAAGGAAGCTTTTGTGTTATGTCTGAAATTCTTTCAACCTAATAGATCTGGACATCTCTGTCTTTCAAGAACAAGGAAGTTTTAGCTACCAGTTCATTAAGCATACTTTTCATGCCTTTATCTCTTCTCCCTCTGAAACTTTCATAATATGATTTTTTTTATTATTCAGTTAATGGTTTCCCTTCATCCTGTAAGTGGTCTCTCTTCTTTTGTTCTTTCCTTTCTCTAATAGAAAAAAAGTAGACAACTGAGTTAATATCAAACTAAAAATTTCTGCACAGTAAAGGTAAAAAAAACAGTATAAAACCACAATATGCAGATTGAGAGAAAGTATTTGGGAGTAATACATATGATAAGGGTTAATATACAAAATATATAAGGAATTCAAAGAGCATAATAATAAGACAAGCCAAGTAACAAACTGGAAAGGGACTTGAATAGATATTTCTGGAAAAATGCCAAAAACATGGCCAATGGATACATGAAATAGTGTTTGATATAGTTAATTTTTAGAAAAATAAAATTAAAGTCACAATGAGATATCAACTCTCCCTGGTCATAGGGGGTACCATTAAAAAAAAAAAAGGCAGGGCTGGAAAGATGGCTTAGCTGTTAAGTGCTTGCCTGTGAAGCCTAAGGACCCCGGTTTGAGGCTCGGTTCCCCAGGTCCCACGTTAGCCAGATGCACAAGGGGGCGCACGCGTCTGGAGTTCATTTGCAGTGGCTGAAAGCCCTGGCGTGCCCATTCTCTCTCTCTCCCTCTATGTGTCTTTCTCTCTGTGTCTGACGCTCTCAAATAAATAAATAAATAAAAATTTTAAAAAAAAGGCAAATGTTTGACAAGGTTATGGAAAAGAGGGAAGTTTTGTACTCTCTGGTGAGTATGTAAATTAATTATGGAAAATAACATGACATTTCCTAAATAGTTTCCATGTAATTACCATGTGAAATAGAGATTCCACTTTTATTTATTTACCAAGAAGATTTTAAATAATTTATCTAAGAGATATCTATACTCCCATCTTCATTGAAGTATCATTAACAGTAGTTAAGTTATAAAATAGTGCTCACTTAAGCTGGGCGTGGTGGCGCACGCCTTTAATCCCAGCACTCGGGAGGCAGAGGTAGGAGGATTGCCGAGAGTTCAAGGCCACCCTGAGACTACAGAGTTAATTCCAGGTCAGCCTGGACCAGAGTGAGACCCTACCTCGAAAAACCAAAAAAAATAAAATAAAATAAAATAGTGCTCACTTTAGCAGCATATATACTAAAATAAAACCAACCATAGATAAACGGTTCAATAAAACATGCTGTATGTATCTAATGGCCTTATCCAGGAGGAAATGTCATTTGTGTCAACATGAGTGGAGCTGGAGAAATTAGGTAAGTGAAATAAGACAAGCATGGAAGTAAAATATATGTTTTGTATAAATCAATATGATTTGTAAAAGCAGAAGTTAGAAACCTGGTTCCAGAGGCTACAGGATGGACAGAGATGAGAAAACAGTGATCAAAGGGCACAGTCATAGGAAGAATGGGTTTTTCTTTCAAAATTGAGGTCAGCATGATGAATGTGCTGGACAACTATGTTTTATATTTCAAACTAAATTTAAAATGTTCTTCCTACAAAATCTAGGTATTTTAAATTAGCGATATATTAGTTTTATTATCACAGGTTGTAATCATGTAATAACATCACTTCATGCCCCATAAATATGAATAATTATAAATTGTCCATTTATGATTTTTAAAACATTTTTATTGAGAACTTTAATATCTTAACATATTGCAAATTGGTCATATTCTCATTGGGTTGTACTCTTAGGTTTCCTTTTCTCCCACCCCATTCCACTGAGGGCCCTCCTCAGGGAGATTATGGAGATCATTGTGAGTTTATAAATGTACCAGTCTGTCCCTGTGGGGAAGCAGGGACAATGCCTCAGAGTATACCTTCTCATCCTGTGGCTCTTACATTCTTTCCACCCACCTCCTCCCCAATCTTTTCTGAACCTTGGAGAGCATGTTACAAGTCTTCTTGAATGTTGAGCTCTAGGTAGACTTTAATTTTCTGCTTTGATGAGCTTTTAGTCTTCTTAGTATCTACCACCATCTCCCCAGATGAGCTTCTCAGAAATGTCTTTTTCAAACCGGGTGTGGTGGCACATGCCTTTAATCCACTTGAGAGGCAGAGGTAGGAGGATCACTGTGAGTTGATGGGCACCCTGAGACTACATAGTAAATTCCAGGTCAGCCTGGGCTAGAGCAAGACCCTGCCTTGAAAAAATATATATATATCTATAGATATATAGATATGTGTGTGTGTTGTGTCTTTTTCACAATTTGCTTTCGAATAAGCTTATTTTCCCAACATTTTGTTACCAATAATTCATTCTAACTAATTTCTTTGAGCACTTGTTTTCATTTGCCCCCTCCCTGTTTGACTTGTAGGCAGCATGCATTGGACAGACACTGGAGCAACATTATACAGCTTAAGATAGAGTCACCATCCTTCTTCTTCCTCCTCCTCCTCCTCCTCCTTCTTCTTCTTCTTTTTTTTATTCAGCCGTTTTTGAGTTTATTATCAGAATTGTTATGGTCAGAGCCTGGATCCTAGCATCCTTATAAAACCGGGTTTAACAACCAACTCTTTTTTTTAATTGGTTGGTATTTTTGTTTTTTGGTGTTTTTTGTTGTTGGTTTTTCAAGATAGGGTCTCACTCTAGCCCATGCTGTACTTGAACTCACAGTAATCCTACATCTGCCTCCTGAGGGCTGGGATTAAAGATATATGCTGCCTCTACCATGCTTGGGTTGTCCATCTGCCTTTAATAGATTAATTAGATAAAGTAATACTGAAAAGCAGAAAAAGGAGATATATTTTGGCAAGAGTAACAAAGAGATCCAGTGGTCCCTTAAACTCATCCTCAGGTTGCCGACATGGGGATTAGGTTTCAGGAGTAGGCAGGGGTATACATGGGTAAGCCGGCCTGGTCAAGGCAGCCCTGCCCATCATCAGTGTCTCAGGCCCAGGCCTCCAGTCTCTCTTACAAACTCAGAACTGTGTGACATCTTCCTGGGATTGACAAACTCCTCCTCTGTCTGGCATTATGCTTTAGATTTTACCTTCTCCCAGAATGAAATTCCTGGGGAAATTCCAATTTCTTGTGGTCCATTGTTTCAATAGTCTGATAACCAAAAGCAGTGGCCTATGTGTCTCTTTAGAATATCTTCACTACTGACAGGACTGTAACAGGTTCAAATCCAGCCATTAGGTGTGTCACCTTCAGCAAGTCACCTGATTACTTTAGACATTGTTTTCTTATTTGTAAAATGAGAATGAAAATACCACATACCACTCAATTCTGCTAAGATGAAAAACCAAATGAAGAAATATGGGAACATACAAGGTATGGTGGCTGACATGCTCAGTAAGTGCTGGTAGTAGCCACATAATCATAGCACAAAAGATGGATGCCTTCTTCTTGACCTCCCTAAAGGCTGTTCTCTGTCTAGTTCTGTGCTCCTGTCGATTTGTGCAAGTTTTTATTAGTAGTAGTAGAACTAAGTATCAACTTCGTATGGACATGTCATATGTTGGTACTATCATCTCTTCCTCCCTGCCTCCACTCCACTAAGGGCCCTCCTCAGTGGACTTCTAGTATTCACCGCTGGGCTGTGGGTTAGGAGCTATGAGAGCAGCAGGTAGTCATGGTGACCGGGGGTGGGTGGGCAGTGTCTCTGGTTATTCCCTCCCACACTATGGCTCTTACCTTCGGTCTGCTCCCTTCTCCGCAAAATTCTGTGAGCCATGGTGGGTGTTTTTTAAGTCTACATTAGTGTTGAGCTCTGAGCAGCTTCGGGATTTCTGTTTGGGGTGTTTTGAGTGTACCCTGTGTCTGTCTCCACGGCCCAGGTTGTCAGCTTCACGATGGAAGCAGCGCTCTTGTTCATCTCACAGGTTCCTTTGCCATTTCACCTGAACCCTCACTGATATGTGAGGAGTGGCTCATCTCTTGCCAGGGAGTCAAGTATCCTTGTCTTATTGATAGATTTTGGTTCTCCTCCATTCTCACTGCTTTGTAGAAAAAAAAAAAAAACAGATTCTCCAGTGAAAAGTGAGATGAGTATAGGTTAAAGGAGATAAGCATTGTTAATTTACAGATATTTTTATGGATGTAGTATCACATTTGGACAAAGATTAGTGGGAGCTTCTCATTGGAGCTCATAATCTTGGTCTCCATAGGGTTCTCACTTGGTTTCTAGTTCCAGTTATGGGTTCCTTTCCACTGAGTGAATCTTGTAGCCAATCATAAAACCACTGGCTACCCACCTAGACTGTGTGCCACTATTTCACAGATGTATACATCTTGTTAGGCTATTTGCTTTCATATAGCAGTGTCCCCTACTTACTCATAACATTGCTGGCCATTTTTCCTCTGCATCTCAGGTGGCAGTTTTTAGTACTAAGTGGGCTAACCATTTTGGAATTGGCTTCCTTCCACATTAGCCAGACTTCTCAATGTTCTGCATCAGCAGTATGTAGTGTCTCATCAAAATGGCCTTACCCTTTACCTCATGTGGGTAGTCAAGTGCTTTGACAGAAGCCTGCCTTGTGTTGGGGACCTCTTTAGTCTCTGACCAACAGCCCAACATGGGTTGTAACCAATTTCTGGTACTAGGAGTTAAAAGCCAGAGCCAAATGTTTTAAGGTTAAGCTTCATTCCACACTTCTTACAAGATAATCCCTCCACACTTCTATTGAGGGTTGTTTTTTTTTTTTTTTCAGCTACTATCCAGGAGGAAGGTTTCTGTGATACCAATTCATTTTGGATTTGATTATGTGTATTTCTCCCCTTCCTACCCTTTCCCTCCCCCAACCCTTCCATACCTTTTATCTGTCCCGTGAGTTGTCTGTCAGGTATGCCAGAAACTCAAGCTCTTCCAGTTTAGGATCCGCAAATGTTGGAGAACATGTGGTGTTTGCCTTTATGTGATTGTGTAAGTTTTCCCAGTATGATTTCTTCCAAGTCCATCCACTTTCTTACAAATTTTATTATATCATTTTTCCTTAATGTTGAGTAGAATTCCATTGTGTATATGTACCACATCTTCATTATACATTCATCAACAGTTGGGGATCTGTGTTAATTCCAGTTCTTAGCTATTGTGAATTTAGCAGCTAAAAACATGGTTGAGCAAATATCTCCAAAGTGAAGAGTGGAGCCTTTAGATACCCAGTAGAGAGATGGCAGGTCAGTGGGTAGCTCTGATTTCGTCTTTTTCAGGAGCCTTCATATTGATTTCCATAGTGGTTGTCCAAGTTTTCAAACCTACCAACAGTGAATGAGGGTTGCTCTTTCCCCACATCCTCACCAACATTTATTGTTTTGTTTTTTTTTTTATGATTGTCATCCTGCCTGGAATAAGGTGGAATGTCATACGTGTTTTAATTTGCATTTCCCTGATGGTTAAGGATGTTGAACATTTTCTTAGGTGAGTATTAGCCTTTGGTTTTCTTCCTTTGAGAATTCCCTATTTAGTGCTCTGCCCCATTTATGTTTTTAATATCCATTTCTGTTTTATTATGACACTGGGATCCTTTTCAACATCACTATGTAAAATGAGTCACATAAAAAGAACTTTTACATTTGAGAATCTATTGTCCTTTCTTTTATAAAACAGGGTTAGTTCTTCAAGACAGGTTTGACTCAAACTCCTTGAGGCATGCGACACTTCCACCTCAGTCTTCCTAGAAACTCGGCTTACAAGCCTAGGCCATTGTGCCCACCTGTTCTCCAGTTCCTCCTTTGCTTCTTGGTTCCCTGAGTTGTTTCTTCAGAAATCAAATGCCTTAGTCAACTCTTCAGGGGGCACGGGGCACCATTCAAGTGATCCAAGAAGGCCTTCAGAACTGTCAGTTCCGACTTGCTCCATACATATGAGTCATCCTCCCCTGGGTACAACTCAGGGTCCACATCAGTCTCCAGATCAGAACCAGGAGGCTCACATCCTGTCAGAGGTGGATCCTCAGAAGTGCTCATGGCACACGGAGTTTCTTTTTCAAATCTGGATGCCAGGCCATCCTTCTTCGCCACAGTCGATTTCATCTGGTAAGTGCCACAGGTTCCTGCACAGTCCTCCTTCCTCTTCATTCTCCAGGCCCCAGGGGTGCCCCACAAGCATTTCTCTGCCCCTATAGGAATGGGACTGGGGACTCCATCTCCACTCTGCTGGAGCACACTCTGCAAGGAAGACTGAGTAGTGTTGTTGTCAGTGACGCACGGGTTCATTTCTGCAGATGTTTTATTTTCCAGGCTGATGTCTGCTCAGAGATGGGAAGATGCTCAGTGGCTTGTGGTGCAGACCTGCAAACTCTGAGCCAGAATCTGCTCTAGCCCCTGTCCCATTTATTAAATGGATTGTTTTATTTTTGTATTGTTTAGTTTCCTGAGTCCTTTGTAGATTAGTGTAGCTGGTAGAGACTTTCTCCCATACTGTGGGTAGTCTGCTGGCTCTGTTTATGGTATGTTTACCTGTTCAAAATCTTTTTTAGCTCCATGAGATCTCACTGGTTGAGTAATTGCTTACTTTCCTGGGGTATTGGTCAAGAAGTTTTTCCCCACTTCTGTACCATGGAGAGTTTCCCCTATTTTTCCATGCAGTAGTTTGAGGGTCTTAGCTCTTATATTGATGTCTTTAATCCATTTGGAGTTGATTTTGTACATGGGGAGAGAATTGAGTCTACTTTCATTTTCCTACTTGTGGTTATCCAATTTTTCCAGCACCATTTGTTGAAGACGCTCTCTTTTCTCCAGAGCAACGTAGTTGGCTCCTTTGTTAAAGAGCAAATAGTTGTAGTTACTTGAGCTAAGAGTTGGATCTTAATTTCTGTTCCATTGGTCTATATGTCTGTTTTTATGCCAGTACCATGCTGTTTTTGTTATGATGGATTTGCAATATAGCTTTAAGTTGGGTATGGTGATACCTCCAGACAAGTTTCTTTTGCTAAGAAAAAAAAAAAAATTAAAGAAATAAGTAATTTTCTACCTTCCTCTCTTTATCTGGTGGTAGACAGATAGCTTATTTCTATATATTATTTATTGTTAATAATGCTTCAATAAACATGGTACCACTAATATCTCATAGAGATACCCATTTCAATTTTATCTAAATGTGTGCTAAAGATGAACCCATTGCCTCCACTACTGAGCTGTAGCTTGTGACCTTTGATTTCAATTATTTTGGGTATATACCCAGAAATATAGGTTGTTGGTTAACTATCATTTGTAATTTTTTAGAGAAACATCAATACTGTCTTTCAATGTACCATCAACAGTGAATGGAAGTTCCAATTCCTCATTATCTTTTCCAATGTTTGTTTTGGGGGAGTAGTAATAAATTTAATGGAATATTTTTCTTGGTGTGATTACTAGTCTCCAGTCTCAAGAGAAACTTAACCAATAGGATATTCACACTAAACATAAATGCACACATATATTGACATAGTAACAGAGGGAGACAGTGAGTGATCAAGACAGATTTATTTTTATTACGATTAATTGGCTCACTGTTGTAAAGACTGAGAAATTCCAACATCATCTACTATCAAACCACAAAAGCTGATAGCGTGATTCAAGTCTGAATCCAAATCTGAAGTGGGGAGTTTTAATTTCTCAGCACTATGACAGAGCTGAACTCCCATGTACCCTGCCTTTTTGTTTTATTTAAGTCTTTCATGTATTGTATAAGGCTGGCTACAATGCTCAGGACATTGTGATTTACTCAATCTCAGGATGTAGATGTCATTCTCATGTAGAAATGCCTTCATAGAAACAAATATGTTTAACTTGATGTCTGGGTACAGAACAGTCCAGTAAGGTTGACACATAGAAATCTTAATGTAGCAGCAAATAAGACATACTCCCAATGCAATCTCAAGAGATTTTATATTCTAGTCACAGAAAGCAAAAAGCCCTTACATAAGCTTGCACAAAGTCATATTAGAAGTAAACAAGTAATGCTCATGGGCCCTCAGAAAGAACAAAATACCCAGTGTGCATGTAAATTTTCAGTTAACAATCAAATTTTTCTAAGTTCTTGGGATCAACAAAGACAAAGACTAGGGCAGGAAAGATTGCTTAGTGGTTAAGGCACTTGCCTGTGAAGCATCACAACACGTGTTTGATCTCTCTCCAGATACTCAAAGGTGAGGCAAGTGCAAGTTTGCACATGTGTACTAAGTGGTACAAGCATCTGGAGTTCTATTTGAGTGGCTGAGGCTCTGCTACACCAATTCTCTCTCTCTCTACCACTCTCTCTAAAATAAAAGACAAAGACTACAATGTTTTTGTTATTACATTCTCTGGTGTAACAAAAAGTATAATACTAATATTCTCTTTAGTAACAAATTTATTTTTCTAGTTATTAAATCTTTATCTTATACATATTCAATTTTAATACTGAAATAGAGCTGCTCTTCTGAACTACAATAATAAAATCCCTAAGAGTTGATAAAATTGTATATTGCATTATGTGGTAGTTCAAATGGATGCCCTCAATAGATTCAGTTTTATTTAAGCTTCTTGGATTTCCAGCTGCCTGGATGTAGGAGGTGTCACTGTGTGTGGATCCTAGGGTCCAGCCCTAAGGTGTTACTGGAGGTGGACCTGATTTTCAGCCTATATGCTAAATCCAGAGTGCTTGAGCTCCGCCTGGGGTACCTGAGTGTGCTCACTTATGGTACTGCTGATGGTGCCCCTCTGTGTGTGTGGACCTGTGAAAGGGGACCAGCTTCATCCACCATTATAAACTATGCCTGGTTTGGAAGTCCATCTCATCAGTGTGAAGATGGCCGTGACATCTTATAAATCATGTGCACTGTTTCACAGTGGCTATCCTGGGTCTTTCTCCCTGATAATATTACTTCATTGAGATTAGTTGCTTAGTCACTATTTTGCCAGCTAGATTGTAAAGGACTGGTCACATTTTATTTTGGAATGAATTATTCTTAGTTTTAAGTGTTTCATATTTCAACTGAATAATATTGAGTGTCTGGATGTATCTTATTTTGGATGTAGCCATTGTCCATGCCTATCAGAGAATGGAGGGCAATAAAGGAAGAACAGGCACTACCAAAGGAGGTAGGCATACAGGAGATAGCATTTGACGCCCAGTGCACTGGTCCAGGTAGGAGAGTTAAGAAAGAGCTTAATTAATCAGGAACCTTGCAAGTGGTATGGGACCTTAGTGGCTTCGTTGAGCCCTGTGGTGAGACGTGATCTTTACAAGGTAAGGTAGGCTCAGGCATATCTGAATGATTTAGACTAGCATACAAATTGAGTTTGTGAAGTGCTAAAGAAATCAAGAAGACCCTGCCTTCCCTTGAGAATGCCATAGGCAGTTCATGGCTGCTAGGAAAGAGATTTTTATTTTTTCAGTAGTGTAGCCTTCCCAAGGTGCCAATGCTCCTGTAAATAGCTCTTCTCCCATTGTATCTGTAAGTAATCTTAATTAAATGACTGGTTCACCAGGCTACACTTTGGTCTGTCATTGGTACCCTATGGGGGTTAATTTTTATTTGTTCATCTTCCCAAGAAAAGTTCATATAACACCTCTACCCATTACTTTATTAATGACTGAAAATATTATATTCCAATTGTCCATGGTTATGATGGAAAGAAAACTTGGCAACCAGGAATCCAGATTGAACCTCTTTACAGACTGGCTAACTGGATTCTCGAAAGGAAAAATGACTGCAGGTCGCAACTCTTCACAGGGGTTAGCTTGTGATTTCACAGGGCAACCTGCTAGGATAGGAATACAACAATGTGCTTGCTGGTGATTTTATAATAAATCACTACTAATGTGCAGAGTAATCAATAACAAAATGTAGCTTTTTATAGGTTCCAATGAATTGAACTTCTGGATGATTTATTGGTTTTTTTTTTTTTAACAATATTTGGTAGATGCCTATTATGTATGAGGTTATAGCCAGTAGTGTTCTTACAATGACCAAAATGAACTCCTTGTTTTCATAGTTTACATTCTACTGAAGAAAAAATGATTCACAAATATAATATAGACAAATATAATATAGAATATAATAAAATATTCTAGGGCTGGAGAGATGGCTTAGCTGTTAAGCGCTTGCCTGTGAAGCCTAAGGACCCTGTTAGCCAGATGCACAAGGGGGCGCACGCGTCTGGAGTTCATTTGCAGAGGCTGGAAGCCCTGGCGCGCCCATTATCTCTCTCTCCCTCTATCTGTCTTTCTCTCTGTGTCTGTCGCTCTCAAATAAATAAATAGAAAATTAAAAAATAAACAACAACAACAACAACAACAACAACAAAATAATAATAAAGGCATGTGCAACACACCCTGCTGTTTAATTGTTTTAAAATTTAAAAAAAAAAAATTCTATGTGAGCAGGTGGTAAAAACCAATGAATAAGCAAAGAAGGTTGACAGTAAAAGGAACTTTCCAATCCTAGTGGCCTCTTAACCCTGTTTTGAATCCATCAGGCCATTTTCAAATATGTACCAGCTGTCTCACCTGTCCAGAGTTCTTTGACAGTAACTCTCTCCATGATCTGGCTAGTACATGGAGAATCCCACAGAAATCCCACTTCTCTCTGATGTTTTGTCTTTTCCATGATTGCGTTCATTTCTATGCTGTGATAGAAATGGCTTATTTGTGTGTTAAAATCTGTCTCTCCCAACTAGAATGTTCATTTCAAGAAAGTAGGTCCTGATTGATTCCAAAGCCTAGAAAATGCCTGATAGGAAATAAAATGCTCACCAAATTGGGTGATAAACTAATTAGTCAGAGAATGAATAGCTGAATTAGAGAAATAATCATTAGATCATTTTCTCTGAAAAGGTGATAAATTGTAAAATTTGAAATTTAAAGATCAAAACTTAAGGGAAATTGCTAATTAAATAGTGAAAACCCAGCTTAAAGACTATTATTTGCTTTAGAAATAAAAGTAATTGTTTAAGCTTAGCCTAATGGTACAGGCCTATAATCTCAACTATAAGCATGAAAATAGCAAGTTGAAGGCCCGGCTGCACTATGTCAACAGAATAGCAGTGCTCATCTCAAAAGATACTACATTCTGGGGCCAAATACAAGAAAACATAGATTCAGATTTCCTTAAATAGCGTGTTCCCATGTGGTAATAATTCTATGAAATATTTGTACTAACTAAACAAAATAAAGTCATAAATTAAGACATTTTTTCAAGTGCACTGGTAGGAACATAAGGTAAGTAGGTTTCAGCCAAGCAGGAAAATCTCTGCCATAGGCCTCAGATATTGTCTGATGACATTTTTAATCTTTGGGTTGGTGGAAGTCAGTGACCTGTTAGTACATTCCAGAAGGATTTACTATAATCATAAAGATATAGGTCAACAGGAGTTGGGTACTTGATGGTTATGTAGGGAACTAAAGATGGCCCCAGACAATTTGGCTCGGGAAGCACAGCATTCCAGCTCTATATCATCATGAGAATCCTAATCAATCAGCTTTGCAGAAGATTCAAGATAGGTGTAGCTTTTGTTTTCTGGAAAGTTCATTTCACAGCTACATACCAAGTTCTAAGCCAGCCAGTTGCAACTTAGTGAGACCTTACCTCAAAGTAAAAAGTAAGCAAAGTTCTGCGGTATTAGGTCAATGATAGAGCACTTGTCTGGTGTGCTCGTGTGCCTAGATTCAATCCCTAATACTGGGAAATCAAGGATTTTTAAATTATATGTAAAATGAAATAGTATGAAAACCATTTATATCATTAATTGAAAAACACAGGTTACAAATATGTACATACACCACATTTACAACTATATAAGTTATTTTATATGAAATGTTAGAAAGAACTGCACCAAAAATGTTCAGTGTGTGCTATAGTGATTATTAGTGATTTCTGCTTATTAGTTTTTTGATTTTAAAAATTTTCTACAATGTAATCACAATCATCTTTGATACAAAATATCATTTAACTTTTTGAAAAGCTAATAATTTATGTAATGTCATTTCTCCTGCATGATTGATTTAGGTTTTGTTCTGTTGGCACTTCACATCTAGGCATTAGATCTTAACAATGTCAGTTACCTCTGACAAACAAGGAGCCAGAGTTTCAAAGAGCACATTTAGTTTGCAAAAGAAGAGAGGAAGCCAGGTGTGGTGGCACATGCCTTTAATCCCAGCACTTGGGAGGTTGAAGTAGGAGGATCACAGTGAGTTCAAGGTCACCCTGAGACTATGGCGTGAATTCCAGGTCAGCCTGGGCTATATCAAGATCCTACCTCAAAAAACAAAACAAACGGAAAAAGAGAGAGGGAGAGAGAGAGGGAGGGGAGGGCAGGAGAAGAGAGGAGAGGAGAGGAGAGGAGAAGAGAGGAGAAGAGAGGAGAGGAGAGGAGAAGAGAGGAGGATTAAATCAATTTTCATTCCTTCTTGACTAGCAGTACACCTCTCTTGAGTTTACATTCCACTTAAATCATCTTTAGAGAAAGGCAATCCCAGCCATTGAGTTTGTTTCCCAAAAGCACAACAGATAAGGAGGAAATTCCCTGAGTTTGTTTTAGCATTAGCTTTTCTATTGCTTTGGTAATCAGGAGACTGTCAATCAACAGCATGTGCTAGCAGCCCAAGAATGCAAGGAATTGTGTAACTGCATTTCCTCCTCAGTATCATTTACTGAGGTAAAAATTATACCACCAAACTTAAGGTAACAAAATGGGGAGTACAAAAAAACTTTACCTGATTTATAGAACCAAATAGGTAGTGCAAATTATATTCAAAATGACTAAATACAATATTCAAAACTCATATATGGGGGGAGGGGAGGCAAAAATAGTTAGTTGTCATAGGTTTCCTTTTCAACAGCACTTCCAGATCCCCTCAAAGTCTTTTATTTAAAAAATAATAATAATAGGGCTGGAGAAATGGCTTAGCAGTTAAGACACTTGCCTGCAAAACCAAAGGACTATGGTTCAATTCCCCAGAACCCACATAAGCAAGACGCACAAGGTTGCATATGCATCCAGAGTTTGTTTGCAGTGACTGGAGGCCTGGGCATGGCTTTTTTTTTTCTCTCTCTCTCTCTTTCTCCCTGTCTCAAATAAATAAATAAATATTTTTTTAAAAATAAGGATGTTAACTTTAAGTCACTGACTACATTTTTTTACTAACTTGGCTCCAACTTTTGAACCTATAGCATCGTCAGCCCAGGCAGCTATAAACATTATCCCAAATCCTTTTGCTGTATTTCATGTTGGCAGAGCCTGCAAGAAAAGAACTGATGGGGGTGGGGGTCTGGTGAGAGATGTACCACCCAGAAGAGATGCTAGATGCCTTGCCATAAGTTGGGAGTTGGTCCCTGTGCCCACATGAGAAGCCTCCTCAGGATTCACCTGTGGTCTGAGTCCAGTGGATCCCAGGTGAAGCTGAGGCTGGAACATAAACTGTGCCTTCTCTAGTAGACCAGTTGACCAGTCACACCTGAAGTGATCCTTTCTATAGAATCAGGGAGTTACTTAATAATCAGTCCCAAATCAACTGTTATCAAGAAAAAGTCTTTGAAATCTATAACGATGCTTAAATTTATACTTTTATGTATGCACAATCATAAAAATGGTAAAACATGCTAGCTTTGGTTTAAATACAATTTACATATTTTAGTAAAGAAGAAAGCATTGATTTGTATTCGCAGATCTGTTTTCTAACCTGAGTGGTAGCATATAAAATAGTAGATTACAATTTATATTAAGTGACATATAGATATCTACGTATATACCTCTCAAAGGAACTCATAAGAGAAAAAAATGTTATAAATTTCATCTTTTCACTAGTATTCTACTTCAGAGGCCATACAATTCTCTCTAACCTCAATTATGTCATAACTCAGTGCTTCCATAACCTGCTAAAAGTAGCAGACACACTGTTATAAGTGAGCCCCACACAGGAGGAACCCCAGAGAAGCTGTCTTCCTCCTTCACTTCTCTGCAATCAGCCCCTTCATATCCCTGATAACAATGACAGGAAAATTTCTCTGCCATCACCGCCAGGTCTGCGTTGGTTGCTCTTCCCTTCACGATGAATTCCCCATCCTCAGAGGCCTCTATGTGGTAACTTGCAGCATTCAAGTGGAGGTAATCGGGAGCTCTCCACGTCTTCCGTATGCACCTTCCATTATTCCTACAGAGATGCAGGCTGCACAGCTCTGCGGCTCTGGTCACATTGACCAGGTAGCTCCCTAAATCCGAACTCATGAAGCCCTTCACCTTTGTACAGTTGGCCTGAAACAAAAGAAGAAACAAATGGGTTTTAGTGCATCTCCTGCTTAGAACTTGAGACCCAAGAGGCAGCTCTTTGCACTTGATTGAACCTGTCTTGGTTCTAGTTGGCAAACTCCTAAGATCATGGGATGCGAGAGGGACTGAAGGCAGAAGATGGGAAACGTTGCATAGCTGGGATGAACTTCCAAACCAGATACCGTTTATGGGTGGAACCGGATGTATTGAAGCTTACAGACCCAGGAGAAGTTTCATTATGGCGAAAAAGAGAATACCTCCCACCAAAATCAAGAGTAAAAAATCGACAGCTAAACAGCAGGGAACTAGGCAGAGCTCAGACTGCTCTAGGCAGACCTGAGACTGGAATCCCAAATCCGCCCCCACCCCGCCCAAAACAGTAACACACCCATAGGGCTGGGCCCCAGGATCCACACACCGTGACTTGCCTCCTCCACCCAGGAGGGTGGAAATTTAAGTTACAAAGCTTTAATAAATCCCTGAATCTATTGGGAAACATCCATTCAAACTAGCACAGTAAGGTAAAGTAATAGAACCTGAGTCAGCATGGGGGCTCTTGCCTTTTCCCAATCAACACCTTTGTTTTCCCCTTGTAACTACCAAGTTAATAAGTGCGTGAAGAAAAACAAATCAAAATTAGAAACTATGCCACAGCTGCTGCCCCCAGCTTACCATTCAGGTATGTAGTGTCCTCCCTGGTTTCATTTGACTCTGAATTGCCACATTCCACTAATTTATTATCCACCTGTACCATCCTGGATTTTCTTGTTAATTGTGCTTCAGTATCAACTCTTCTGGGTTGTGTATGTACAACTCAAACATAGGAAGGACTGTAAGGCTAACTAGGGTGTGTGTGTGTGAGTGTGAGTGTGTGTGTGTGTGTGTGTGTGTGTGTGTGTGTCCTATTATGTGTCCTATGTAGCAGCCACCAAGTTGCATACACCATTTCCTGATGAAACCTTTTTCACGAGGTACCTAGGGGATGGAATAGAAATACCACACCTGGAGCCTATCAATCCCTAATTTTCAGAGGTGAGTATAATAGTCTCATGGACAATGTCTCAGTTACAGCAAACTGATACTAAAATTCTTAAAATAATGTCAGATTATCATGGACTTCAAGATGTTATTTACCTCAACCAAAAGCTAAAGTATGATATTATAATTCCAAGCAGAATGTGTTATATTGTAGAGAATAAACAAAGAACACCTGGAAATACCAAAGAAATTGTGATGAATGTGACTATGGGGAAACTGGGTGGAATAAATAGTATCTCAGCTGGGAGAAATTTGAAAAGACATTTAAATCTTATTTGAAATGTAATTGATTTTCAACTGATTTCTCTATGGAGAAAAATAACTTCAATATGAATATTAAAAATTAGCATCTGTTAGTACTTCTAAAAGTAAGATATCACATATTCCATGTAGTAGTTTAGCACAAAGGAGGGTTTCCAACTTCAAACAGTCTGTGATCAATACCAGCTCCACCACTAGCTTAACTGTTAATCTTGGTGAAATTTCCTCTTTTGTCATTTATCTGTAAATAAAGGTGACAGTCAGGAATTGTGTTATCATAAGTGAGGAAATCCAAAATAAACAAACAAAAATCACTTGGATACTCTTTCAGCGGTTGTCCAACAAATATCAGTATTACCTTTATGACTTTTACAAAACTTAATATGTTTGGACCCTATATCTATATATTAGGTACTAATTTAGACTTTCATCCTAAATCTATTTTACCATGGAGAAGATCATTCATTGGAGTGACTCCACAGAGAGGAGAAATACTTTTGAAAGCATTAAATACACCCTCGAGGCTCTGACTTACCTCAGATGAAGTTAAATTCATGTCTCCCCAGATAACAATGCCGGCAGCTCCCAGAGCAGCACTTTCCCCAATGGTACTAATCAGATCTTGCTAGATGGGAAGAGAGTGGAGTTCAGTATTCTTTGAATAATGAATGTTAGTCAATTCACCAGGGATTAGGAATAGAGCTCATAGTATCTATCGAAATTGGAATGAACTGATACTCAAAATCATGTTCCATAGTCAAATACAATAGGATACAAATAGTTTTTAAAAAAAACTTATATTTTACACGAAGCTTATTATTTTGAAGACAATCTATAAATAGTCATCAAAAGTTATTTATTTGAGGGCTGGAGAGATGGCTTAGCGGTTAAGCGCTTGCCTGTGAAGCCTAAGGACCCCGGTTCGAGGCTCGGTTCCCCAGGTCCCACGTTAGCCAGATGCACAAGGGGGCACACGCGTCTGGAGTTCGTTTGCAGAGACTGGAAGCCCTGGCGCGCCCATTCCCTTTCTATCTGTCTCTTTCTCTCCCTCTCTCTCTGTCACTCTCAAATAAAGAAATAAAAATGACAAAAAAAAATTAATAAAAAAATTAATAAATTTTAAAAAAGTTATTTATTTGAAGTTGATTGAAGGCATTTACCCACAAGCTAGCTACATGCATAACCAGAATCCAAACAGTTTTCCTTCTCCAACTACAAGCCTCTTCATTTTCTCTTATAGTTTTTCAGTACACCTGTATGGAACCTCCACAGTCACTCAGATAGCTTTGTGTCATTTGATTTCAGAGCCAAGCAAGGGGTTACAATGCTCAGACTTTCTCTATCCTTTATATTTAGTCCTGAAATCACCTGTGTTTAATTTCAAAGTACTGGAGTAAATAGGCTTTATTTATGATCCATGTAGCATTGGTAAAGGCACCAGGATTGTTCCCAATGTGGTTACAATAGAGGAAAACAAATTTAAGCAAGAGGAGTTTTAGTTTTATCATCTTTTAAGGTTGTTGTTTTAGTGTTTCAAGGTTAACATGGACCTATAGGGTTTCCTTGGAGAAAATAAGAGTCCAATGTATGTTGTTGGTTTCATGGTTTATTAAACCATATTATATTCTCCCTCTGTTTAGGATACTAAATATTAACCTTTTATTCCAAGGATATTCCATCAGTTATATGCTAGAAAATAGTGATTTGGTAGAAAACAAAAGAAAAAATGTTAAACTTTTACCTTAGCTGTGTTATCATAATATTAGTACTTAAGAGATCAAATTGTTTCAGAGGTCTGAATGTAAAATGCACCCCAGCCATTCATGTGTTTAAATACCCGATTCCCCTCCCCATGCCCATGGCACTGTTTGCAAAGGCTGTGGAATCTTGAGAAGTGAGCCTTCCTGGAAGAATTTGGTCGCTGGAGTCAGGCTTGAGGTTTTATAACCTGATCCCACTTCCTGTTCATCCTTTGCTACCTGCCTATCAATGTGACCAGCTGGCTTCCCCTTGTGCTATCATGCCTTCCTGCCACTCTCCCTCCCCCATCACAGACTCACACACACACACACACACTATAAGCTAAAATAAACCCATCCTTTCCTTGAATGGCTTCTGGTCAGGTATTCATAGCAACAAGAAAGTAACTAATACAATATCCTTATCTGAGAATTCTATAATCTGCCACTCAAAGCAATGTTTTACAATGTCCATTTTAAACACTTTTTATGGACAGTGTTCTGGTAATTTTCAAAAAGTGAAAAGATTTTGAGTTATACTGACTCCCCTTTCTGGTTCATTTCCATTTTGTAAGGCCATTATCAGCTGAACAGGACACAGGCCACAACCCAGGAAAGTGAGGTTCTGTGACGCTCAAATGAAATCATGTAGAGCAAAGGACTCTGAAGATTGTCAGCAGTCTGAAGAATAGAAACAGAAAGGAGACATCTATGCAAACAATACCTAGACAAAGGGTCCATATCTGCTAACTCTTTGGCAAAAACACAAATAAGCAAAACTTCTCAGGCCATTGACCTTGAAGCATCTCTAAGAACAGTGAACAATAATCACAGTGTGAGCAAAGGGGCAGAAGTCTCCAACAACCTTCCTTAGGGTTAAGGATCGTCATCAAAGAAGGAATGGAACATAGCATTCACAGTTTGTATTCATAAGTTATTGACCCACATTCAGTAAATGTGGAGGCTACAGGTGTTTTTGATGCCAATCATACCCTCTCAGGTTATATTAGTTTCTATCCAATGTGTCCTTCACTATGATTGTCTGAAAGGGAGCAAGCTTATTAGTCCTGATTAAAAAATAGCAAATCGTCAAGAACATCTTAACCAAAAATAAGCCGGAGGTAGCAAGCACTATTGAAAATGTGTTACTAAACTAGTGCCCGGTCCTAGTTGAACCACAAACCTTCTGTGTTTTGAGGATTAGAAAAGAAGGTAACTATGTTGATAGGGAGGCCATAGGTAAAATGCCTTTGGGAGTAGATGGAGCCATGACAGACCATGAGGCACATGGATGATGTCACTTGAGAGAAGAAAAGGAACATGGCAGCTGTGGTAAAACCGACCCTCCTAGGTGCCAGCATGGTGTGTGACTGCATTGCTCCTACCCATGACCACCCCCCAACTCAAGTCAAGGTTTCAGCACTTGAGGATAGGGCTACAAAGAGGGTTCATCTTTCATGCTTGGATTTCAGTTCCTGATGCTTACCAAAATCCATGTAAGAAAGATGCACACTATGGGGAGACATAATGAACTAATAAGCTTACTAATGAATTTCCTTTGTGTGTCACCAGAGGACAGATAATTAATTACAGGAATATCTGTGAATTTTCAGCCAAGGAAGTAATTTTTGCTATTTTTGTAAAGCATATTGTTGCAGTCCAGTTCGCATTGCTGGTAGAAATCACCTAACCAAGAGCAGCTTCTTGGAAAAAGAGTTTTATTTTGGCTTACAGGCTCGAGGGGAAGCTTCATGATGGCAGGGGAAATTGATGGCATGAGCAGAAGGTGGACATCACCCCCTGGCCAACATAAGATGGACCACAGCAACAGGAGAGTGTGCCAAACACTGGCATGGGGAAACTGGCTATAAAGCCCATAAGCCCGCCCCCAACAATACACTCCCTCCAGGAGGCATTAATTCCCAAATATCCATCAGCTGGGAACCTAGCATTCAGAACACCTAAGTTTATGGGGGACACCTGAATCAAACCACCACATTCTGCCCCTGGCCCCCATAAACTGATATCCATACATGATGTAAAATACAATGCATTCAGTCTGACTTTAAAAGTCCCCATAGTTTTTTTCATCAATCCCAATGATGTTCATACATCCCCATAGTTCAAGATCTTTTAACTGAGCCATAATACCAAAAAATAACCTCAAAAAACCCATAATGGCACAGAATAAATATTCACACTGCAAAAGATGGCATTGGGCATAGCAAAGAAACATTCAACCAATACAAGATTTAAAAACAACCAGGGCAAACATCAAACTCTAGCTTCAAGTCCAGCAACTCTAACCAGTGACAAATCTTCAAGTCTGATAATTCTAACCAGCAACAAGTCTCTGGCATTCCAATTCCACCCCTCCAGCTAGGCTACTCACAGTCCTGGGAAACTTCATCGGGGCCGGCAGCTCCTTGGCAGCCACCTCATGGTCCCGGCATCTCCACTGGGTCTCCACTGCAAGCCACGGTTCATCTTCATGGCCCCATGGGGTCTCTATGCAGGTAACCAGCAAACCCACTTCACACTGCCCATGGCCATTTCCAAAGCACAAGACCGTGTTGCAAACTCAATGACCCTCTTTCCAGCATTTCTTATACTCCACAATACCAGGTAGGGTGACAATTTGTTAATCCAGGGGGGAATAAAGCAGACTTTGAAGAACAGGACACTCATTGAGCACCCAAACCCCTTCAAAAAAGCTGACATTCTTCCTGTTGCCCCAGCACAGGTCAGCTAGCCCAGTCTCAAAGGTTGTTATCTCTCAGTTGCAGCTGAACGGGCAGCAGTTCACCCAAAGATTTTTCTTTCTGTGCCATATCCCTCTGCACACACCAGTTCATTTCTACGCAAAGCAACCCTGCACAACTTCTTAGGACATGGGCACAAGAGCAAGCTTCTCACACAAACTACTAGCCCAGTCCAGGCAAAGCTTTTTCTCACCCTCATAAGCCAAACCTCACAGTCCATAGTTCTTACTGCCTTCAGGTCTTGTAGCTCTGACCATAATAGTCCATCAAGCTGTACTTACAGCACTGCAAGGCATCTCTTAGGCCAAGGTTTCAACTCCTTCCACATTCCTGTTGAAAATCAGCTCCAAAAGGCTGAAGTCACATAGTCAGGTGTCTAGCAGAAACCCCACTCCTCGGCACCACACATATCATCAGATTATGTATAGGCTATATTTATATAGAGATATTTATAGGCAATCTTTAATATACAATCAGATATTGCTGTCTCCGTATTACTCCCTCAAACTATGATGACTGCCTGAGATTCTTAGCTATCACCTGGTTGTTCAAGGATTTGATACTTGTTAAAAATGATGGGCTTGGGCTGGAGAGATGACTTAGCAGTTAAGCACTTGCCTGTGATGCCTAAGGACCCCAGTTCGAGGCTCGATTCCCCAGGACCCACATTAGCCAGATGCACAAGGGGGCACATGCATCTGGAGTTCGTTTGCAGTGGCTGGAAGCCCTGGCACACCCATTGTCTGTTTCTCTCTATCTGCCTCTTCCTCTCTTTGTCTGTCACTCTCAAATAAATAAATAAATAATTTTTTTTTAAAAAATGATAGGCTTTCTGCATGCATTTCTTCAGTGATTTAAATGTTCTATACTTTTTCCCATTTGATTTTCATATTTCTTCTGTTGACACGATTCACTTTCTACATTAAGACTCAAGGCACTAAGTTCCTGGGAAGTTAAGAGATTTGATGCTTCCTGCAAAACTATTTTCTAATCTTAATTGTATGTGTGTGCATGCTAAAAGACAAACGTATTTTTGAAAGTCAAAAGTGAGAGCCCTTCATAGTCATTTAGAATTTGATACAAACAGATGTATTTTTAAACTCTTGTGCAATTTCTATCTTCAATACATCATCATTAGTAGATGGCTTTGCAGCCCTGAATAGTGTAAAGAGTACCAAGATATGCTACTGTTTGGAAAAATTTGGGAATAAGATAAAGTCCAAAATGACAATGATAATGATGGTGATGATGATGATGATGATGCTTTTCTGATTGGGAACAAAAGCATCTCTGAGCTTTGCCACTTAAGAATGAAGCTTACCAAAAGATTTCCCACCATGCATTTGCACCAGTATTCTAAGCCCGTCTTTTGAAATGAATATTTTGTTCTTTAAAGTTTACAGTACTCTTCAAAAACTAAGTTATCATGAGATAAGGAACTTGTTCAATTGAAATATAGAAAAAGAAGTATTTCATAAAAGAAGGCATATTTAATTGTCAGTGTCTGAGCCAAGATTATTTTGTAAAAAATTTCAGTAGCTTTTGCAAACTTTCTAGAACATACTGATCTATTGTCAGTCTTCATTCAATTATTTTTATCTGATATTTCTGGGTAGTATGAATATCAGCTCACAGAGAAGGCTTTCATCATCTTACAAATGGTATCAAAGGCATTACATTTCCCATGCTTTACACATGTAAACTGTTTCTCCCTGAAGTGCGTATATTTGGAAAAGTCCATACCTGAGTGTTTCCTAAACTTTCGCCTTAGGGTTTCAAGCACTCAGAACACCTTTGTATTTTAGCGCAGGCTGGTAAACTGAAAGTTGCAATGGTGAAGAAAAAAAAAAAGTGATGTCTTTTTATACTATACTAAACACTTGGTATCAGATGTTATGGAAAACACTGCAGCATGAAAAATGACAAGGCCTGTGCACATTTCCAATATTCTTGATGTAGAAAATTTACATGCAAGTCCATTCTTTTTCCTGAAGTTTCTGTGTAAATGCCTAGAGTAGCAAAAGTAGAGAAATTTTGGCTGAAAGTTCACCTGCTTTAAAGGTGACTCTCCTAGCATGGCTGAGGTGTCTGGCAGCACCTGTGATTAGAGTAAACATAAACAGATATAATAACACTTATCTTTGACTTTTAACCTAGGGCTACAAAACCACTGACTAATAATTAGCTATTGAAGTTGGCAACTGACGCTGATCTACCAGATTTCCAATAGTTATGGTCAGAGAGGCTATGATAAGCAAAATGGCTAACTCTACACATTTATTTACTTCTAGCAGTTTTACTACGCTCATACTTTTTAAAATGTTTTCAACTAACTATAATAAATACAGTTTATAAAATTATTAATTAGTAATTCTTTTAAATGTTATCTCAGTATTTATATTGCCTTGATACATCTTACCAAGGCTGATATTATGCATTTAAAAGGACATAATTTCTCTACTCTACATTTGAGATGGTGAGTCCAGAAGCAAGACAATCTTTCATTACACTTTCACATCTTTGAGCAATATTCTAACCTTCTAACCACAAACCATTTAATAATTTCCCAAACCAATCAATCATGAAGGAGCAGGACGTGCAGTAGTTGCTAGTGTTAAGGCCTAACCCCTTCCAGCCTTACTAGGTTCCTTAAAGGGATGTTAATGCATGACACATATAATACAGATTGTATAAATAAAGAATCTAGGTATTTGATAGTTTAGAAAGAATCATGCGCTAGCAGCCCACTAATTGGGTATTCTCCAAAGGGCATGATTAACAAGGAAATGTCTCTATGACTGGGCAAGGAGCTGCCTACCTTAGACAGAAAGAGTAAAGGTTCATCTCTGTACCCCAGCCTTGTGTAGACAAATACTGGCAGAGCGTAATCATGGGATGTCATGGTGGATATCCTCATGGATTCATGCATCCGGAATCGTGAGAAAAGCAGAGTTTTTTCACTGTCACTAAAGGATTTCCTGACACTGATCGCAGGATACAAAGCAGCACTATTGTTCCACAGCCAAGAAAGCTCATTATTCCTTAAAACCTCCTCTTCTGGGCATGACCCAGTATAGTTTAAGGCATAAAAATTATAATTGTGGCAATCCGGATATAAATAATAACCCCAAAGGCCCTTGGGTCGGATCTTAATTCCCAATTTGATGGTTTCCTCCATGAAAGCTTTTGCGCTTTCTTCAAAGGTTGCTTTGGCCAAATATTCAATATCAGTTGCCGATATGTTCTCCTGCATATTAGAAATAAGCATTCTTGACTTCTGTTTGTAGATCTCTTTTGCATTCCAGTTTCGAGCCCACTGTGGGCGCCAATTTTCCCAGTCTATAACAGCAAGTCCACTGAAATCTTTAGCAGGAATGTAATAATTAATGTCTTCCTCTGCTTTTTCCAGATGGACTTGTAAGCTTATGTTCTGGGGGAGACCCCCATTGATAGGGATCCCCTCTGCTGTATACCGTGGGTAATATCCCAATCTGTTCACATAGAATATAGTGACATTTTGCCCCCTGGCTTTAGCCAGAGGGCTTCCAATCAATGGAAACATGCTCAGATTCAGTGTTAAATTATATTTTATCAAACACAGATCTGTTGGAGCATTCCAAGCAGCTATAAAAGGTTTCCTTTGATAAATGGGAAGTCGAGCAGGTTTCAGAGAGGAGGTAGACTTCAGAATAAAAAATATGAACAGGCCTGATGTAAGGTATACAGGCTGAACACAACAAAGTCTGAATTGTCCTTCAGATAACAGTTTCATGATAAGATATAAATGTATGTTGTCTTCTCTTCAATGTATTCCAGAAGACCTGAAAAAAGATTTAATTATCTGTTAGAGATTATGTCAAGCAAAAAGATTCAAATATTGAATGCACATTACTATATACTTATATTTTAAAAGTTTATTTTATTTTAAATGACTATTCAGGGAGCATCACACCCATGTCTAGAATTAAAAATAAATAAGTTGCCTTCTAGGAGTTCATAATGAAAAACAGATGTAAAATAATATTCACAATTATTTTTGGAAATCTCACCAAAATCCCAGTCTTTAAACAAGGATGCTTGATAAATATTGTGAAGGTTATAATTACATTTACATTTTACAAATAGAAGAGACTAATGAAGATCAAGAGTCTTGGTTGATGTGACATCACATGAAAGACAGGCATAATTTTTCTCCCCTTGTTTCCTCCTCTCATCTTCCCAAGATTTGTTCCTTTAAACAAATCTTTAATCAGTAGAAGAGTTGGCAATATATTGAAGGTAGGAATGAGTGAGTTTAGCTTGAACTTATCCCCTAAGTTTTGCCATCCCTTTTACATTCTAGGAGCAAGTTTTGTCTGAGGACTTATAGGAATAGCAAGTTCCCTTTCTTCAATCTTCTATTAAAGTATTTTGGAGACCCATGGACAAATGATTACTAGTTAATTGGCCACATAGATAGAAGCTGGAAAAGGAAGTAACTTTTGCCTCATCCTCCTTCCCTGACAAAAGAGGTAAAGAGACAGAACTTAATTACTATTATGGTGACCTTGGCTTCCCAGCTCTGATGTTGCCCACCAGAAAGGGGAACACAACAAAGGCAATAGAATGGTGGCATGTATTTCTAAACATCCTTAGGACCTTCCCTTTTGAGCTTCCTCTTCCAGATAGTGACAAAGACAAGCAGAAATGTTCCTTTGTGGGATACAGGTCTGCTGTATACACATATGAGTCTATGATGAAGCCTCTCTTTAACGTGCTCAGTTGCTTTTGATAATTAAATTTAAAAATATAAAAATGGGCCTGGAGAGATGGCTTAGTGGTTAAGCACTTGCCTGCGAAGCCTCAGGACCCAGGTTCGAGGCTGGATTCCCAGGACCCACATTAGCCAGATGCACAAGGGGGCGCACGTGTCTGGAGTTCGTTTGCACTGGCTGGAGGCCCTGGAGCACCATCTCTCTCTCGGCCTCCTTCTCTCTCTCTGTCTGTCACTCTCAAATAAATAAATAAAAACAAACAAAAAATTTAAAAATATATAAAAAAATGAAAATTGTAACCTTAACATTCAAATGATGGTGAAGCCCAGTAGTTCGCCTATTATACATGGACAATCTCACAAAACAGCAAAGTTAAACAAGTTCACTGTCAGGCCATAATAACATGAGATAGCGTAAGGCCACCTTTTAAGTTTTTTCCAAGCATGGAAGAAAAAGGTGAATGTGCACTCTGCAAAGTATCAAACATGCCTCTCAAAGGGGGAATGAGTGACTACTAAACATATGACTGCCCTTGTTGCTGTTTACTTTGGTTGTGGGATCAAACTCAGGCACATGCATATGACTGCTACTCTTTGCCAAAGCATCTACATCCTCTACCTTGTACAAACTCCAGTTCTGAGTGAATACCCACCTTCTCAAACCCTCTTAAGTTAGCCAACCAAAGCCTAAATCCTATATCACATCTGACATCCTCTGCCTCTGGCACCCATGGCTTCTCTGTGTATAAACATGTTCCGCATTGATTCAATGAGCAGCACAGCCAGTTCATGTAAGTGCGGGCATCCCTGGTTGTCTCTGGGGCAGTGACAATTGTGTGAAGCAGAGGCACTTAGTTTTCCATTCATATATGAAAACAGAAATTTTATAGTGAGCCAAAGCAAGCCTGGCTCTGTGTGCCAGAATCCAGTTATAAGCAGTAAGGACATTAAACATTAAAACATTGGTACTGTTGATTTTTTTGTACTTTTATTATTATTATTATCATCATCATCATTATTATTCATTCTGCTAGGAATAAAAGCCTGGGGCTTTGTCTATGCTAGGCAAACACACTGCCCCTGAGGTATATCCTTAACCATTGTTGAACTTTTGCTGGTTGTGTCTAATTCGGTTTCTGTCCTATTGTTTGTTTGCATGCTTTTTTTTTTTCTAAGACAAGGTCTTGCTATGAAACCTAAGTTGGCCTTAAACTTGTGATCCTTCTGCCTTCACCTCCTCAGTTTAGATGTCACAATTTTGTCTTGCTATTGCAGCACTGCATGTCTGTCCTCTCTTACTGAATGTCTTCTTGTTCACCATGCAGCAAGGATACTGATCTTTAGGATTATAGCAAATGCTCTAGCAAAGCTTGTGAATGCATACACTGTGCATTTAATGTATTACGGAGGAAACAGATGGTCCAAATCTACAATTATTCTGAATCTTTTTCATAATATTGGGATTTTGTTTTAACTATTTTCTGATCTTCATATTCCCTAAGGAATTTGGTAAATGTAAATGTAGTGCTTTGTTTCCAAATATTCAAAGTAAGTATTTTGTTACTTTATTGCCCATACTAAAATATTTATATATTTATCAAATTAGAAGACAAAGCACAGGCTTTTAAGTTCAAAGCTATGTCTTCAATTTTTCAGCACTAAGTGCTAACTTTTTTTTAATTAAAATAATATTAACAAGCCAATAATAGACATCTTTTTTCTGATAAATTTCTTCTTTGTAAAATGTCAATTTTCAGTGTAGTGAATCTAAGTATTCCAGAAGAAATCTAATATCTTGATGATAGAAGCTTCTCAATTAGTTTTTCTTTTATGTTTATTCTTAAAACCTATTTGCAGCCAGGTGTGGTGGTGCACACCTTTAATTCCAGCACTTTGGAGGCAGAAGTAGGAGGATTTCCATGAGCTCTAAGCCACCCTGAGTCTACATAGTGAATTCCAGGTCAGCCTGGGCTAGAGTTGAGACCCTTCCTCAGAAGAAAAACAAAATTATTCACAGTTGAGTTGTGACATAATCCATTCTGTGATAGTATCTCTTTAAGACCCATAACTCATTATTAAGTTCTGAATTTTGGTAAAGCTTTTTCTTATCACACGATCAAGGAACGCTAATGTTCTTCCATCTGTACAAATTTTAGAACTTCTGTGTTATCTGGACTCAATAAGATTGCTTTCTTTCTACTTTTCTTAAAGATAATTTCAAGTTTTGTCAATTATAAAAATGACTATTCAATCATAGTATATTGTCTATATTTATGGAACTTGTTAAAAGGTTTTAAGAAAATGACTGTTCAATGTCACTTTCTCTGCGGCTGCTTCCTGTGGATTAACAGATGGAGAGACAGTCACAAGGCTCACAGTAAACACAAAACTCACAAAGCCCTTCCCCAAAGTTATGTTAACTGGCAAAAACTGTCAGAGAAGAAACTCTTCAGTGGTGTAGCTGTTTACAACTCATACAGGAGGCTCCAGTGAAACAGTTTTTGTGGGTCATCAGCCATCATGGGGTGGGGCTTGGATTCCATTGATGCAATGTTCATGAGTAATCACCCATGCTGAGGTGTGGCTTTTTGGTGGATACAGCTGCCTGAGAGTCACCCTATTTCTGTAAGTTCTCCCTCACCCTTGCACTGGTAACTAATTACCTCTGATAAACTCACTGGTTCTCCATGCCAAACTTGAGCTGAATTCTTTCCTTGGTCTCTCATTGCTCTCTATTGACAGTTAATGGGTATTTCTATGTCTCTGCCTTGGAAAAGTCACATAACACTACCACTAGTGGGAAATACACTATTATTCAATTTTTGGAGCTGCATTTTTTTTCCCAAAGCAAGAACACTTTACATGTTAAGAAATGCAATGTGAGACAGAATATTATTGTGTTTGTATGAACATATATGCTTGGTGATTTTTAAATAAATAAATATATATATATAACTTTTCCTTTAAAACTTGAAGTTTTGTTGCAGCTAAGATCAGCAGGTTTCTTTGAAAAGCATACAGTCTGAGAACCACATTTTGAATAAAATATTCCCTCTATCAGTCTGTTTTTAACTAGGCTCCTTAAAATAACATGAAGTTGATTTAAATTCTCATATCTCTAACTACAGTGTTTAAATTCAAAAGCAATCTAGTGGACTGCACAGTGCTACTTAAGTCTTCAGTGTTGAAGAGAGATCCAGTCTCAGGCTGTGGTACTGGAAACATTCAAGCAAAATAGTTCCAACTGGGTTCTCCAGATCCTAAATCTGAAGGTGAAGGTTCAAGGCTGAACTGAGTAGACAAGCAATTTAGAGTCCAAGGGCTAGGACCAGATCTCACTGTCCTGTTTTAAGTAAGAAGGGTTTGACTATAAATTCTGCTTCAATCCTAATAGCCTAACCCTAAGATTATATATGGGGGAAACAACTGCTTGGTGCTGGGACTCTTTAATTGAGCTGCCTGCAAGTCACAAAGCATGCTAGAGACTCTCTGCCTGCAGGCTGTGCAGTGTGCTCCAGCTTTCATGACTTGTCACCTATGCTGGAGTGGGCTTTTTGGTGATGCCGCTGCCCTTAAACTGATGGGATGAGAATTCTCAGTGGTGCAGCTGTTTTGGGGTCTGTATTACTCCTATAAGTAACACTTGACCCTGCTCTTCAAGTAACCACAATAAACTCATTGGTTCACCAAGACTAGTTTTGGTGTAATCTTAGTTTGGTCTGTCATCAGAGCCCTATCTGTGGTGAAGACATGTGTTCACATCTTCCCAGGAGAAAAGTTTCCTCACAAAAAGCAGAAACTGGATAAATGATTTTGAAAGCAGCAAGCTCCTGGGTCAATGAGAGATTCAAGGAAACACTCAGATCAGCAATAGAGGAAGACAGTCTATATTCTCCTCTGGCCTCTGTAACCTCATGGGACAGGGGTGCTCACCTACACATGCTTGTTCATTTAACACACACACAACCATACCTCACATACCCATCCATATATGCTACATACAGAAAACTCATACAATCAATTATAAATTCATAAAGCTTGTTTGTTTAGGAAACACTGTATGCAAACTGATCCTGATTACAAAGCTATAGGTGTGGCCCCTAGAAAGGTCACACCTGAGTGGGATTTTGTTACAAAAAAAATTAGTAATGCTATTTTAGAAAAGAATATACTTTTCTGAAACCTGGCAAGAAAAAGCCCATTTCAGGAAATAAATAGGATTCTATTATATTCATTGAAGTGAACATAGCAGCCAGAGCTTTGTAATTAAGCACTCGATTCTCACATAATGATATTAACAGCTCATTATAGATTGATTAATTATATATTGTAAAGAAACATCAACAGTAGTTAATGGTTTAGTAAGTAGTCAATCAGAGCACTGATAATGGGGTTGAGGAAATTAATGAATATTATTATATACCATATAATGCAGTGCATAACGTATATTATCTAATTCAAGTCAGAAAATGGCCTTCTCTAAGTGTAAATGTGATGAAACTGTAGGAATTAGAAATAGAAAAGATGTTCTGTAGTTCTTCCTCATCTCTTATTTGCAACTAACACAGGAAGCCAGAATACTACCTTGTCAATTCTAGAGTTCTTTTCTTAGATTTGCATAAGCAATTCAATTCTATTATATGCCATTAGATTATACCTGTTGATAAGGTTAACTTCTGACCTTGTCTGATGCTCTCCAAAGTTCGTGCCATTATTTTGTGTTTCTTTATTTGTCCTCATACTTTCCTTCTGCGAATATTTTCTCAAATCTGACTACTTCCTTTGAATTCTGTCCAATATTTCTGGTGCATTTATTTTAAAAATTAAAAAGAAATCTTAGTTCAGTTTACAATAGAGGTTAAAATCTTATAAATATTATATTCTGAATACTATTTCCATTATCAGATCACTAGAAAAAAGCATTACCTTACATATTCAGCTTGTATTTCTATTGCTTTAATTTATCTTTTCATCATATTATAATACTGTTTCTTTTGGGGCAAGGTTATAATTAAAAATAATGTGGCATTTATCTATCCAAACATAGTAACAGTATCTGTTTTCTCCCCATGAGATTAAATCTCAGCTCTTAAAGAAGTATATTTATGAACAGTAATTCAGTTTTAATTTATTAACATGCATAGGAGACAATCTTGCCTACCACCTTCTGTGTCTCCCTGAAGCCCTGTACCCTCTCTGATATTTTCTCATGGAACAGACTTTCTAACCTAGATGGGAATGCAGCTGAATCAGAGTGCTCTATGGACATTTTACACCTGTGCTCTGACCTCCTGTATTTAACTGATTCGTGCCTGACTTTGTAATGCCCTTTAACTTTATAAATGTCTCTTTCCTCAAGCATCCCTGTCAACCTTCAGTAAACCTGACTGTACACTGTAAAATCCTTTAAAAGTAAACAATCTGAACCTACAGAAAGAGATAATGAAATACTGCTTGCATATATTTTCCTTTACTGTTTAGGTTGTTATCTTGTCTAACTTGCAACATAGATATTTCATATCTCCATTCAAGGCTGTGGGATAATACTGTGGGTTCACTTTCTGGATTAATGACCAAGCTCTTGATGTAGCAATTGAATGTGCCAAGAAAGCCTAATTACCACCAAGTTTTAGTAATAAAAAGTTAATATTATAAGCAAGGGAGTTTGGCTTTTATTCTATAAAATAGTGATTGTCAAAGTGCCACATATACTAGTTAACAGCATTAATTTGTGTACATCATTTAAAAGATCATTAGAGAGCTCAACCTGAGCTTTTGTTGTCTAATGACACAACATGGGACTTGCTTGGTGCACGGATACTATAAAGAAAGTCGAGTCTCTATGTTTACGACAGCAATGTCTACTAACTGTAAGTGGGAAGTCAATATGTTTCATAAAAATGATTTTTAAATTTATTTGCCCACCACTGCTAATTGCATATTGTCTGGTTATCTTGCAACTTGAAAACATGCAAAAATTATATTATAATTTCCAGTTGTAATTTGAGAGTACTTAACACAGTTAGGTAACTGAGGTCACTTAAAAAATCCACTAAGAATACAACATGTTTTTGAAATACTTATGAATGGAAGAAATGATTCTGCCTAGAGCAGTAACTTGTTCTTAATTCCCCATCAAATAAATTGTGTCAAAGAAACTGTTTCTTAGAGGAGGTTTTCAGCAATCAACAACATGGCTAATCAAAATTCATCAGAGCAGAAAACCAGAGGTCACAGAACTCCAACACTAAATCAGACTGCTAAGAGGTCCGCCATGACTCAGGAAACTTTGCAGAAGAGGCAGCATAAAGATTGTAACAGCTACAAGGTAGATAGATAGGATTATCCTAAGGCACAGTCCCCCAGCAGAGAATGACTGAGGCCTTCATGACCCCATAATGAATATCAACAATGCCACTATGGAGGGCTCTCAGGGGAAGAGGATTGGGGTGAGGGGATATAGACTTTAACCATTTATAAAATAAAAAATAATGTTTTAAAAGAATAGGTTTATAATTTCTTCAAAAGGACATGATAAGAGGGAACATGGGATTCATTCATTTGTATCTATCATGACATTAGACTTGTACTTAGTGCTGAGGTAAGAAGCTTTTATTCTGTGAAAAAGACATCCAAAGATTGCTCTTGTTAAAAACTTACAGCATCTAGAAATCTATTACATATAGAAAAAGGAGATGAAAATGCAAGAACAATATAACTTGAGTTACTCAATTTGTTAAATCAGTTTCCAAGCAAAAATCATATTCACACATGCCTTGTTAAGAAAATGTTGCATGCTATTATTCTTAAAAAAATAAAAATAAAAAGTCACGGAGGATGATCTCTGCAAATGATTTTTTTATAATTTTTTTTTAAAAGTTGTCTTAATTTTCTCCATGTAACTAAGTTTATACCTTAGTATTTAACCACTGACAAAGAAATAGTACTTCAGTGAGAAATCTCCCATCAGAATGAATTCTAATTTACCAGCAAGTTTGGAATAAAGCACATGACTAAGATTTCATAGCTATTGCTACAAAAGCATTTTCAACATATTATATTCATCAACATCATATTCATCAACAGTGTCACAAGTGACAATGACTTTGATATGTATCATATTGAATGGAGAAATTACAAAAGCCTTGAGACAAACAGGTCAGCCCAGTGTTACTCTAATTTCACCTGAATGGTGTTGCATGCTACTAAGGAAAACCTTTGAGAGAGGTAGTGAAAGGAAAATTCTCTATAAGTTCATAAATTAGAGAAAAAATATGATTCTTAAGAGCATTCAAGTGTGCAGATACCTATATATGGATAAAAGGTTGTCTAACATGTTTTCTGCTTTGCTTTGTTCGTATGTGAGGTGTTGAGGAAAAAGAAAATCTATAGCTTAACTGGGAATGGAAGAGGAAGAAAGACTAAGTTTTATTACCTAACCTATTCTTTTAACTAATAAGTTTTCAAACCTTTCACTTTATCTTTGATTTATATAAGCCACCCATATAAACAAATTTTATTTACATTTCTAGGAAACTGCATGATTTTAATATCTTACCTTTCTGCTAGAGTCAGTGATTGAAGACTTATATTTCTCATATCATTTGGTACTCATTGTTTCCTTACTGGAAAAAAATATTTTATATGTACATGTATGTGTCTGTCTTCTTCCCAATTTATGAGATTTTCTTTTAGGAAATATCTATTGATTATCAATGATTTCTAAATACTCAGACACTTTGTTAGTTTTTGGAAAGAAAATTTAAATTTATTTTTATGGTCAGAAAACATCTATTTTATGAATCCTTTTCAAAATTACATTACCCAAAAACTGTAATTAACATTGGTTGTAAATAACAACTCTTTAATGTTAATCATTATGCTATATAATAAGTATAGGATGAATTTAAAAGACATGCTTTATTGAGTATTATGGAAAAATGATACTCCTATAAAACAAGAGTATAGTGTAATGGAAGATTGTACATTGATGAATTCTTTACAGCTCTCAGTTGTAAAAATGGTTCTCTTGTAAAATCTCCCTATGACCTTAGTACACCTAGTTTACTAACATGCTTTGTAGACTACAAATGCTATCACCTGTTAAGTATTAGGTTATGATAACTGAGCATACTGCTAATAGTTCTGTTTAGAGAAGCTATGTCCATAAAAGAGAAATGAAACAAGACTTAAATAATCACAAGAGTGAGTACATTTTCAAACATAAATAAAGAATAAATTCAAAAGTTACCTGAATTTACAACTATTAGGGACAAACATATTAATTAGGATACTGTACTCATAAAACAAGCTCACATTTTGAAAGGTACTACACTAATACTGTGAAGCTGAAAAGGATTTTGGAAAACTTTTCCTCGCAGAACCGCCCCCCCCCCAGCTTCGGGGGGGGGTGGAGGCACCTCTTTCAGCTTAGGAGCTTTTCTGATTTACTTTTACACTCTCTTAAAATAAATCTGTCCTAACCTACCCTTTCAAAAAAGAAAATTAGAGTATTTGAAGAAATTAAAATTAGTTTTCTTCTAAGTGCTCTAAGAAAACATATTTCTAAAAACCATGTTTAAAATCTTTCAAACAGAGGCAGAAGTATACTTTACCTTTGCCTTTTGTTTGCTTCTGGTCCTACAGTCACCTGGCGTAAAGCAGAGACTACGTGGTGAGGATGCCCTGCCGGTCCAGGGAAACCTGTCATTACAGGGCTGACTCAGTCCTCCAAGTTAAACTGGAGGCCTGCATTAAATCTCTTTATAACCAAAGTCAGACTCCCTTAAACGCATCTTAGTATAAATGATCATTGCTTTCTGAAAATATCCGATTTAAATCCACTGACTTAAGAGGTAAGAGAGAAAACTGATAGACACTTCAGGTGGAAACAGGGAAGAAAAAGGAGTGTGTAGTTAAGATTTCCCTGTTAAAGAGTAAAAGGGGTCAAAGACTTTGGAGTAATGAAGCATGCACTAGTTTACAAAAGGATTCTGATATGCTGGTCTTGATGATAATGGAATAATTGACTCATAGTAAGGCATTAAGTATCAAACTGAGAAACTACATGTATTTACAAGAACTGATAATGCACTGAACACAGGCATTTATTTAATGTGTTGTTTTCAACACATGCCATTAGACAAAATGCTATATACAGCTGAAAATACAAAGGGATGGCATGAAGGGGTGACCAGCTGTCTTATACACTGAAAACTGATGGAATTAAATAATTGAGTAAGCCAGAGAAATTTGGAAAGTAAATGACAACAATAAGAGCTGCAATATAAAAAGTTACTTCAGAAGTCTGAGCTGTTCCTTCTATTACAAAGAGAAATCAGAAGATCCAAGGAATAAGGAAGTGGATAGGAGATGAAAGATTGAAGCAGTCAGTCAATTTTAACATAGTTTAAAGATTGCAGAACCTGGTAGACCATTCAACTTCCTCAAAGTATGTGGAATGGCAAGTAGGACAGAGATCTGACCTTGTAATATGTACATACCTCTTCCTTCACAAAACTCTACTTATATTGTGGACCAAATACAAAAGCAGAATTAAAAGGATAAGAAAGCTGGACTCCCTAGTGAGCAAATAAAGGAGAAGTAAGAAAAGGCTGTTTGATTCTTCTGGGAATTGCAATCCTGTCCCATGATCATTTTCTCCTTGCTTTGATAATTATGGGTGTTCCTACCAACCTACCTGTTTCCATTCCATGTGCACCACATGGAGTGTTACCGGTTGTCCTCACCCCTTTCAGAGTCCATCCTCCTGAGCAAAATGAGAATTCTGTGGTGTAAACATACTCAAGCAAGTAGGGAAACCTCTGTTCATTCCATCTGTCCTTCATAGCTAATAAATGATGGACACAGATTGCAGACATTTGATACGTAAGAGAGAAAGAACTAACAAAGGGAGCAACAGATCCTAGAGAATATTGAACAGAAGGATCTTAAGTTCAAGGTCACACTGGACTGCATCAAAATGCTCTGTAAGCAAATAAAAGCAAAAATCCCTTAATTTTGGAGAGCTTTAAAATGCAACTGAATCTACAGCGCAAAAGAAGAGCATGAAGTTTATGTTTATGTTGACTGTTAACTTGACAGGGCCTCGATCACCTGGATTAGGGCTTATGTACACTAAATTAGACTCTGGGCACATCTGTGAGGGATTCTCATGGTTGGGTTAACTAAGGTTAGAAACCTACTTTCCGTGGGCAGCACCCTTCTGTGAGCTGGGCTGTATGAAAGGGGGTGAGCTTGCTGAGAAGCAGCTTTCATCACCCTCCGCTTCCTCACTGCCTCCTATTGCCATGCCTTCTCAGCCATCATGGACTGTAACCTGGAACTATAAGCTGAAATAAACCCTTCCTCCCTTAAATTGATTTTGTCAGATATTTTGTCCCAGCAACAAGGGATTGACTTGTACAACTATGAAAAAGGAGAGTTCACATTACTCCCAAAAAAAGTTCTTTAAAGTATATGGAGGTCAAAATATGGTGGAAATTAAGCTATTACTGTAGGAAAAAAAAGTGAGCAAATTTACAATACTAATTAAAAATTTTTAAAGCAGCTTGGACTGTCTGAGAGGAAAGCAACATAGAGGAATGACATAGCAGAGCCGTTTCTCACAGAAAAACTACAAATGAACAGAGAAAATTGAGGGCATTCACTTGAACATATCAGAATAAAATTATCTTGAACTATAGATGAGAGTGCATTTGAACAGAACACTGGAAATATTTTATAAGAATGTCTTCCAGGGCTGGATAGATGGCTTAGTTGTTAAGGCACTTACCTGCAAAGCCATAGGACCCAGGTTCAGTTTGCCAGGACCCACATAAGTCAGATGCACAAGGTGGCGCATGCATCTAGAGTTTGTTTGTGGTGGCTGGGGAACATGGTAAGCCCATTTCCCCCCCCCCTCTTTTTTTCTCTCTCTCTTTCTCTCTCTTTCAAATAGATAAATAGAAATATTTTGTAATCTAAAAAAAAAGAATATCTTCCCAAGCTGTGTGTCATGGTGCATACCTTTAATCCCACAATTTAGGAGGCAGAGGTAGGAGGACTGTCATGAGTTCAAGGCCACCCTGAGACTACATGGTGAATTCCAGGTCAGCCTGAGCTAGAGCAAGACCCTACCTCAAAAAACTAAAGAGAAAAAAGAATATCTGCCATATAAAAATAAACATACAAAATTTACTGAGAGCAAAAAAGACTGAGAAGAAACATTGTTTATGAGCTGACCATGTACATTTCTGCTGATGTAAAAAGATTGGTGGTGCGGAATAATTAGAGATTGAGAAAAACAGTCAAGAGGTTTTTCATTTCACAAAGGGTACAGTGAGTTTTGCATGGTGAATGGGAGGTTAGAAAGAATGAGGCCCTGGAAAATCAGCAGACTGTCACTGCTCAGTGATTCAGGACAGAGGCCGGCAGTGTTTGTCATCTTATGAGTTATGTTTACAAAAGTCATTCATAGTACTTACTAGACACATGACTCACAGATAAGCTCTTCACTCGTTTCCCTTAGAAAATAATTTTAAATGTAGGCATTTAAATTTTGATCCTTCAGATTGTGTGCTTGTCTTTGTCTTTGAGTTAGATGTCTCTTTTTTAGGAAGCCATTGATTAGGTGTGTAGTCTGGAAGCCCACACCTGTGCAAACCAGAACAAATGGCAATAAACAAACACTGAATGTTCTGTTTTTATCTCAGTTGATTTTACAAACTATTACCTGAAGAATTGCTGTTAGGAATGTGGCCATTAGTTTCATCTTATTTGCTTTTACTTCCTATTGTAGGTGAAATAAAATTTAATAATAATCATATTTAGAAGATATTAATGATATGCTTTTGCATGGGCAAATTAGCACTGCTCTCATCTTTTGCCAGAGACACTTTTTCTTTTGCAGATGGAGAATCACAACTTATCAAAGAGCTGAGAAGTCTGTTGTTGCATGCTCAGCATTGAGACATCTCTATCATGCCTCCGAAGGTTCAAGTGTCTCTTCTCAATGTGGAAGAGGAGGCAATAAGAGCCAGAGAGAGGATGGGGAGGAGTGCTTTGGAATGCTGTTTTCCAGACACAAAGTGACCATTACAGTTCTGACCTAACAAGGACTGTCATTATTATACAAGACCAGCACAATACTGGGCACATCAACATTCTGTCATGGATAGTAGAGGAGAAGGAAAGAAAGACATCAAAGTAGAAGAGGCATTATTGGAAAAGTAAAGGATGCAATGAAAGGGGACAGAGGACAAAAGAAGGGAATAGGAGAGGATTGTTATCAAAATACATTATGCATGTGTATGAAAATTGACAATAAAATTTTTTAAATAAATGTTAAATGACTATTTATTAGTACTAGGAAAAGGATGGCTCCTATTTTTTTCTAATTTTTATATATTTACTTTTTCTATCACATAATTAAATCCCAATTATTATTTGAAGCCCTGGATATTTTGGAGGCATTGTAACTTTACACAAAAGATTTATGCATAGCCTGTCTTTGATGTATTAATTGGTGGTTGGACAAAATTTGGCATGTGTCTCTTACTTTCTCCATATTTTGGTTTCTTCATTTTCATCAGTCAAAATGATAGTGATACTTAATATGTACCCTTCCTCCTATATTGAAGGATGTTCAGTATTTGAACCATAACTTAATAATTGTTAAATAACTGTAAGGATAGGAGAAGCCACTTCTTTTTACTGACACATAATAGCCACTTTAATAGTTATTTTAAAAAATCATGCTTGAGCTTAAGAAATTAATTCCTAATGGGCTGGGCTTAGTTTGTAAAAATGTTTGCTTTGCAAGAATGTGGACCTGAGCTCAATCCCAAATCCATGTTAAAATGTCAGGCATAGTGGTGTGTGCCTGTAAACCAAATGCTACAGAGGTAGGAATAGGGGATCCCTGAGAGTTACTGGTTAGTCCAGACTATTTGGCAAGCTCCAGTCTAGTGAAAAATTCTGTCATGAAAAGGTGGAGAGCATTCCTAAAAAATCATATCCAAGATTGTCTTCTGGCCTCCACACTCACATGCACACAGATACATGCATGAGAACATAAATGAAAAAAAAAAATTGATTCCAATAAGAACAGTCTTGGAGAAAGACCAATAAAATACCCAGAATTATAGGTAGCCTTAAATTTAGCTTACTAAATTTGATTTCTTTAGCTTTTACATTTTCCCAAAACAAATGAAGACATAACTAATGGACAAATTAATGAATTGAAATGTGAATCTGAATGCAATCTCTTACAAAGACTTTACACCTATGTTTGCATGGACTAGGCTGGGCTACACATGAAATGGCAATATTTGGGAAGTGTCAAATAGGAAAATAACTTTCCTAAGGAAATAATATTTATGGCATTATAATCCATTTTGAGTCTTTGTAAAATAAAATTATTTGGGGGCTGCAGAGATGGTTCAGCAGTTAAGGCACTTGCCTAAAGACCCAGTTTTGATTCCCCAGTACTCACATAAAGCCAGATTCACTAGTTGTCACATGCATCTGTAGTGCATTCACAGTGGCTGAAGGCCCTGGTGTGTTCATTATTTCTCCCTCCCTCTCTGTCTCTCTCTTAAAAAATAAACAAATATTCTAAAAATTTGGAATATACCCAGATGAAATCACCACATGAATTTTTTTATATTTTATTTATTTATTCAGAGAGAAATATAGGTAGAGACAGAGAGACAATGGGCATGCCAGGACCCCAGGCCATTGCAAATGAACTCCAGGAGCTTGTGCCACCTTGGGCATCTGGCATTATGTGAGTACTGGGGAATCAAACCTGAATCTTTTGACTTTGCCAGCAAACGCCTTAAGTGATAAGCCATATCTCTAGGCCACCACATGAAAATTTTAAACACATTACCATCTGTTGAGTACTGAAGACCTACTCAGGCATGCTATTTTTCAATAAAACAGCAAGTACAAATTAAAGCATCTCCCCCATTAATCCCATCCTATGAGTCCCTGGCAGGGTTTATCTTCTTGTGTTAATGAGCCCTCTGAGCATCCTTGGTACATGGGATGCAGTCAAAACCTACAGCACATATCTGCATGTTCTCCTTGCTACCAGAAAAGCCATTAGTAGCACTGAGGTCGGAGAGTCAACTCTAGATAGCACCAAGCCCACCAGAGACATCCCGCAGTTCTGTTTCTCTAGAACCACTCATGGTATCACAATCTGTATTAGTCAGGGTTCATTAGAAGAACAGAACCATTAGAATGAAGTGGTATTAAAAAGGGAATTTACTGGGCTAGAGAGATTGCTTAGTGGTTGGAGCGCTAGACTACAAAGTCTAAGGACCCAAATTCTACTCTCTAGATCCTATGTAAGCCAGATGCATAAAAGTAAGGCAAGCAAAAGGTCACACTTGCCCACTAGGTGGCCCAAGCATCTGGAGTTCCATTGCTGTGGCTGAGAGCCTGGTACACCAATTCTCTCTGTGTGTCCCTCTTTCTAATTGAAAAAGAAGGAATTTACTGGATTAGGTTATGGCAATCCAGCAATAGCTGCTTGTTGACTTGAGAGTCAATGAACACCGTAGCTGCTCAGTCCACATGGCTTGATGCTTCAGCAGTCCCAATCCAGCAATGAAGGCCTGAAGGCTTCCTGGAGAACCACTGGTCTTCAGTACATGTTGGAAGACTAAGGAAACTTGGTTCAAATGCTGACTAAGGATAGACCAACAAGATAGACACTCACCAGCAAGTAGCACAGGCAGCCAGTTGGGTAATCGCAGAGATTCCTTATATGCAGCCCACCACCAAAAGGGCAGCCAACTCTGAAGCAAGGACTTCTCCTTTAGCCAGTCCTTCCTGGAAGCAACTTCAGAGACTTGCCCAAGGGGAATGTCTATGGGTTCCTAATCTGATCAAGTTGACAGGAGAACTTAACCATCTCAGTTTTACCTCTGTAACTTGATGTGCTGAAGATACTCTTATTATTGTATAATTCATGATTTAAGGGTCATCAATGCCTGGGAGGCAAACAGCTATTTTTCCTTGGTTTGCCCTCTACTTCAAAAACACTTTCCTCAGATATATCCTTTCATATTTTTATCTTTCTTTCCTTTTAAAATTTTGATTTATCAATATTTTGTGATAGGGTCTCATTATGTTGCCCTGGATGGCTTTGTACTCACTCTGTATACTAGAGTGCTTGAACTTGCAGCCTTCCTATCTCTGCCTTCCAGGTATGGGGATTACAAGATTAAAGTACCATACCCACCTCCTAGTTATGTACTAACCTGCTCTTCCTATAGTGGTCATCTTACTAGAAAAGCCTTACCTGCTACCTTACATAAAATTTCTGATGCTTTCTCCTACTCTCTAGTTCCTTAAGTCTTCCTTTTTAACTCTACAGCACATATCACCATCAGATACATGTGCATACTTATCAATAATTTATTTTTGTTTATTTTTCATAAGAATGTAAGTTCCCTGAAAACAGGTATATTCCTTCATCCCTTTTGCATAGCATGAAGTGAATATCCAATCAATAATTGTTACATCAACTTTAAAAGCAGTAAATTCTTTACAAGAGGCTTGAAATCAGTACTACAAGAAGAAACTGATTTTACAGGTAGGGCATGAAAAAAGCCAGCAGAATTACAGACAAGGTTATGTCAAGGAGAAGTGATGAATTAAGTCTAGTCACAGAAGCCATGTTCTTCCGACCCAAGAGATCTGGGGAGAGAAAGTGGCAAGACTGTCCCTGCCAGCCATCATAACAGTGACACCTGAACTCCTCCTTCATCTCCGCTACCATCTTCAGTTTACTCTTCTGAGAGAGGACAAATTGGAAGCTCTTGCCTGCGACATATTTCTTGCGGCTGTTTTCAGGCAGATGTAGGTAAGAGGAGGCTGCTGGTGTCTTCCGAACACATCTCCCATGACTGTTACACAGGCTTCGACTGCAGAGCTTCGCTGCAGAAGTCACGTTCACAACATAGGGGCCCAGTGAGCCATTAATAGATTTCTGCACAGATAAGCAGGTCTCCTGTAGGAAAGACAGATCTTTTCAAGGCATTCTCAAAATGCAATCTTATTGCCCATTGTCAGTGCTCAAAGTTGTAACATGGTAAGGCTAGGAGGGGGGAAGCATGAACCATTGAAAGGAAGACAACACTTTATATTTTCGCACAGTGGTGAGCCATACTTTTAATGAGAATATCTACGACCCAATAAAAATTGGATCATTTCCCAACCAGAGACTAGCCCCTAATGTAAACAAAAGTCTGTAGTAACACTTCAAAATTAATCATTAATGTGGGAATGATTTTTAAAATTTTAACTTTAGTTGTAAAATATTTTCAATGATAATATGCATTTTTTTTTCTCAGTCTGTTGCATTGGCCTGGCACTGGGAAATCATCCCACTCTCCTACCTACCTATGCCCCAGTTAGTGGATAGATTTCTATTCATCCTTCATTCCTTTGCTGGGTTTGTATGTGCATCTGTATGTGTGCCTTTAAATCATTTATGTAAATATATATTGTATGGGATATATTTTTACACAAACTAAAAGTTTTTTGGTTTTTTTCTGAAGTAGGGTCTCACTCTAGCCCAGACTGACCTGGAACTCACTATGTATTCTCAGGGTGGCCTTGAGCTCACTATGATCCTCCTACCTCTGCCTCCTGGGCACTGGGATTAAAGGCATGTACCACCACACCTGGCTGAAACTAACTTTTTAAACATAATTTTTTTTTTTTTTTTGTCTTTTCAAGGTAGAGTCTCACTATAGTTCAGGCTGACCTGGAATTCAGTATGTAGTCTCAGACTGGCCTTGAACTCACAGCAATCCTCCTACCTTTGCCTCCCAAGTGCTGGGATTAAAGGGGTGGACCATCACGCCTGGCTAAGTTTTTTAATATTAATACAAGTATCTCTGTTGCTTTTATTTTAGCTGGTGTTTAGTATTTTATGAGTCTACCATGCATTATTTATCCATCAATATGTAGGAGGTAGAATATAAGTGATCATCATTTATAACCAAATCACTGGTACTATGATATAAGACACAATGATCCTAATATGCAAAATGTATTTTGAGAAGTCTGCCATTAGGTGTTTCACAGATGCATCTACATCAACTCTAACACTATGACCCATGATCAGTTAGTCCAGAAGAATCTGGCTGGAATTGTGGAATTGTTAAAAATGTCTGTTCTGATTCTCTCTCTCTCTCCATATATATGTATGCATGTATGTATGTGTGTGTGTGTGTGTGTGTGTGTGTATATATATATATATATATATACACACACACACACACACACACACACACAATGGGAAAAGTATATAAGATTCTATTTATTTTTTATTTTTTTTTATTTCAGAGAGAAAGAGGTAGAGTGAAAAAGAAAGAGGGTGGGCAGATAGAAAGAGAGAATGGGCACACCAGGACCTTATCTGCTGCAAATGAACTCTAGATGCATGTGCCACCTTGTCCATCTGACTTACATGGGTCCTGAGGAATCAAACCTAGGTCCTTTGTCTTTGCAGGCAAGTTCCTTAAATGCTAAGCCATCTCTCCAGCTCAAGATTCTATTTGAAACATGAGTTTTTATTAGCATTTCAATATTTCTATCAATGCTCATACTAGTAACATGACTAAAAGTCATTTGATTTGAACAGTGGGGCATTTTCCCAGTGAGAGAAAGCGTAAGAACTGTGACTTCATCAATGGACAGTTTGAGAAATTCAAACAGAACATTTCTAAGGCAGCATAAAGATTTTAAGGGCAAGTAGCACTTAGAGTAATGGAAAGTCCTTAAAATGCTGTGAGTGATTACTCTCTCTGCACCCTTACTATTGATATTTAAGAAATATTTCTATTTTTAGTAAGATGCTTGAGGTTTTCACGAAAGATGAAATGAAATAAAATAAACAAGCAGCCCAAACAAGGGAGGGGAGGAAAGGGAAGAAGGGAAAAGATGGAAACTATAACCAATTTGCAGTATGTTCATATATGAAAGTGCCCAATCAATTTTTATTATTTATGTATGCACTGTGTATACAGCCACATTGGTACCATTGTTAGCCTGTCCTCCCTGCCCTCCCCCCTCTGAAGGGAGCCTCCTCAATGGGGAATGTGGGTCGTGCATTGTGGGTCTAGCCATCCATTATGGGGAGGAGGCAATGTCTCTGTGCATAATGTCCCAACATGTGGTTCTAACAATCGGTCTGCCCCCTCTTCCATGAATTCCCCTGAACCATGTTGAGTTCATTGTAAGTCTATTTCAGTGATGAGGTCTTGGAAGCCTCTGTGTTTCTGGATATCTGATTTGGTAGGACTTGAGTGATCTCTGTGTCTATCTCCTTCACCTTGTGCTGGTACCAGGTTTATCAAGAAAGCAGCACTCTTGCTTATTTCCCCAATTACACTATGGTTTCAGCTGGGGCCCTGGTGAGGTGTGATGGGCTGATTCCCTCCTGAGGTTCTGCATCCATCTGAAAAAGAGAATCAAATGAAAACAAATGCTGGCAAGGATGTGGAGAAATAGGAACCCTCATTCACTGCTCGTGGGGATGTAAAATGGTTCAATCACTATGGAAAACAATATGGAGACTCCTAAAAAGGTTGACTATAGAGCTACCAACAGATCCAGTTATTCCCTTACTGGATATTTACCCCAAAAGCTCCATGCCTCAGTTCAGAGAGATTTGCTCAACCATGTTTATAGCTGCTCAATTCGTAATAGCTTAGAGCTAGAATCAATCCAGATGTCCATCATTCGATGAAAGGATAACCAAGATGTGGTATATCTACACGATGGAATTCTACACAGCAGTAAGGAAAAATGACACAATGAAATTTGAAGAAAAATGCTCAAACTTGGAAGAGATCATTCCCAGTGAACTCACCCAATCACAAAAAGATAATCAGAGCATGGCCTCACTCATCTGCGGGTCCTAACCTGAATCTGCATGATATACTGACATACCTAATAAGCATCTTTCAAGGACCAGACAATAGGGAGGGTGAGATGGGAGGGGTGGGTAAGGGTGGAGGGAGGACACAAAACTGGACCCAAATGGCAATGGTACCATAAAATTCTATACCCTAAAAGACAAACTAAATGGTTGATCTTTCATCAGGTCCTTAGAGGGAACACCTGAATCACAGGGTCCTGGAAAGGTATGATGAAGACTAACCTTAATCTTCTCCTATTCTCCCTCTCTCCCTCTCTCTCTCTCTCTCTCTCTCTCTCTCTCTTATATTACCAATATTTTTTTTTTCAAAAAGTAAGTAGAAGTCTGGGATATAGAGGATATAGATCTGTGCTAGAGCCCTTTCCAAGTATGCATGAGGCCCAAGGTTACTGAAACTAGTACTGCAAAAAAGAAGAAGAAGGAAAATGCAACCTAAGGACATGAACAAACATTTTCTCAAATGAGACAAAGAAATGCTAAAAAATGTATGGAATAATCCATACCATCATTAATTATTAGAGAAATGTGTATCAAAACTACAAGATATTGCCACATACCTGTCAGGATGGCTAGTGTTCAGAATAAAAGATAATTATAAGTAAGGCTACTTGGAAGCCTTTTCAGCCTGTCAGTGGAAACATGAAAAGGTACAAATGCTATAGAACACAATATGAAAATTATTATATTAAAAATAGAGCCATCTGCTAAAGAGATGGCTTAGTAGTTAAATGTGCCTGCTTGCAAGGACTAACAGCATAAGTTTAATTCCCCAGTACTCACATAAAGCCAGATGTAATGGCAAGAGGCCTGGCATGCCCATAATCTTTCTCTCTCTCTCTTTCTCTCTCTATCTCTCTATCTTTCTCAAGTAAATAAATAAAATATTAAAAAAATAGAGCTATCACATAAGTAAATCATATATGTATATGTATATATTTGTACATATACAAACATGTAAGTATAAACTCATACAATTAAAAATATGTATCTGAGAGTTAAAACTATGTTCTTGAAATTTATACTTCCATATTCAATACAGAGCTATTTCTACAAGCCATGAAATGTAAACAATCCAAGTACTCATCAACAGATGAGTAGATAATGATCATGAAGTATACATGTCCAATGAAATATAATTCAATTGTTTAATAAAATGAGGAAATTCTTCCATGTAGGACAACACTTGTAAGTTAGGAAGACATTGTAAGTGTAATAAAGTAATCAAAACAGGAAAAAACATCACATGATTTTAATGACCTAAGGTATCTAAAATGTCAAATCCATAGAAAATACAATAGTAGTTGTGACAGGCTAGAGGTGAGGAAAATGGACAGTTAATGACATAGGTAGCAGAGATTCCCTTGCATAAAATAGTATCTATAATTAGCAATGCAATATTATGTTCTTCAAAATTCAAGAGGATCAATCTCATATTACATATTCTTCATATAAAATTAACACATATTATCAATGAACCTTTGCATAGAAATATTATCCTCTGCTGTATATTTCCATTATAAACAATCATCAAACTAAAAATGGGAAGGCTTAGGGAGATGGTTCAGCCATTAAAAGACTTCCTTGCAAAGCCTGCTGGTCCAGGTTCAATTCCCCATCCACTCACATAAACCAGACGAGCATTCAATTGCATCCTCAAGAGACCCAACACACATATGTGTGCACGTGGACACATGCAAAAAATAAATAAATAATTTGGATTCATTCTTCATCCTTCTCAATGTAGATGAAATAATTGTTTGTTTGTTGTTTTTTTTTTTGATTTTCATGTTTACTTATGTCACATAAACATTACAGCATTTATTCTACTAAAATTCCTGCAGGTAAGTTTACTTCTGGTACATTTTTTTAAATGGAAGAGGTGAGACTAGGAGAGGTTAATTAGAATGTCCCAAATTACACCCTTAGAATATAATAATAAGTTTTTAACTTTGCACTACCCATTGAAGATTGTGTTGTTCCCCCCCCCCCCCCGCCCTTCTACTAACTGCAAAGGCTAGTATGGAGCAGGTGTTCAGTGTTCAGCTCTGCTTTGAACTTCATTCAAGTCAGGTGAGCAGATAATGGCAACCAATTTGGCTCTAGTGCTAGAAATGGTGTTACAAATCGCCAACTGGGTTGCAATGCGGGAGGGGAAACCGCTGCTTACCTTTGACGCGGAATACTCAGGTCCTCCCCACAGTACCACGCCTGCCGCCCCCAGCGCAGCGCTCTCACCAATTGTGTGCACTAAGTCCTCCTAGGAGAGAGAAGCATGGTGGGATCACTCATGAGATGACTCGGCCCGCCAGTTGTGATCATGAATACACTGATAATGTGACCTCTCTTTCTAGAGCAAATGGCTGTAGCAGAACTGAAAAAAAAAGTTGCCCCACCTTGCATAGCTAATTTATTTAATAACTACTTATGATGCTTCAGCCAGCCTTCTAAACAATGAGGATATTAAAAATAAAACATATCCCAGTTCCTCTTCTTGAGGGAGTTCTTTAACATCATACTTAAGATAAACTTATAGACAAATAGTGACAATGCACTAATGTCTGTATTAGTGCCCCTCATAAATTATCGATAGATAAGATGAATGCTTAATAGGGTCTGAAAAGAGTCCAGACAGAATGGCTTCAGTAGGTAATATTTCAGGTGAGCCTTCAAGAATAAGAAGATGTTCACAAAACCTGCTAGAGGGAGCGGGTTTCGCTTCACACCCAGAAAGAAAATGAAAGTCAGAGCCTTATACAGGAAGGAGCACAGAACCTAGACATCTGAAAGTCACTCCTTCTAGTAATGCACATGAAATCTTGGGAAGAGAAAACACAAGTGACTCCTTGGGTAGGAGAAGAATCTAAATACAAGGAAAATGTAATTTTCACATATTAATACAGCTACAGCAAATGAGTACTGGAAAGATGCAAATTTGTGATTTTAAAAGACATTTTTGGCAGTATTGTAAAAAATGATTGGCTAGAGATGTCAATGGGATGAGGGGTATTGTTTCATGAGAAATAACAAAATCCCAACAACTGCAGTAGTAGCCCATTCAATGAACAGTGGTCATATTAAGAGTGATATGGGATTCAGACAGAAAATTCTTCATTGCCTATTGGTTAATGGGAAGAGGAGAAAGGTTGCATTCAAATGATTCTTGAGTTGGGTAACTGTGTAAATTAAATACTTATGAAGTTATGTTAAAGATTAAGACCTGTGAAACAGGGTGAGAGGAAAGGGAGAAGTAAGGACTAAAGAACTATTCTGAATTCTTTCCTCCTTTAGGAGGAATTAGAAGTTCCTTGGAGAGATGGAGGACTCAAAGACCAAATGAGAGAGTAGCTATGCCACATCCAAGCTTTCCTGCATCAGAGGGATTTTGTTGTCTTTGCACAAGATGAGTATGTCTTATCCAAAATGCTTTGGGCCAGAACTATACAATTTATGTTACCTTTTGCAAATTTTTGAATATCTTCCTATACTAAACAATATATTGTAGGATGACAGCCAAATCCAAACACAAAATCCATTTTCTGTTTCATATACTCCTCATATACATAATCTGAAGGTAATTTTACATAGTACTTGAATGTGTTTAAATTTTCAGCATGATCTGCCTCCCGGGACCAGGTATAGAATCATACCAATGCTCAAATGTTTCAGATTTTAAACCATTTTAGATTTGTACTTTCTGATTAGGGAGGCTAACGTGTGTTAGTCTTAATTGTGTGCAATTACTTTAAGTAAAATGCAAGAAAAGCAATCATTCTTCCTTTACAAGACTGGCACACATTCTTTAAACATAAACCAAGTATACTAGTGAAACACTTTTGAAGGAACAAAACAGAGTTGGTTAAAAAAAAAAACTTGCATTGAATTGTCTA